>NC_136413.1:31090000-31465000 GCF_051521515.1 Lactuca serriola
CATATAATCATATAGCAATTCACAACTAATCAACCGATCTAGCAGATCACATAACATAGCAACATCTTAACCAGGATACCGACCTAACCGGTCACTAACATAACATCATCCTATATACCAGGATAATGACCTTAACCATATCTCTAACATATACCATCCTAACTACCAGGATGTAGACATAGCAAAGCAATAATATAACAAACAACTACCTGGATTCTCATCCGATAAAGGGCCGGCCTTGGTGCCTTAGACCCTGTAGATATAGTGAGGATGACTCACCTGCTATAGCTGACTGAAGAGGTAAGATCACGCTGCTCCGACCACCGACACAAACTCCACCACTAAACACTACCAATTAACCAAATCCAATAAATACCAATAATTACCAAAATACCATTAGAAGTAAAACTGGTCAACCCTTGGTCAAACTTAAAGTCCTCAGTCAAAGTCAACCTTCCTCGTTGACCCTACTCGCCGAGTCAACTTGTCGACTCGTCGAGTTCCTTTACTCAGAAACTCCCATAATACGACTCAACTCGCCGAGTCGCCCCAAGACTCATCAAGTCCAACAATCTCAGAGTCTCATCCTATTTAACTCACCAAGTCGTCCCTCGACTCACCAATTCGAGGCTTAACCAGAAAAGGTTAGGGTTCCACGACCAGACTCGCCGAGTCCAAGAACAGACTCGCCGAGTCCAAGGCAATCTTCAACAGACTCGTCGAGTTGTTCTTCCAACTCGCCGAGTCCAAACGTGACATCTTCATTTAGACGATTGCAGGCCATTTCATTGCTTCCAATACATAGATCTGGACTCCTAAGGCCAGATTCACACGTAAAGTTTCCAACTTTACATGCATGCAAGGCTCAACAAGCTCCAATCAAGCTACAATGAGGTTTTGGGACAAAGATACTCTAAATCAAGCCCCATGGCTGATGCTTTAAGCTTCCATGGCTCACTATTAACCTAGATCTGAAGTTGCAACTTCAGATCTAACCTCTAAACCCGAAATGGATTCCAATCAAGCTAAAATTCCCAAAACAACAACCAAGAATGGATCTAAAAGGAGAAAACACAAGGTAACGACTTGTTACCTCAGAAATGTGCCCAAGAAGGAGTAGATTCCGGATCTACAATGATCTCCCGATGCTAGCCTCTTGATCTTCTAACTTTCTCCTCTTAAATTCTTCTTCCAAGCTCAAACTTTAACAATGGAGGCTCACACACACTAATTAGGGTTTCTGGAAGTTAAATGGGCAGTAAAGAGGCTGAGGGTGGCTATAATGTGCTTTATATAGGGCACAACTCCCAGAATTAGGGTTTTCTCCCTTCAGCACCAACTCGTCGAGTCCATCTTCCGACTCGGCGGGTTGGCCACTTAACCTGTGACAAAATCCCGCTCCGACTCGGCGAGTAAGAGGACCTACTCATCGAGTCCCTAACTTAATTTACACTTTACTCCCTAGAACTCTTGGTTCTGACTTGGGATGTTACAATTCTCCCCCGCTTAGATTAGGCTTCATCCTCGAAGCCTGCTGCAGCACAAGTTCCAAAATAATAATCCCACAATGCAACTTCGGATCTCAACTGACTCAGATTCCTCCAAACACTACTATCAAATCTCATAGAATCCAACTCTTTCTCTAAAGAGTTCTGACAATTGCTCCAAGCCGGCTACCGGATTTCTCCTACTGATAACAACACTTATCAACTTAGGATCACTCAAAGGATACGTTCTTATGTCCGAATTTGCCAACTCATTCGCCTCGTGCGAAACTATCCGTCACCCTTTGCCCAAACTGGCACTATTTCTATTGAATTGCACTGCTGGGAACTAATCCTGATTTCTTCTTGAAACGACTCTTTCTTTCCAGGCTAACAGGATGATAAATCCTACAACTCCTTAGCAACTCCTATGAGCTCCCACCTACAAACATATACACATATTGAACCCGATCCAACATCCTCGGGCTGGAAAAACCCGACACACTGACGATACCTCCAGACATCCCCAGGATGAATTACCACTACATACATAACCTCCTGATCACAGCCCTATTGAAAGTCCAAGACTCCATCCTTGCATCCCTTCCAAACTCCTCTGGTTCTACACCACCGGAAATCCTTCCGCGACCTCAACGGACACCCAACCCGTATGTTCTTCCATACCACTGACACAAATACAATGCTTAATAGTTATAATTGGAATACTTTCAATCATCCATCTACACTACTGCTTCCACTATAGTGAACCAACACTCCTTCTCAGAGCTACATACCCTTCCCTTTCCTTATCCAAGGAAACCTGCTCGATGACCTTGCGATAACAACAAGTGCCACGGTGCTCACACCCTACTCTACACTATCCCTTGTAGAGTAACCGCTATTCCATGCATCACATACACTCTGAATCAGATCACAAGGACTATCGAAGTCCATACACCACCTTTTACTAACATAATCAATACTCGGGGCCAGACCTACTGGTTGCTATTGCATCACAACATACTCAAGCCACTTCCTCATATAGATCTATCAACACATACAGAGTCTTCAGCATGACTGGACCGCCTTACCAGGCCTTCAGCCAATCTAGACCACTCTCAGAACCTTCAGCATGTCTGGACCGCCCTCCAGGGCCTTCAGCCTGTCTAGACCGTTCTCCAAGCCTTCGACCTGACTGGTATGCCCACCGGCCTTCAGTCTCCCCGGACCGCTCAAACTATCCTACATCATCCCGAACTATCCTTCCTGGGAATCTCTCCCGTACATACTGTTCTAGCCCTCTAAGGGTTCCAAACTCTAACTCCATTCCATCTACTAAGATCCTGGCCTAATCCTAGGCCTCACAACAACCAATCACCTTTTACGAAAACCTTGGCCTGTACCCCGCCCCATTTGTCTGTCACTTACTCATACCAGCCCACACTCTTAACTGACTGAAACACTGCTGAATCCCAAACAGCTAATCAACCTCTAATGCTTGTCGATCCTCCTGAGAATTTCCCAATTCTCCCTACTTAGAGCACTGACTACCAACCACCGGTGACTCAACCGGCATAGAGCAATCATCCCTACTCAACATACTCCTCTTATCCATGAACTGATTTCCTCTGAAGCGAGCAATCCTCCATAAAATCACTTCTCGGCATCGCACATCACGAACTCTAAGGAAGTTCGACTCTCCGTTGAACACTTCTCAAATCGCAATTGCTATACCCGACAACAAGACCATACAACCAAATTCTGACCATCAATCCCTTGGATGATAACCGCCTACAACTCCTAGTTACTAACACTCCCAACCAAACCATGAAACACGCAAAACGACGAATAAAATACAACACTACATAAATAACCATATAACCAGACAACAATGAAATGAAAACATACCCGCAACTGCATCCGGATCTGCCCTGACCTCCTCTGCTGTGAGCTGAAAAGCGTGTCCTTGAGCCCTTGGAGGCTCCACTCCACCCTGACCCCCACCAGTAATCCTTACAGAAGACGGTGTTGGAACCTGCACTGATTTGGAAACAATCTGTGGACAGTTGGCCCTCATGTGACCAACCTGATGGCAATGATAACAAATCCTCAAATCCTGAACTCGGGCTGACTGACGGCAATCCCTCGCGTAATGCCCCTCTCTCCCATACTTGTGGCATGCACCAGTGGACCTATAAACTCCGGTATAACCCTTCCCACACTTCTCACAAGTGTGGCTACCCTGACCTCCCAACCTGGAATCAACGGTCTTGGACCGTTTCGGCGCCGGCTGCGACTGCATCGGGGCCTGCCTCTGCTCTCGCAACTGTAACTCAATCCAGCAAGGTCTCACACCTCTGCGTAGACACAAACTGCCTGATATCCCTCTTGAGCATACTCAGATATCAGGACATCTGAGCCTGCTCCGAAGCAAACTCAGGGCAGAACATTGCCCTCTCAGTGAACATCCTGGTGATCTCCATCACCGACTCCGAATCCTGCTTCAGCTCCAAGAACTCCTGAGCCAACCTCTCTCTCTCAACTCGCGAAACATAACGGGACTGAACATCTCCCGAAACTGATCCCAAGAAATCGCAGCCCGCTGCGCATCCGAATAAGATCCCATGGTCAACCTCCAACAATCCTTCACCCTGAGCCTCAAAAGGTTTGGAGCACACTTCACCCTCTGATCCGCAGGGCATGAACACGTGAAGAAAACAACCCTCCACATCTGAAAACCATCTCATAGCAACGATCGGATCCTGAACTCCATCGAAAGTAGGGGGCTTCATTTTATCGAAGTCCCGATACTGAAAACCTCAACCGGTTCCTCCCCCTGCTGCTGATACAGCCGCTGTAGCTGCCACGACAGCCGCCTCCGCAAGAGCTGCAGAGCGCTCATCAAAGTACTCAAGCATGGCGGTCTTGATCGACCCAAACATATTCGGCAACTCAGCCCGGAACATAGCAGCAACCTCATCATGCAGGATCTCACGAATCCTAGCATCCAACTCATCCGTACTCATCTGACCAATGACCTCGGGTAGTACTGGTCCATCCTGACCACCTTCTCCTGCTCCCGATCCCGAACCGGATCCTGCCCCGAGACGTCTCGTAATCGCCATACTGAAAATACGCCACAAAAATATTAGGCATTCCTCATAATAATCCCGAGAACTAGCTCCCAACAAAACCCTAGGGGTTGTGACTTCCTTGATACGCGTACGGGTCCTGTGCTTTCAGTAGCACGGGCCCATACTACCTTCCACACCTACCCATATTTGTATCAAGTATCACTACAACACCCTAACAATAACATATACATAATGAACACTCGACTCCTAGAGGAGCACCACTATCCCATAACCGACCTACCAGTCTCACGCAACCCTCCCATCCATGAAACTTCCACCAACCCTACAGCACTAGTGTATGCTAGTCATACATAATGTTGGACCCTATAGACTTTTGAATATCCAATCCTACCCTAAGCTCCCAATCATACAAGAACAGAACATAAGGCCAAATCAAACATTCTCAGTCTATAAGATCTTAATTATGTATAACCATGATTCATACACTAAATAACTACAGTAATGATGTCAATTTCATACAAAGGAAAACCTAGGCTAGCAGGCATCATATAATCAGGCAATTCTATCATGCAATTCTTGAAGATCCCTAGCCTAGTACTAGCATGCTGTTCTAACATATCACATAATCAAACAACTTGTATGGTATTTTGGGGTCTACTTACTGGCTCCGACTGATCGTACCCTCTACGTCCTCCTTTAATTATTTCGAAAAACATTTTGAAAACCATTTTGAAAATCCCTCCTTGATTTGAGACTAGATTCACACGTATGTTCCTCCAATTCACTCAAACCAAGGCTCTGATACCAACTTGTAACATCCAAAAATTTATAACCAATTTAAACTTTTCAAAAACTACCCATATTCATTAAGTTATTACAAAAAGGTTTCCAACTCATTTATTATCAGAGTATCCCAGGACATCAACATAAAACTAAGAAGCAGTACGATCACGCCTTCGCCATGCCACGATCTCCTGAAGTTCCTGCAACAATACACTGAAACTGTAAGCCCGAAAGCTTAGTGAGTTACCCTCAAAATACCAACCACAATACCATACACATGTCATATCATATCATAAACAGAATAGCCATGCATATCGAGTCTACAATGTGACTGGTCCGCCTGCACCAAGCCTCTAGTCCACCCAGTCCACTCTCTCTCCCACTCTACAGTATGACTGGTCCGCCCGCACCGGGCCTTTAGTCCACCTGGTCCACTCTCTGAGTCTACAGTGTGACTGGTCCACCCGCACCGGGCCTTCAGTCTGTCTGGTCCACTCTCCGAGCCTCGACACATCTGCTCCGCCCTCTTGGGGCCCTCAGCCTATCCGGACCGCTCGCCGGGCCTTCGGTCTAACCAGTCCGCCCTGGGTATGTTGGCCTACAACACAAAGCAGGACCTGCCTCAACCCAACCCCAGTCCAACAACCATGTGCACATAAACAATTAATTTTGTCATTATCTATATTTGACCTAATTTCAATTTCTTGCAAGATAAGTTACCGAATTAATACAAATAATCAATCTATAATCATATAAGGAAGTTATTATCTAATCAATTGGTAATTATCTTGTGTTTTGGCAAGGATAATCTTTTAGAAACATTAAAAATCGTATTTTATAGGTTTAAAACGAATATGGTAATCATCCTTAAGCAAAACAGCAACAAAATCCGAAATTCCCTCTGTCTGACGCTCCGACTCGCTGAGTCACACATTGGAACTCGCCGAGTAGGGCTGACTCGCCGAGTCCATGTAGTGACTCGCCGAGTCAGTTCGAACAGAAGGCCAGAATTCGATTTTCAGTTAATAATTCAACATAGCATCACATACAACAGAAACCAATCAAGGCTCTGATACCACTGACGGGCTTTAGCCATAAGAACATCTTATGTGCTCATTCAAACCCTAATGCTTGGATCTAGGTTTCTCTATTGTACATGCAATGTATCCAAGACTTACAATCTTAGATCTAACATATTATAAACTAAAATTAGGGTTTAGAGAATTACCTTTGATTGTTATGTAGCAATAACAATCCCAAATCCTCCTTGTAATGACTTTAGAAAGCTTAGAGTCACAATTGTCACTCCTCTAATGGCTCACAAACACCAAGAGCAAGAGGATGAAGAATAAGGAGAGAGAAGGCTGCCCGAGAACGTCCAAAACCCTAGAGGAACTCTTAGCCCCGTTTTTGGGGCTTAAGGGTACTATATATACATGTAGGCTATTAGGGTTTTCAACTAGGAAACCCTAATTTGACTGCTTAAGCCCTAAGCAGCCCATGGACCCTTTTAGAATATCCCTTGGACGATTTCTAATGGGTTTCCCCATAGAATTCGTCCAACCTATTATTCCAAGGTGATACATAGCCCAAATGTAATTATCTTATAATTACAGTTCCAGTCCCTTAAGTGTAATTAATATCTTTTAGCCACAAAATTAATTATCAATTAATTCTTAACTAATATTAATTAAACAATATGATTTCTCCTTTAATATATTATTCTCATAATATATTAATAAATCATAATTAATCCTTTTTCTCCATAATTCATCCTATCAAGTTGCTTTGGTGAAGGCAACCCAAAAGGACCATGCACCATCGGATCAAGTACATACCAAAATAGTTATGGACTTAGACACTAATCCAACACGAAGGAGTTAGGGTTTGAGTTAAACCCTTTAAGAAGAGGTACTAATGGGTAAAGTTAGAAACTTTAACCTTAAAAGTGCATTGTAAGGATTTTTCTAAAGTGTGAAGCTTGGATCTGGAGTGTAGGGGCTTAATCCATAATGATAACCCAAACAGACAGGGGAACTCGACGAGTCCAGAAAGGGACACGACGAGTTGAGTCGGATTGTCCCGATTCTATGCCTGGTAGAACTCGATAAGTTTGTTAAAGGATTCGATGAGTTGACTCGGTTGATCATGAGTTTGAGTAGTATAGGAACTCATCGAGTTAGGAGGTAACTCGACAAGTTGAGTCAGTTGGGAGTTGACCTTGACTTTGACTTTGACCAGGACGTTGACTTTGAGAAGGGGTAAAACGGTCATTTTACCCTAAGAAGGATTATTAGATTTTGATTAAATGTTATTGTAAAATTGATAGTTAGGGAGTCATTGGAGCAGCCGCTGGGGATTCCTCACACGAGATTTTACAGCTAGCATACGAGGTAAGTTTCTGCCAGTAGGAACGGGTCTAAGGCACCAAGGCCGACCCATTTAGTTAGTAGTAGTTCCGGACTACGGTCCAATGCTGGACAGGGCCCGATATAGGGTTATATGCTTTTCCAGATTTGGATCTGATGTCGGGGCGGTCCCGAGGAATGTGTGTATGCTTGATGTCTTTCTGATTCATGCATGTGTTTGTACTTGTATATTTCTGGACTACAGTCCGATGTCGGGCGAGGCCCGAGGAATGTTTAAATGTTAATGATATATGATTAGGTTATGTTTATTATTTATTGTGTTCACATGTATTCCGGGATGTACTCGATGCCGGATGGGGCCCGATGCCCAATAAGGTTCGATGCCGGGCGGGGCCCGATGCCAAGCCTGAATCGATGTAGCAGGGGCGGGGCCCAAGAAATGTTATGTAATATGTGTATGGTATGTGGGAGTTGGGAGACTCACTAAGATTCTTTCTTACAATTTTTAGTTTTGGTTTCAGGTACTTTCTTTAGCAAGGGGAAGAGCTCGGGATGACGACATGGCACACACCACCGCTTTTAGCTTGGGAGGATTCACTCTGATATTTGACATATGATTTTTATGCATTGATAGATGATTTGAGATTTTAGAGATACATGATTTATGACATTTTGATACTTGTGGTATGTTATTATGATGTTTAACAAATATGGTTTTCTTTAATGATTTACAACGAAATTTTTGGACCGTATTTTTGGGATGTTTCATTTTCCTTTAAGTCTACATTCAACAGTTCTTAACAAACCTTGAAGTTTGCTGTGACAACCTGAAATTTCTATCTTATACAACCAGTCAACTCAATCAAAGTCAGACTTGTTTCTGCTATCTTTTAGCACTGTTTAGAGTCTGTTTGAGTGTTCTAAGCCTAGTACATCCAAGGATCGGGTGTTAGGAAGTATCTGCTGAAGTTCTAAACCACCAAACAAGCCATAAACTCCATTATGAGGAGTTTATGGCCACACCATATGAGTTTACGGCCGTAAACTCATGGTGGCCATAAACTCATGGCCTTAAAGATGATACTTCTACACTCTTTCCTCATTCTTCACCATTTCAAGTCAAGAAACCCGATTTCTCTCTCAACTATCATAAGGATCTTCATTTTTATCTTCAAAAATGTAAGTGTTTCATCATTTGATTAGTTGATACATCTTCTTAACTAGCATCACCCTTTGATTTCATCCATTAAATTCATCTTTTGGGTTTGATCTTCAAGAACACCAAGAACACACACTAGTGTTTTGGGCCGAAATCAACTCTTTTAGCTTCCATATCGTAAGTATCACTTCCCTATACTTGTTATCAAGTTAAAACACTTTATTTTCATCTTGAAAACATCCATTTCCCATGAACAATAGGAGTTTACGGCCAAGAGTATCTCCCTTGGCCGTAAACCCTTGTTAAGGGTGCATATGTTGGCCATAAAATTCCTAAGGCTTGGATTTGAGTCTAGAACACTTCCTTGTTGATTGTAAGACCTTAAATCACATCTTTGGAACAAAACTTTATGAGTTTACGGTAAACTCATAGGGTCGCAAACCCTATGGCCGTGAACTCATGGGGTCGTGAACCCTTGGCTGAAAACACCAAAGTGTGACTATACCCCCCTTATATACAATCATATGTGATTTATACCCTTCCATTCAAGTGTTTCCTTGTCCATAAGGTGTTTTCCCTTACATTATTAGTTGTATAAACACTAATTATATACATATATGTATCATTATATGCTTATTAGGATCAGCTTGTGCCTGAGATTTCACTTAGCACTCAGCATCCTTTTCCGATCTTTCAGTCAAACCACTCACTACAGGTGAGTTCATACCCCTAACTAACCTTTTAAAATGATTTTAAATGCTTTTATGGGGGTGGGGGGAATACAATTAGAAACATTGTAGTTATTATATCAATCACATGTGATTAATAACTAGAACAAACAGATAGATCTCTTATACTTTAAAACTGTGTTATCAAACATCTATTTCAAAACATATTTATCAAACTCTTTTCATGCTAAAACTATTTATCAAACACTTTTAACTTATATATTGTCAAAATCATGTCTATATAGATATAGTTATATAAGTAAGGTTGAAAGGGCTTAGGACTGATAACTTATATATTGTCAAAATCATGTCTATATAGATATAGTTATATAAGTAAGGTTGAAAGGGTTTGGTTGTGGACTTAGAATATCAGGTTGTTTGTCCGAGTGTCGTTTGAACCTCGGTTATATATTATGTATATGTATATAGATATAAAAGATTTTATCTCAGTTCAACACCTTTATGTAGCAAGGGTGTATAAAACACACTCAGTCATTCAAACAACATTACTAGTAAACTATAATAGGTATAGTTTAGGAGATTACTACTCACTATTTCTAGTACAATGAAACATACAAGAGTCAATTCATACATGAGTCAGTTCAAACATACTATAACGAGAAATAGATAGAACATACTATAATGAGAAACAAGGAGGAACATACTATATACTATACAAAGAGAAAATACTATTCACTATACAGATAGAGCATACTATACATATACAAGAATACTATAACATAAATGTGAGACACTACTTCGGTGCATGGAATCATACTGTTGTGTCTCGTTTTGTAACCAGAGTCTCCTGGAGGGAGAGTGTGAATTTGTGTATAGATCTATACTGGACTGACCATCTTACACCTTGTTGCTAGCTACAGTGGGACCTGTAGGTCTACGGGTGACGAATGTCATAACTTTCGACGTATTACAGCGTCGTGTTTTCCACTAGTCAATCAAGCATGGTTAAAATCATATCACATTTGACCTTAATTAACAATTGATTTAAGGTAGTTAGTACAACAGTAGTTACTATATACAATACTACAATACTTTATTATTTTCCCACTGCTTTCACTTTGTAATCTTCTCACATAAATGGTAATGTAAAACTATATTTTGATAATGATAGTCATACTTGGGAAAATAGATACTTTTACAAGAAACAAACACTCAGAACATTCGAGTCTTGGTAGAAGGCTGCATTTTAGTAGAAAATATAGGATTTTCTAGGAGACTACGAACATTTACAACAAACTTTCTTTACAAACATTTTCAAATACATTTCTTCAAACTTACAAACATTTGACACTAAATACTTATGAACTCACTAGCTTAAATGTTGATCCTCTCTTTCAAAATAACTTGTATTCTCAGGTCATCAGTAGACAGGTATCGATGGCAGGTTTTGAGAAGACGGAGCACTTTCAGACTCGTCTTTATTTTTTATTATTCATTTTTGGTGTCTTATAAACTATACACAGAACACACTTGTATTGAATTATATTATTAATGCAATGGATGATGTTGTTTCTTGTTTACTATTATGCATTGTTGTGATACTTTACATGACGCCCTCCGCCCCTGAATGTTTCCGCCAATTCGGTTTGGGGGTGTGACAGATTGGTATCGGAGCTTTGTTTATAGTGAATTAAGTATATCAACCTATAAAATATATACAAACTATAAACACAACGAGATTAAAATACTCTGACCAAGAGTTTATACTTTTAAATAGTAAAATATTTAACTAAGTTTATATAGCTGCATTAATACTAAAATCAATGTCACTAGGACAGAACAAAAGTATTACGATTGTTGGACAGCACAATTAGGCTTAGAGACATATAATCAGATCTGGGAGTGATATAGCTTGGTCAACTATATTTTCCGAGAAGTGATTAGCATGTGCCTAAGAATGGTTGTGATGTTGCAACAAGTCTAAAAACTTACCAACACTACTACAATGAAAACATTAGAACAGAACATAAACCTAAAATACTATAGGAGTATTTTGTGTACTATAATTACTTATTTGAGAACTAAAGGTCTTTATTAGTGGGTCAATAGTTTCTTGGTGGATACGCTAAAGTTATATGTGACTTTGGTGTCATAGACTTAGAATCTGTGATCTTTGCTTTACTTCTTGTTCCTTGTTTGGTTGTGGATTTAGAGTTAGGGTCATTTATTCGAAGGTCTATCCTATTTTGATTTGATATAACTGGTATGCACAACGAAAGTATTGAAATAACTGGTAAGGATCATATTATAATTATCTTAAGTAGTATGTCTTTTTATATAAGATTCTTATACCCCTTTTTCACGCATAGATATCATGGCTGGATTCCATCCTCATGGTGACCTGTACTTTCCCAACCAAGGCAATGCCGGATGGCTCGAGGCATATCCGGAAAAGAATCATCCAATCTCTTTTGATGATGACTTCCCTGAAAACTTCTCTGAAGGTTCCGACTCCGAACCAAAAGTCAACAATCTACCTCAAGTGGCTCCAATCCCAAATCCAAACCCCCGACCAGTATTTTAAGGCCCCACACCTCTGTGGGAAAAAACTTGAACCGATGGAGTAACGAGTAGGGTCAACCCTTACCCTACAACGGAGATAGAAGTTTCTACAATTTGAGCGAGGGAGGCTCAACGGACAAAGTCTTGCCCATTCTGGTCTGCAGGATTACTCAGAATGAAGAGCAAGCTCGGGTAGCCATCAACCAAGTCATGGAAATTGATGCCGATTCGGGTGTTAATACGGTCCGCAATCTCCATCTCGAAGAGGCTATGGGAAGGACTAGGAGAGCCAATGAGGCTCTACAGCAAGAATTGGCTGCATCCTGAACTGAAGTCATCGAACTCTGAGCACGTCAAAGAGTTCATGAGCGACACCGTTTGGACGTAGAGCGTCAACTGGTAGATTTGAGGGTTCACCCTAGTGGTGCATGTCGTCGGTAGAAGATGTCTGACTCGTCCTTTCTTTTGGTTTAAGGAATAGCCTTCTTATCTATGCTGTATGTAGCACTTTTCCTGTAAAATATTCATGTCTTTCAAGTACTATAACTAGACTTCTGTGCTGTCAAAATTTTCTCTAGATGGTTTGATGTAAGACCTACTTTTAGGTCATTTTTCTGAACCTGTTACATTGTTACTGCCAATATTATTGGCAGTTATCTAATCTGTTAGAAAATCTTTGCCTCTGTGCTTTCATACTCTTACTACTATATCTCTATTTCAATCATACACTCATTCAATTATTGGACTATGGTGATTTAGTCCATGGATCACTTTTATTATAATTACAATTGGTTCTTACTATCATCCTCATCTTTGTAAACTTTTAGTTAAAATATGCCTCCGCGTCAATCATCTAGATGCGATCCTCCGATAACTCCAACTCAACCACCACTACTGCCTCCTCCACAATACAATTCTACAGCTCTCCAAGTGGTAGTATATGCAGTTGTTGTCGCGGCCTTAGCGCAATTCAGCAATAGCGACACTAGTGGTGGTGGTGCAGCTACTCAGTCTGCTCAGGGTGATGCTCCAGTGCGTGCTAAGGAGTGCTCGTATAAAGACTTCAGCAATTGCAAGCCTAGGTCCTTTAACGGGGCTGGTGGAATCATTTCCCTATTGCAATGGTTCGAGAATATTGATTTGATCTTTGAGATCTTCTCCTGTCCATAAGGAAGCAAAGTAAAATTTGCTGCCTGCACCTTCTCGGACAGAGCCCTCACATGGTGGAATAGCCATGTCAAGTCACTAACTCTTCTAATGGCTAATGCTATGGGCTGGGAAGCTCTGAAGGAGCTCATGATCGAGGAATCTTGCCCGAGGAGCAAAGTTCAGAAACTTTAAACAAGAACTTTGGAGCCTAACCATGAAGGGCTCCGACGTAGTGGCCTTGACCACCAGATTTAGCGATATAATGGCACTATGTCCTGGAATGGTCCCTACTGAGGGAAAGAAGATTTAGAGGTACATATGGGGCTGATGCCTCTATTCTAGGGGAATGTCCTAGCTTCAAACCCCTCTACCTTTGACAGTGCCAAATGACTGGCACAGCGACTCGTGGATCAAGGAGTCTGCACCCCGTTGACAACAACCCTAGCCATCCCAGTACCTCCTAAGACTACTGACAACAAGCGGAAACACTGGGGTAACAAGAAGGAAAAAGAGGCGTAGAACTCCGCCAAAAAGCAGCATGTCGTAGTTGTTCATGCTACAGTAACACCTACTGCCACTGCGCCGACAAAGCAGTATGCTGGGAGCTTCCCCAAGTGCGACAAGTGCAACTTCCATCACAATGGACCCTGCAGAGAAATGCAGTGCTCTAACTGCAACAGGAAGGGACACACTGTTTGTTTTTGCAAATCTCCGGCAAGGCCAATCAACCAAGTCCACGACGCTGGAGTGGGCCAGACTTGCTATGGATGTGGCGAGGTGGGCCATTTCAAAAGGAACTGCCTGAAGGCAGGGAGCGCGGGGGGCGTAGGAAGAGTTTTGGCTATTTTCCACAAGTAAGTGGTAGCCGACCCTACTGTGTTCGCTGGTACGTTTCTCCTCGATAACTCTTACGCATGCATAATATTTTAAAGCGGAGCATAGAGGAGTTTCGCGAATCAAAAATTTGCTCACTTACTTAAACAACAGTCATGTGCACTTAAGGAACTGTTCACTGTAGAAATGGCTAACGGGAAAACTGAGAGCACTAGCAGTATATACATAGGATGTACTCTAACTCTAAATAGCCATACCTTTCCAATCGACCTTATGTCGGTCTCAATTAAATGTTTCGACGTCATAATCGGCATGGATTGGTTGAGTCTTTATCGTGCCGACATCTTGTGCTATGAAAAAGCCGTTCGTCTTAACCTTCCATCTAGCGAAACCCTTATTATCTACGGCGACAAACCTGGCACGAACTTCCGTATCATCTCGAGTATTCAAGCCCAAAAATTTATGCGAAAGGAATGTCATGCATTCCTTGCTCATATTGTCGATACAAGCCAAGAGGCCAAAGACCTAAAGAGTATCCCAGAGGTACACGACTTTCCCGACATCTTTCCAAAAGAACTATCGCGATTTCCCCCAAAACGACAAGTCAAGTTCATAATCGACTTAGTTCCAGGGGCTACCCCAGTAGCCAAATCGCCCTATCGTCTAGCACCAGCTGAGATGCAGGAACTATCCAACCTATTATTACAAGGTAATCCATAGCCCAATTGCAGTTATCTTATAATTACAATTCCAGTCCCTTAATTTTAATTAATCTCTTTTAGCCACAAAAAATGATTCTTAATTAATTATTGACTAATATTAATTAAACAATATGATTTCTCCTTTAATATATTATTCTCATAATATATTAATAAATCATAATTAATCCTTTCTCTCCTTAATTCATCCTACATATTGCTATGGTGAAGGCAACCCAAAAGGACCATGCTCATAATTGGGTCAAGTACATACCAAAATAGTTATGGACTTAGACACTAATCCAACAGTCTCCCACTTGGATAACTCTAATAACTATTTTGCATGACTTTAGAACCTAATCAGCAATCGTAGCTTTCAAAAGCCGCTGTCAACTCTGATCTTATCATATAGCGTGTCCTTTAGATAAGGGATCATATATTCCTCCATTCTCCAGATATCATATAGACACAAGACATGAATTTCAATCATTCTCTCTATATTGTTTCCCGACTTCCGATTTATGACGACTGACAACAGACTACAATTGAACACATCAACTTAGTCACGGCTTGGCCAAGCGCTTAGGTTTCATCACTAAATCATTGAGGGGCCCACAGATATCGCTTTTGTCCCACTTTGGGTAAAAGGAATGGATAAAACTCAACTCATATGCTCGCTAACATTCACTCATCGAATCACACACAACAATAAGTTTTATAACACCAAGTTACTGGTGCGTTTACTTATCATCAATGTGTAACCGACCGGCAAATAACAACTCACACGTCTCGGTTTCAAGAATATACAATATTATCGACTCACAATCACCCGCGATAAAATCCATAAAGTGATTCATGTGAGTGTGGGTTTAATCCAATACTCTAATCTTACTAAAGCACTCATGAACTCTGCAACAAACTTGTGCTATCTCTAAACTTTTAAACAATCTACAGACTCTTCATGACAGTCTTGCTTCATACCTACTTCCGAAGTATGACCGACTGTGGAGGTTCGAATAACCCAGTTATTCTGGAAGTCAAAACATGCAAACTGAAACATAATAGTAATACTTAATCCTATATGGCCCCAAACTTGTGAGATTTAATAAAACACTTCTATTTAACCACCATATTGATTACTCATTATTTATCATTTATTATTTCAGATAATCAACTCATTACTTGAATTACAACAACAATTGTCCCATGCTCCAAGCATGCATACTTTGTCTCCTATGGTCCATAAAATAGATCAATTGAAAACTTTTCCAATGATGCTCATTTCACAATTTCTAATCCTCATCGTTAGTGTAAGACACGAGGTTCTTGCCACTACTAGAATATGCTAGATTCTAACATTTTATGCAACGATCCTTTCGTAAAGTCATAGCACAAAAGTCACCAAGACTTGGCCAATGAAAATACAACGTTCTCAATCAGAATTTGTTACAAAACAATTCTATATATGTGATGTCTCTCACTCAAAGTACATTCCTTTGAACAACCTTTTCGCATAAAATTTCTAATCTAGACATAAATTCTTAATTTTCAACTCCTAATATGGAAACATTTCCATATTTCTCATACGACAACTCATTTTTAATAGAATCTGATAGAACAAAGTTCTTTTAGGATCGTATGATTCTAAGCAGGATATTAAATAAGAACGTAATAAAGAACACAAGTATGGAACTGAATATGTCGTATGATTAATGTGATAACACCTCAGAAGAGCTCGATAAAGAACTTCAATCTGTAGAGGTGTTTAGGGTTACAAGAATCAACGTGATTAACAACTATTTAATATACGCATACATGCATGCATATATATACTATAACCCTAACAGCTAATCTAGATAACAACGAAACTAATCTAGATAGACACGGATGGACAGTCCCAATCCGGATACAAAATATATGGCCCAAGACGCAACACAAATGGACTCAACAATCTCCCCCTTTGCGTCTTTGGAGCCGAAACTTCATTCCTTTTTAAATGCAGGAGGCTTCTTCACAGTTTTGAACACCTTCGGTACAATGGCTATCATATGATGATGAAAAGTAATATACCAACGAAGCATGTCAGTAAAGTTCTTCTTATCAGCCGCTGAGTTCTGCTTGCATCGGTGTATGATATTGATGATATGCTCCAAACAGTCTGTTGAAAACAGATGCTTATCAGCCAGAGCAAACAAAAACTTTAGTCCTCCTCCTTTCGTGAACATGACAGTTAGGTTTGCTGAATCTATATGTCCCAATTTCATCATGTTTACATCACCAAGTTTAGGCGTTGTCTTCACAGTCGGCTTTTTATTCATTACCTTCGCTATCTCCTGATCCATAGTTGCAAGCTCATGGATATAGGAGGCCAACATTCTCTTAAGATGATCTAAAATCGGCTCATACTCCTTAGGATCAGAGAGCAGAATGTTGTATAGCAGAATCCAGTCATGAGGATTGAGGTTAGGAAGATCTGCTAGAGAGATGATAGACACCGTGTTTGCTGAACCACGGGTGATTTTGAAATTGACATTTACGAATCTCCCAGCAGGTGAAGGTTTCAGTACCTTGACTTTCATAACCTTCTGTCCACTCCAAGTCAAGTACTGTGGTTGACCATACTTCAAGTAAAAATCGATCAATTCCCTGTCAACCTTCGGGTGTGGATGCGGAAACTCAACAGTCGCCTCAAAGCAGTGAAATGTAAAAGCTTTTCTGGTAATAGGCATATCAAACTGCGAGTCTTTAGAGTTATCACAATCAAACGAAGCAACTGGTTCCAACCAATAAACAGAAGGAAACTCAATCACTTGATTGATAAGTGTGTCTCTGTTCCACTCAGGAAACAAAGCCTTCTTGCATTGCAAGGCATCCTCTTCTTCCTTATTTTTCTTTTCCTGCTCCTCTGCTTCACTAGCCACTTTCATCGTTTCATCAAGCTCTCTGTTTCTTTTCTTTCGTATTAGAGCATCGGCTATAGTTTCTTCAATATCACTCTCACTGTCATCATAAATCTCTTTTTGCTTTGATTGAGAAACAGAAGCCGAAGCTAAATTAACCTTCGGTTCTGTTGTGACTTTCGGTTGTTCATCTTCTGTCTTCACAGTCAGTCTCGTTTGAACAAAATGACGAGCACTACTCTCTCCCCCTTGTTTTGGAGGTACAACTCTCTCCGAAACACCTTTCATTTCACTCAAAATGGAAATAGCAGGAAGGAGTTTGGATTGAAGATGATTCCGAATAGTCAGAGTTAAGATTGGATCATGTGCTTCAAGAAAATTAGTCAGCACATCTTTCACATCTCCTGCACAACTTTTATAAACAGCCCTCTAAGTTTTCAACAAGGAAATTTCTTTCTTCGTTTCGGCCAGCTGCACCTGCTGAACATCAATTATTGCTTGCTTTTTAGCCAAATCCTCCTTCAAGGCACTCTCTGTTGCAAGATTAGTAGCTAGAGCATCAAAACGACAATCCATTGATTTTAAGAAAGAAGTGGTTCCTGTTTTAAGCTCAGAGCGTACAGCCTCAAACTTAGTGGTTTCATCGTGAAGGGACATAGAATAGGAGTCCACAGAGGATTGATAGTTTGCTGCAAGGGTGTCAGCATGAGACTTCAATGACTCAAGAAAAATCTGAGTTGTATGAACAACCTCAGAAACTTTTTTGGTAGCCTGCTTACAGGTGAAGGTAGACTCATTAACTGCCTTTGTAGAATTGTCAATTGCCAGAGTATACTGCTCAATGGCTGTCTCCATAAATGCTTTAAGAACAACACCACCATAGGCTTTGCTGTCGTCAAGCAATCGATCCAACTTCTCATGAATGCCCTGTATTTGTTGACTTTTGACAGAAACATCAGTCTCATCATCAGTTGGAAGTCGGTAAGGACTGTAGTAAATCGAGTCAAATTCCTCATCGTCTCCCCCAAGAGTAGCACTAGAATCAGATGATAGGGTTGGTGAAGGTGGTTTGGTAATGACTGGAGTCTCATTCAAAGTAGTAGCCCCTGTATCAGATACATTGACTTCCACTGTGTATTTGGGAATGGTAGTGGTTGTTGATTCGGTTATAAGTGGAGAAGATAAGGGTACAATAGAAATACGAACATAAGTAATTGGTGGTGGGAGTGACAAAGTTGTTGTTTGAGAGTTAAGGGATGTAGTAATAACGGGAACAGAAAGTGGAACAGTCTGTTTTGGTGATTGAGTTGGAGTTGGAACTCGGTTGTGATTTGGAGATTCTGGTGGAGTAGGAGATCGTGGAGGAGTGGGCTCTCGGGGTGAGACATGACGAACCTCTTCTTCCTCACTTTGCTCATCTGCATGATCTGTGCTTGGAGGAGTGGTTTCTCTAGGCCTGTGAGCCATCTTCTTTATCTTCTTCTGTTTCGGTTGAGAAGTATCTCCTTCACCAGACTTGCATTTAGAGGACTTGGACTTACGATCTTCAGGATCCTCTTTCTTTGACACCCTCTTTCCTCTGTTGGTAGGCTTCTCCAGTGCATCCAAAGCTGCTTGCTACTCAGGAGACAGAACTCTCGGTCCGATAGGAGAAAGTTTCCTATAGTCAGCCATGACATTGCTCTTTTCTGTAACACCATGATACATGGTTTCAGGAATCATTCCATAATGAGGAAACTTGAGCGGATCAGAGAGTATTATCTTCTTTGTATGAAATGTGGCAATAGAAGCAAGTAGAGCATCCTGCATGATCGGAATGTCTAAAGAATTAATGGCCTTCCTTGTAATCAGAGTCCAAAAACGCCCACATGAAACTTCTGAATGTCGTGTCGATGTATGGAGACTCTGCACCACCTGAGACCAGATTATAGAGCCATAATCAAGATTGATCCCAATGTAGAGGCCATAAAGAATAGCTAGAAAACCCTTGCTAGTAGTATCGGAACCACCACATCGTTCTGCTAAACCCTTAATCAGTATAGTGAGCAAGCCATTCCACTGAGAGGGTAAACAAGATTTCTTCACTTTGGTAATAGTTGTTAGCACGTCGGTATACCCCATCTCGTACATCATTGAAAATAGCTTAGATGTGGTGATAAAGTCTGGCGAGATGACAAAAGAATCTACTACAAGATTCAAAATCGAACAGAACTTCACCTTCGAAATCGAAGCCTTCTTGTCGTGGATGGTAAAATAGATACGATCTTTATTTTTGTCATAAGTCGTCGTGGAATAAACCTGTGATTAAGTTCGATGATCATATTTTGGTTAGGTTTAATGGTGAGCAAGGATGATGATGTCGTGTGTTCATGTACTGAAGAGGAAGTCGCCATTGATGAATGAAGAAGAAGATGAACTGTGTTTACTTGTCGTTTGAGAGAATTGAATGCTGGTAAAAGACAAATAAAGTGTTCAACCCTTTATATACCATTTCCTGGAGAGAGAAAACCATGATGATTATGATGAGATCACCAAAACGTCCCCTGAAAAAGCGCGATGTGACAGTGTGGTTACTCCCAGGTATACGTCAACATTAATGGCTTTAGAAACCGTTCAAATTCACGCGCCTAAATCTTATCTTCAATCGGCGTTTGAAATTCCACAATAGCCCCTTGTTTGGTTGTAATAGATAACCCAAAACTCAAACGAAACAGTAACCAGAATGTTGGAAAATAAAAAATTCCGTGCATAAGTGTGACAAAGATAAAGAAACAAATCAAATGTGTATGGGATGTGAGTGATGTCTTATTATTAAACAGAAAACAGAGGATTCCGGGCAAGAATCACTTCCTTCAAAGTCAAGAGAGACTTGAAGTGCTTGTGTGGTTTCCCGAAAAATACGATCAACTGTTTGTTAATAAACATTGAA
The DNA here is from genome assembly GCF_051521515.1 of Lactuca serriola. Taxonomy (NCBI): domain Eukaryota; kingdom Viridiplantae; phylum Streptophyta; class Magnoliopsida; order Asterales; family Asteraceae; genus Lactuca; species Lactuca serriola. Next base: position 31,110,652 of record NC_136413.1, read on the forward strand.
AGGCTTCTTTTAATCATAAGCTTAGGGTAGCTTATCTTCATCCGAACTTTGGGTTTTAACATAAAACCGAACGTTGGATGAAGTACCTGTGAGACCGATGTGGTCTATAGAACAAGTAGGTGGGAGATATTGTTTTAGTGACTACAGAGAAATCAGAAATCTCAAAAAAATATAAACTAGATCTCTTTGGGAAGAAATGCCTTGGTAGTAGACAATTTCATAAAAGATCACACAAAAATAAAAAGAGAGATTTCCTTAGGTAACCGGTAAGTTCTTGAATATATAATTCACCGTCAATTCATTTTTGGTGTTGGATATTGGGTTTCACTCAGCACATGGTAAACGTATCTAAGATCACAAACACAGATGTTATGTAACCATAAACCTCAGTGGTAAAGACCGAGATCTCAAGGGTTACTTTGGTGAACCGAAAGTAGATGGAGAATATAAGGAGGTGGCTAAAGAACCAAATGTACCTTCTGCTAGATAATCCTGACAGAGCAGAGAAACTCTTAACTCATATGAGAAGAGTAAGGTTGCTCTAGACCGAGTAATATAAATTAGCCTGATTTGCAAGAAACGATAGGTGTAGATCGAATCATTAAGGCCTGCTCAAGATCGTAGAGGCTTAAGACAACATGCAGCAGCATGCTTCTAAGGACCCTTAACTAGATCATTTTGAAATTGAATCATACCTTCCTTAGATCCACAGTCGGTTATACGGGTATTCAAATCACCTATGAAAGGTAACGAAACACACCAAACAAACCAAACAGACAAACATACGAGTCAAATAAAACTTAGTGAAAGTTTTGAATTTTTCTGAAAAAATAATAAAAACAGAAACATAAAATATTTTTGGATTTTTGAAATTTTTTGCAAAAGAATAAAAACAGAAAGATAAAATATTTTTGGATTTTTGAAATTTTCTGAAAAAGAATAAAAACAGAAAAATGAAATATTTTTGGATTTTTGTTTTTGAAATTTTCTGAAAAAGAATAAAAACAGAATTATAAAATAATGAAGTTCAAATCAAAAGAAAGATATGCACAGAATATACAACCGAAACCTTATCTTTAAATGAGTGAAGCGAAATAGACCGAGCGTTCGGTTCATTTCGGTTCCAGAAAATTACGGAGCCGAGATAGACCGAGCGGTCTGTCCATTTCGGTTCCCTAAAAGTTTAGACCCGAAATAGACCGAGCGGTCTGTCCACTTCGGTTGTCTAATTTTTAATGAGAGATTTGAGGATTCGGTACCGACTCTCCTTCCATCATGCCCAAGCCTTGTAAGATTTTGTTAAAGGTTGTTTCTGGTAAGGCTTTAGTAAAGATGTCAGCCAGTTGATCAGCAGATCGAACAAAGTGTACTTCTACGTTCCCATCTTCTACATGATCCTTGATGAAATGATACCTAAGTGCAATGTGCTTGGTTTTTGAGTGTTGCACTGGATTATGACAAATCCTAATTGCACTTTCAGAGTCACAGTAGAGAGGTATCTTCTTCATACTTAGCCCATAATCTCTTAGTTGACTTTGAATCCAAACCACTTGAGAGGTGCAACATGCTGCTGCAATATATTCAACTTCGGCTGTGGATAACGAAACACAGGTTTGTTGCTTGGACTGCCAACTAACAAGTTTCCCGTCAAGAAATTGGCATCCACATGTAGTACTCTTTCTGTCCAGTCCACATCCTCGTAGATCAGCATCAGAGAAGGCTTGGATGAAGAATTCAGATCTTGCAGGATACCAGAGACCAAGAGATGAAGTTTTCTTCAGATATCGAAAAATGTTCTTCACAGCAAGCATGTGAGGTTCTCTTGGATTGGCTTGAAACCTGGCACAGTAACAAATAGAAAACATAATATCTGGTCTAGTAGCTGTTAGATACATAAGGGACCCGATCATTTGATGATAAAGTGTTATATCCACAGCAGGTTTCTCCAAGGATTGGGTTAGCTTAGTGCCAAATGCCATAGGAACCTTCGCTTTTGAATCACCCTTCATTCCAAATTTAATCAGTAAGTTCTTGGTGTATGCTTCCTGGTTTATAAAGATACCTTCTGGTCCCTGTCTAATATTTAAACCAAGGAAAAAGTTAATTGGACCCATTGTGCTCATTTCAAATTTTGTCTCCATCAACTTCCTGAATTCAGCTGTTAAGCTAGGATTCGTGGAACCGAAGATGATATCATCAACATAAATCTAAACAATCATCAAATGTTCGCCTTCCTTCTTACGAAAGAAGGTTGGGTCAACCGAACCTTGTTTAAATTTTGACATTTTCAAGAAGCGAGTTAGCGTTTCATACCAGGCTCTCGGTGCTTGTTTTAGCCCATAGACAGCTTTATCCAGCACATAGCAGTGATCGGGGTATTTTTCATTCACAAAACCAGGCGGTTGCTCAACATAAACGGTTTCTTCTAATTCTCATTCAAGAAAGCGCATTTGACATCCATTTAGAAAACTTCGAAGTTCTTGTGAGCAACATATGCAAGAAAGATTCTGACAGATTCTAACCTTGCTACTGGAGCAAAGGTTTCTTCATAATCTATCCCTTCTTCTTAACAATAACCTTTTTGTTGGGTCGTATTTTGTGTTGCGTCTATTGGGCTCGTTAGCTAGTCCAATATATATCTCCGGTATGGGCCTGTCCATCCGTGAGTTTTGTAGGGTTTAGTATAAATAAATGCTTGCATGCATTCTAGAAGAAGAGGGACGATTAGTAACGATTAGAGTATTGTTGTTCAGCAAGTTTATCGTTCTTGTTTTTGTAACCCTAGAATCCTCTACAGTGGAAGTTCTTAGTCGAGCTCTGCTGAGGATCGAGTAATCTAATCATTCGACACATCTTGATTCATACTTGTGTTTTGTTTACTGTTTTTACGTTCATCACATACCTGTTACAAAGATCTAATCGATCAAAGAGTTAATTAATTACTCATCAATTGGTATCAGAGCAGGAGGCTGTGTAATTCATACACATCTTTTCTGTGAAAGAATTTGCGATTAGGGTTATTCTGCATTAACTAATAATTATTGAGCCGTCATTCCATTATTGACGTAACTCAGCATTTATTTGTTTGCCCTAATATTAATTATTACAAGTCTGATCTTTCAAACAGGTTAAAAACGATCAAGCATGGACGAGTCACAATCTAATCCCATCAACATCTCTAACAGCATTGGATCGACAACGAAGATTCCTATCCTTTACACCCAGGATTACGAAGTTTGGGCACATCACTTTGAAGATTATGTCATTGGATCGGAAGACAATGGATACCTTATTTGGGAAGCAATCCTTTCTGGACCATTTTCTCACTCCGGAACGTCAAAAATCATTAAAACTCAGAAGGAGTACAATGATCTGTTAAAGGATGTAAAGGATATTGCTCAAGACGAAAAGGAAAAGTTTCAATGCAACATTAAAGCATTGAGACTGATTCGATTCGCTTTGCAATCAGATACATTTAGGCTAGTGAGTTCATGCAGCACTGCTAAAGAAATATGGGATAGGCTGCGAGAGCTATATTCCACAGATGAAGATTTGGAGCATTTCATTCAGACCTTGCTTTTGTCTGAGTTTGGTGAATTTAAGCAGAATTCAGATGAAACTGTTACTCAGACGTTCGATCGCTTCAATCATCTTCTTAGCAAGATGATCAAACACGATATAGAAAGGAAGTTGATTGAGCAAAAAGTAACCTTTTTGAATGGACTTAGATCCGAGTGGAGAGCGGTTGTGTCCACTGTTAAAGCTCATGAGCAATTTAAATCCTATTCGTTGGCAAAGCTGGTGGGGATTTTGAAATCCCAAGAAAAGATTGTTTTGCAAGAGAAAAACGTGGTCTCCAGTTTAGGGTCCTTGGCTCTCTTATCCAATAGCAAAAGTGTGGTAGAAGATGAAGATCTCAACTTAGAAGATTATGATCTTACTTCTGAAGACTATGCAATGATGGTGTCGAATCCAAAGAGGTTCATTAAGAAAAGGTTCCCTACCAATAAGAACCGAAATTGGCAGGGAAGCTATAGTTCTGAAAAGGTCAGGGAGGAACCGAAGACAGAGGAACCAAAGAAAGAAGCGAAAGTTGAAGGAGATTCAGGTGTGAACTGCTACTACTGTGGAGGAAAGAACCACTATGCCAAAGACTGTGTCCTAAAGAAAATGGCAGAGAAGGATGAGGAAAAGGATGAAGAGGCCTTGTTGATGAAAAAGCTAGAAGAGATCAAGAGAAAGAAAGCTACTGCTAACCCTTCAATGAATGCTTTAATTGTGCAGGGTTCGGCAACGGATGATGAGTTCGGTGGCGTGCAGGTCTGGTCAACCGACTCGGAGGATGATGAGGCCAGGAAGCCATCTCATGGAGAGGCATATGTTGCAAGAGATGAAGGAAGTGGTGGGAAGTGCTTGATGGTGATAGATGTATCTCAAATGAGGGGATACAATACGGATGGTGGGAATGAAGACACCAAGGAGCGAGATGAACTATGCTTCACAGCAAAACCTCTCAGCGTGCAGTTCAATGAGCTTGATGAATTAATCAAGAAGGTAAAATCCGTTTTTGTTTCATTTAAAGTCCCACAAAATTCGTATGAAAAAGAATTAAAAAGCTTAAATTCAAGAATCTCAAATCTAGATAGCAGCTTAACTCAAACACGGGTCACTAATTCTAACCTAACTGACCAAATAAGCAGGGTGAGTGAGGAACGGAGGATGTGGATAGAGCTGAAGGAGTCGGAGCTGATTAAAACCAAAGATGAAATCATTTATTTGCAAAGAGACAATTTAAAACTTTTGAAACAAAGAAATGTCTTTTGTTTAATTGCTAAACGTCTTTATGCTAATATCACTCAACTTCATCTGAACTGTGAAATAGGGCAGAAAATTCATCGCATGATTTTTCCCTTCCTTGAATTTAAGGAAGATGAAATCGACGCTGAATCTTATAATTGTGGAAGTGTAGTTTCGTCTGATGATGTGAATCCGACATATATGTATAGTCTGGACAAAATCAAATCTTTTATAAAGTCCAAGGACCATAAGGACATGTTGAAAAACCTTTTGGATGAAAACGATAAACTGAAACTAAGGACCGAAACCATACAAAAGTTTGACTCATTGAATGCCAACTTGAGCTCAGAAAATAAAATTGATATTGAAAACGCATCTGAACTCAATGAGGATGATGATATGAGTGAAATTTATGTAGAGGATGAAGTCGATTGTTCTGAGTTTGTCAAGAGCGAACCCAAAAACCACAAAAATCTTATTTCTGAAAATTCTGTGGAGTTTGCTCGTTTGTCCCAAAATAAGTCCCCGATTCTAGAAGAAAAGGCCGTTGTGTACCAAAAGGTGAGAACAACACCAAATCAGGTGTATAAGGTCACAGGAGTAACCGAACATCAGACAGTCGAACTCACCGCCATCGTAAACGAAGATAATGCAGATGGCTGTGATGAATTTTTCTGGTTTGCTCCTATAGATAATGCTGACGAAACCATTGGTCTGTCAGAGAGAACGTCCTGGAAAACCAAAGGCAGATATGTGCCAGAGCCACTAAACAAGCCTGACAACTTCGATGTGCCAAGTACCAGTGGTACAAAAGAAGTTCCTGTAAAAGAAGTCACTCCTTCAAGCGAAACATCATCAGTTCAAAGTGAATCGAATGACAAAAAGCAAAAGCAAAAAGCCAACATCCACAGACAGCCGAAGCAAGTGAAGGATCAAAAGAAGCAAAGGAATTTGAGATATAAAAAGAATCTCTCAGAGCAGAAACAGTTCTGGCGATCTCAAAACGCCCATTTTTCTGATCATGGCGGAAATTCAGAGAAAAGAGAAGTCAGACCGCAAGAAAAGAATAACAACCGAAGGGAAAGGTTCAGTTCAGAGAACACCAGCTACCGAAAGCATAGGTTCGGTTCCGAGAGCAAAGGCTACCAAGGTTCAAGGTTCGGTCCCACTAATAACCAAAAACAAAAGAGCCACCTAGAACGTCAAGTCAAGAAAACTTCTCAGTCTAAATTCTCTCATTCTAATTCTTCTCAACCCTATTCTAAATCCAATTTTGTTCAAACTCAAAATCCAAAATCATCAACAGATTTGAAAGGAAAATCGAAGGTTTCCTCAGTCAAGAATGATCAAAAGCATTCCAAGGCCCAAACACCTGAACCTGAATCCAAACCAACTGTAACAAATCCCAATAAAATTAAAGTTTTCACCATTAAGAAGAAAGATGAAACAACTTTAATAAAAAGAACATATCTTGTTGACATTTCTCTTACTATTCCTGTTCCTGTGAAAGGCTCACGTGGACCCAAGAAACTTTGGGTTCCTAAATCTGCTTAATTTTTGCAGGTTATCAGTGACGAGCAGTTCGACGAAGAATGGTATATTGACAGTGGCTACTCGCGTCACATGACCGGAAGGAAGGAAGAGCTGAGGGAATTCCGATCTCTTCCAAACGGTGGGAATGTCAAGTTCAGGAACAACTCATACGGCACGATAAAAGGTTATGGGATGATAACAAATGGAGACTTCACGATTAGAAAAGTTGCATATGTTGAAGGACTACATCATAACCTCATCAGTGTATCTCAGCTTGTTGGAGGTACCGGTCTTAAAGTTTCGTTTGATGATGAGGGTTTGGAAATAATAGAGAAGAAAACAAAAAGAGTGATTCTCAAATCAGAGTGCAAAGGCGAAATGTTTCCTCTCAATCTCAAACCTATCAAAGGAAATCCAGCTATTTTTTTGTTATCCAAAGCACATTCTGACGAAAGCTGGCTGTGGCATCGAAGGCTCTCCCATCTCAATTTCAAGGATATCAACAAACTTGTCACGGGAGGTCATGTTCGGGGTCTTCCACTGCTCAAGTTTGATCGAGAACATTTGTGTGCTGCATGTGAAATGGGGAAGCAGGGTCGTCAAAGTCACCCATCCATAATCAACACTAAAGTCGTTGAACCACTTGAGTTAATTCACATTGACTTATGTGGACCATCTTCTATCGAAAGCATTGGCGGTAGCAAGTATATTCTTGTTATTGTTGATGACTTTTCACGTTTTACATGGGTGTTCTTTCTGAAGCACAAATCTGAGGCAACTCTCAAACTAAAGATGTTTATCAAGCAGGTTGAAGTGCAGCTGAGGAAAGTCGTTCGCAACATCAAAAGCGACAATGGGCTGGAATTCAAGAATAAAGAATTTGAAGACTTTTTAGCAGAAAAAGGAACCAGTCACAACTTCTCAGCTCCCTACACCCCTCAACAAAACGGAATTGTCGAAAGACGAAACCGATCTTTGTGTGAGGCGGCCCGAACCATGCTAAGTTTCGCTTCTCTACGTCTATATTTCTGGGCTGATGCTATTGCTGCAACATGTTTTACACAGAACAGGTCCTATCTCAATAAGCATTTCACTCTTACTCCTTATGAGATCATCAACAACAGAAAGCCAAACGTCAAATTCTTTCACGTATTCGGCTCTCGATGCTTTATCTTCAATCCTAAAGAACATCGTAACAAGTTCGACGTAAAAGCCGATGAAGGGATTTTTCTGGGATATTCTCTCACTTCGAAAGCATACAGGGTTTTAAACAAGTGTTCGAGGAAGATTGAAGAAACGTATTATGTGACTTTCGATGACTGCTATGTCAAGAAGCTGAAGGCCACGGAAGAATCGGTTGGAGAAATCTTTTCTCAAACAGGCCAAGTCACAGCCTCGATTGCAAATTTTTTTGAGCAATTTGTGGAGTTATTCGATGAACCGGAGAAGGCTACTCTCTCAGAAGCCAATGCAGCAGACAACAAAGTTGACCATCTAAAGCAAATCGTCAATGACGCTGCCAAAAGACTGGGTGAAAGAGAATCAGTTCTAAATGAATCTTCTCAACATGGTGCTTCAGTTGAGGGGGAGAATCCATCTTCTTCAAAACTGCCGAGTTCACAAGTTGAGGGGGAGAACTCTTCTTCAGCTGCACCCGAAAGCTCTACTACACCCGAAAGTACTCTTAGCTCCCGAAAGCTCTACTGCATCCGAAGGTACTGTTACTACCGAAAGCCAAAATGCTCACAAAACTCCTGTAGCACCGGAAAGTCAAGATACCCCTGAAAGCTCATCAGTCGAGGGTGAGAATGCCGATATGTTTTAAGATGATGACAGTCAATCTGAATTAGAAGAGATGGTAAATGCTGAATTGGATCCATCCTATGATCCAAATTACCCTCCTCTTGTCAAATGGACCAGAGATCATCCTGTTTCACAGGTAGTGGGAAATGTCTCTGAAAAGGTCCTGACCCGATCTCAACTGAAGGCAAGGCAAGCATCTCTGTTCTCAAAAGTAGAGTTCTGCATGTTTAACTCTTTCGTCTCAAAAGTTGAACCGAAGACAGTAAATATTGCTCTTGATCACTCTGATTGGGTTCAAGCTATGCAAGACGAACTTAATGAGTTTGAAAGAAATAAAGTTTGGCACCTCATTCCAACTCCTCAAAATGCCTCGGTTGTTGGTCTCAAATGGGTCTTTAGGAATAAAATGGACAAGGAAGGCAATGTAATAAGAAACAAAGCTCGTCTGGTTGTGAAAGGATACTACCAGGAGGAAGGAATCGATTATGAAGAAACATTTGCTCCTGTAGCTAGGCTGGAATCTGTTCGAATATTTCTTGCCTATGCTGGACACAAGAACTTTGAGGTCTACCAAATGGACGTAAAGTGTGCATTTCTAAATGGAGAACTTGAAGAAATGGTGTACGTGGAGCAACCTCCGGGATTCATGAATGAGAAGTACCCCAATCACTGCTATATTCTGGACAAAGCGGTATACGGACTGAAACAAGCACCTAGAGTCTGGTATGAAACGCTAACTAAGTTTTTGAAGATGTCCAAATTCAAACAAGGTTCGGTTGACCCAACCTTCTTTCGTAAGAAAGAAGGTAACCACCTTATGATTGTTCAAATTTATGTCGATGATATCATCTTCGGCTCAACGAATCCTAGCTTAACAGCTGAATTCAGAAAGCTGATGGAGAATAAATTTGAAATGAGCTCAATGGGTCCTATTAACTTTTTCCTTGGCTTAAATATTAGACAGGTACCTGAAGGCATCTTTATTAACCAGGAAGCCTACACCAAGACTCTCCTTGCTAAATTCAGCATGATGGGAGACTCAAAGGTTAAAGTTCCAATGGCGTTCGGCACCAAGCTCACTCCATCCTTGGACAAGCCAGCATACGCTATATCGCCAGATGATCGGCTCTCTAATGTACCTTACTGCTAGCAGGCCTGATATAATGTTTTCTGTTTGCTACTGTGCTAGATTTCAGGCGAATCCTCGTGAACCTCATATGCTTGCAGTGAAGAACATTCTCCGGTATCTGAAACAAACTACCTCTCTCGGCTTATGGTATCCATCAAACTCAGGTTTCTTCATTCAAGCCTACTCCGATGCAGACCTTGGAGGTTGTGGACTAGACAGGAAAAGCACCACTGGAGGCTGCCAATTCCTTGACGGGAAGTTGGTTAGCTGGCAATCAAAGAAACAGACTTGTGTATATCTGTCTACAGCTGAAGCAGAATACATCACAGCTGCCTCCTGTACATCTCAAGTGATTTGGATCCAAAGCCAACTCCGGGACTATGGACTCAATATGAAAAAGATCCCACTATATTGCGACTCTGAAAGTGCAATTAGGATCTGTCATAACCCAGTGCAACACTCCAAGACTAAGCACATAGCACTGAGGTATCACTTCATTAAGGATCATGTGGAAGATGGGAACGTCGAAATTCATTTTGTTCGAACCACTGATCAACTGGCTGACATCTTCACCAAAGCTCTTCCTGAAGCTTCTTTCAACAAAATTCTACAAGGGCTTGGAATGATGGAATCGGAGTCAGTACCAAAAATTACCTCTTAAGATCAAACGTAAGAAGCGAAATAGACCGAACGTTCGGGTTCGGGTCTTGCTCTGGTGTACCGAAATAAACCGAACGCTCGGGTCCGGCTGAATCATCTGATTTTCGCCTATCACTCAAAGGTAGTTTCTATGGTTGTAAATCTTTTGTATTATTTTTCCTAATTCATTTTTCTTATTGTCAAAGTTTTTCTCTTCTCCAATCTTAATTTTTTTTTGGCAACCGAAATAGACCGAACGCTCGGGTTCGGTTACAAAATTTTTCTCACCCGAAATAGACCGAACGCTCGGGTTCGGTTCCAAAGTTTTCTCAACCGAAATAAACCGAACGCTCGGGTTCGGTTCCAACATTTTTTTTGTATAAATTTTTTATGTCTTATTTATTTCGATCAAAAACTCCAAAAATATTTTTTTTGTTTATTTTGGCTTTTATTTTACTTTATTTTTTTATTTTCATTGTGGTTAACTTATTTTACTAGCTAAGTGTCCCTAGAAGCATGCTGTTGTATGTGACCAAAGCCTCATCCGATTCTGAATAAAAGCCTTACTGACTTGGTACAAACAAACCTTGTCTTCCCAATTAGGCTCTCATATTTATTCTAATCATGAGCTACCTAACTCTCTTCTCACATGCGATAAGAGTTTTCTGCTTCGTCCTATTTTTCATAGCAGAGGTACTTTGGATTTCTTTATACCATCTACATCATTTTTCTCCATCTCATTCGTTTCACAAACGTAACCCTTGAGACTCTCAGACTTTACCACTGAGGTTTATGGTTGCACAATTTCTGTGTTCATGATCTTAGCTTCGTGTCACTACGTGCTAAGTGAAACCCACAATCCAATACCTACTATGCATTGACGGTGATCAATTAACTTGCTCTAGCTTTCACTAATGAATTGACGGACTTATCCATGGGGATACAACATGAAATCTCTATTTTTCTTTTGAGTGATTCCTATGAAATTGTTAAATCCAATAACATTTCTTCCCTTGGGATCCAGTTTTAATTTTTTTTGAGATTTCAAATACATTAGTTTACCTTGCCACTAAAATTATCTCCAACCAACTTGTTCAACAGACTACATTGGTCTCACAAGTACTTCGTTCAATTTCTATCTTATATCAAGATCAGGGATTATGAATCGAAGCGAAAGCCACCCTCATAAGCCTAATTAAAAGAAGCCTTTCAACACTTCTTAATAAGTGTCTGATCGTTATTCAACGGGAAACCACACAAACACTTTAAAGTCTCTCTTGACTTTGAAGGAAGAGATTCGTGCCCGGGATCCACTGTTTCGTGTTTTTATTGACATCACATAATCCCTCAAAAGTGTTGCTTTATTTCTTTTCTTTTACACACTCAGCACGAAAATCTTTTTAATTTTCCAAAATTCTGGTTTCATTAATTCTAAGGAATTTTAATTGGGTTGGCAGTTATAAAAAGTTGTGGTTAATATTGATCCACGTGGCGATTTTACTTTAAAGATGTCGTTAATCTCTAAAGGGATAAGATGACGAAATGATTTCAAACGGCGGGAGTCCAATCGATTTGATTTCAAACGGCGGGGAAAAGCGTGCGAATAAGAACCGTTTCATCTCCAAACGGCGCCTGATGGGAAGGCGTGTAATTAGGGACTAACACTCTCTCTCCTGCATGATCATCGTCAAACCCAACTGTCACGCGTCAGTCACCTCCGAAAAACCCTTCGTATTTCAATTGAAGATTTGGGAAAGATTTTTCTCTATCCTTTACCCACAGTATAAAAGGTAATAGGATCCACCGGTTACCTCTTTACTGCAACAATATTCCCAGAGCGCAAGAAAATTCTCTAAACCTCTACTGTTCATCATCTCTCCCACTTTCATCTCAACAATGGCGGATTCTTCATCTGTTCACGCGACCTCTCACATCTTGCCCATCCGTCCCCAGTAGAGTTTGATCATTGATCTCACTCCTCAGGTGTACGACGCTTTCATGTTTCCTATCATCGAATGCCTGAAGTTCTCGCCAATCGTTCCTACTCTTACCAGGGCTGAAGCTGTTCCAATGGAGTTCCTGTCCCAAATCTTTGCCACATCTCACTACGACAAGGTCGTCGATAGGATTTTCTTCGATGTCTTTGAGCACAAGGCGTCGATTTCCAAACAACGGTTTTGTACGCTGTTAGGGTTTGCCCCTGATTCTTCGAGGGTTAACCCGGAAACCATTCCAATGGTTCATCTGTTCAACATGTTCTACAACATGGGGTACACTGAGGTGCTCACTACTGTCACGAAATTCAAGAAGTCGTGCCTGGCCCCTCAGTGGAATGGGATGTTCACTGTTCTTTTCAAGGGCTTATCTGAACGAAGTGCTGGATCCGATGGGGCAAGTCGTTTATTTCTCTCCATCATGTATGAGATCTACAATGGCATCAACATGGACTACAGGTCGGTCCTATGGCAACAACTCATTTAGAGTCTCTCTTCGACTTCTCGACACTCAGAGATCTCTTATGCCCGATTCTGGACTATGGTCACGAAATGGGTGATGGACAAGTACAACGTCCCCATTGTCGCTGGTGCTCCAATGTCTTTGATTGGTACTTTCCATACCACGAAGATCATTGTGTCGGATGCTTCGAAATTTCCCTTCAACGTGTCTATCCCGGAAACGATGTATGGTGACGTTCCTGCTGACAGCCGGATCATTCAAACATATAAGGAGTTCAGACATTCTGGTTCGAGGGATCTTACTCCAGAGATGCTGAAATCAATTCATGACGCCGACAAGCCTGCTCCTAGAGGCAAGAAGGCTGATAAGGGAAAACAGGTGGCAAAGGGAGCAAAAGGCCCATCTCCCAAGAAAAGGAAACCCACTAAGGCTGCTCAGTCTCCACCGTCGAAGAGGAGAAAAACCCAACCGCGACGAAGTTGATTATCGCTTCATCCTCAAGCGAATCTGAGGACGAGGATTCTGATTCGGATGGATCTCAACGTGGCAACACTCCACCACGTTCGCCTACCCCAGAGATACATATTTCTACTTCTCCTATCTCTTCTCCACCCGTTACAATTCCTATTTCTATTCCTCCCATAACCTCCACCACTCAAATACCACCTACTTCCATCCCCATACCACCACCAATCTTTACTGAAGCAACAACCACCACCACTGCAGATGTTAGAACCAACGTATCTGACACGGGGGTTCATACTGATGCACCTAAATCTACCTCAGCACCCGAACCCACACCAACAACCGAACACACCACCCAAACCGAAACCACTACCCCTACCGAGCCTACAGTTTCACCACCACCGTCTTCTCCTGCTCATGCTTCAGAGGATGAAGAACCACTCCTTGGCGGGGAGAATATGAATTTTGATTCGGTCTATTATAGTTCGTTTCAAGTTCAAAGTGACGACGATGACGATGCTCCTGTCACAAAGAGGAATCTCAAGGAGCTACATGACAAAATCGATTCGCTCATCGCTTCGTCTTCGACATCTCAGTGCTCCATATCTGAAGTTGCAATTCAGAAAATTGTTGAGGCTTTTTCCAAAGCTCATCAAGTTTCCTTTGATTCCGCCACTGTAGCCATAGATGCCTCAACCAAAGCTTGTGAGGCAGCGACCGAAAAAGTCGATAAACTATTCACTGATGCTTCTTTCTTGTTGAAATCTTTACAGGAAAGTGCTGAAGCCACCAAGACTATGTTGGAACCCATTATCAACCAGTTGGCTACATCAGTCGCTTCTGAGATGAAGTCGTTCGCTTCACTTAGACAGTCTATTTCTGACGACAACTCAGCTTTCAGAACCACCATTGAGGAGCGTCTCTCCAAGCTTCAAGAAGACTTAGCTGCCGAGAACTCTCTCATGGATGCTCTTGCAAGGAAGACTACCGCTCTAAAGGTCAAAAGTACTCAACTCTCCAACTGTCAACAGGAGATTGACTCTCTTCGATCTAAAAGAGAGGTGGTTAAATCGTGTGTTTCGGATGTCCACTCTGCTATCTCAAACATCCTTGAAGCACATGATCCAATCATCAATTATTCAGTACGTTGTACCCTTGCAGAGAAGCTCGCTCCCGCCCTTTCTTTACTCAGCAAAATTGAGGGGCTCCTTGATTTCGTGTCCATTTCGAAACAAGGGGGAGAAAAAGAACAAGTGTCTCAACCACCTCCTACTTCAGCAACTCACACAACCGAACCTCCTCCAATAGGCCAAGCCTCCGGTTCTGGTGTGAAAGACAAAGGCAAAAACATCGCTGAGGAGAGTGATGATGATGATAAAGAGACAATTGCCGACCTTATGAAGCGTCAAGGTCGAGACAAAGAGGCTGACATCAGTGCTCGTGTGGCTAAAGAGGCTGAAGAAGCCGAAAGAAGACAAAAAGAAGCCCACGACCTTCTTGAGAACAGGAAAACTCTTTTTCCTCCATGGACTCTGGAGAAGCTGATTAAAGAAGCCATTGACACACCAAGTATCTTGTGGCTAGAACCTTTGATCTCTTTAGATCGTTCTAACACTGTCGACTCGCAGTTCGACATGCCACTGACCCGAAAGGCGTTTGTTTTTCATGCCTTTGACAACATTGCAGAGTTCCCTCATCCTCATCCACAGGTTGATCAGGACTTAATTGAATTTTATCTGAAGGCCGCTCAACCTCAATACCAGATTTGGAGTGCTCAGAAAATTGTCAATGTTCGGGTTCTGAAGCCGTATAGGGAAGGCAACTTCACCAACGTTCGGTTCAAGGTACTAAGGGGATCTGCCAAAGACGAACATGCCATCTCTCTTGCAGATCTTCCCAACCTTAATCCCCATGATTGGATTATCTTGCACAACATCCTTCTTACAAACGAAGCTGAATACGGTCCGATCATCGACCATTTTAAGAGGATGCTTGTATGCTATATCATGGAAGTTGCTTTGATGGATCAGGAGATTACGAGCGTATTTAAGAAGAAGCCTACCATATCTCCTGTTGGCTCTGCCAGTGATCTCAACATGATGCAGATGGGGAAGATTGACCCAAAGAGAAACTCAGTCATGTTTACCAGGAACGAAGGACAGAAATGCCTTTTCGCCTTGGCAGATAAACATCTCTACACCACTGCATGTTTGGAACACGTTTTAGGGATCATCCATCGATGCAAGCAAAACACAGCGGATGATATCAAGTACTTTGATGATATGATTCAATGGTACATTCGGTTCAGACAGACTATCCTTGCTCTTATCACACGTCTATTTGATACTGTAAAGAAAGCTCCCGCTGCTGGCCCAAGCAAGAAGAAGAAGTAGTCTCGCTCCAATTTGATGCAAAGGGGGGGGGGGGATTGTTGGGTCGTATTTTGTGTTGCGTCTATTGGGCTCATTATCTAGTCCAATATATATCTCCGGTATAGGCCTGTCCATCCGTGAGTTTTGTAGGGTTTAGTATAAATAACTGCTTGCATGCATTCTAGAAGAAGAGGGACGATTAGTAACGATTAGAGTATTGTTGTTCAGCAAGTTTATCGTTCTTGTTTTTGTAACCCTAGAATCCGCTACAGTGGAAGTTCTTAGTCAAGCTCTGTTGAGGATCGAGTAATCTAATCATTCGACACATCTTGATTCATACTTGTATTTTGTTTACTGTTTTTACGTTCATCGCATACCTGTGACAAATATCTAATCGATCAAAGAGTTAATTAATAACTCATCACTTTTACCACCAACCGAGCCTTGTTACGAATGACATTCCCTTCTTTGTCCAGCTTATTTCTAAACACCCATTTCAGGCCGACAATAGAAGCATCTTTTGGTGTAGGAATCAACCTCCAAACTCTGTTGCATTCGAACTCATGTAGCTCATCCTGCATTGCTTGAACCCAATCTGAATGATCAAGTGCAGCATTTATAGTTTTCGGCTCAATTTTGGAACTAAACGAATTAAACATACAAAATTCCACTTTAGAGAATAATGCAGTTTGTTTCGCCTTCAGTTGAGATCGAGTAAGAACACTTTCTGAGGTTTCACCAATAATTTGCTCTTTGGGATGGTCCTTTGTCCATTTCACTAATGGAGGATAGCTTAGATCATATTCTTGATTCGATTCAGCTTCTACTTCTATTTCAACATCTGACAAATCACCCTCACCTTCGTCAGTAGAACTATCACTTTCTTTCTCCTTCTTCCCCTCGACTGGCAAAGTGAAATCTCTGTCAGCATCAGAGTTTGCATTTGTTGTGGAAGTTGGTTTCTCCCCCTCGATTTGACTATCACTTGTTTGTTTTGGATCAGTGTTTTCCTTATCATTTTAACCTTTAGATGTTGGGGATGAACTTGGATTCTCCCCCTCAACAGAAACTTCGGTTGTCTTTGAAGTTGTAGAGCTCTCCCCCTGGAACGTCGAATCTTTGGTTGGAGAGCCTGTTGATGAATTAGAACTTGGTGGTTCGCTTTCCATCTCTTTAGTAGCTTCGTCTATGACCTTCTTGAGATTGTCGAGTTTGTTATCTGCTGTCGTTGCTTCTGAATGAATTGTTTTTTCTGGTTCATCGAATAGCCGAATGTATTCCTCAAACAGGTTGGATATTGGAACCGAGACCTATCCAAATTCTGGGAATATGTCTCCTAAGGCACTTTCAGTCCTTTGAATCTTCTGCATATAATTGTCATCAAAGGTGACATAATAAGTTTCTTCAATTTTTTTGGAATGCTTATTCAACACCCTGTATGCTTTTGATGACAGAGAGTAACCCAGAAATATGCCCTCATCGGCTTTAACATCAAACTTATTTCGGTTCTCTTTAGAATTAAGAATAAAGCACCTTGAACCGAAGATATGGAAAAATTTGACATTCGGTTTCCTATTGTTTAAGATCTCATAAGGAGTTATGGAGAATCTCTTGTTGAGCAAGGACCGATTCTGAGTATAGCATGCAGCCGCAATTGCATCAACCCAGAAGTATAAAGGTAGGGAAGCGAAACTTAGCATGGTTCTGGCTGCTTCACATAACGAGCGGTTTCATCTTCCAACAATCCCATTCTGCTGTGGTGTATAAGGGGCTGAAAAATTGTGAGTTATCCCCTTATCAGCCAGAAAGTCCTCAAAATCCTTGTTCTTGAATTCCATACCATTGTCACTTCTGATGTTTCTGACCGTTTTCTTTAGTTGTACTTCCACTTGCTTGATGAATGCCTTCAGCTTGGGAGTTGCATCTGATTTCTGCTTAAGAAAGAAAACCCAAGTGAAGCGTGAAAAATCATCTACAATGACAAGAATGTACTTACTTCCACCGATACTCTCTATAGCAGAAGGTCCACATAAATCAATGTGTAACAGCTCAAGTGCTTCCACTATCTTAGTATTGATGCGTGTAGGGTGGCTTCTTCTGCTCTGTTTACCCATCTCACACGCTGCACATAAATGCTCCTTTTCGAACTTGAGAAGAGGAAGGCCTCGAACGTGATCACCAATCACTAATTTGTTGATGTCTTTGAAATTTAGGTGTGATAGACGTCGATTCCATAACCAGCTTTCATCAGTGTTGGCCTTTGACAGCAGACAGATAGCTGGTGTCCCTCGAATTGGGTTAAGATTCAGAGGGTACATCTCTCCCTTCCGTGTAGATTTTAGCAGTACCTTCTGGGATTGTTTTCCATTATCTTGTACCCCTCATCATCGAATGATACCTTCACACCTGTGCCTATAACTAATTGCGACACGCTGATGAGATTGTGTTGCAATCCTTCTACATAAGCCACCTTTCTAATCGAGAAGTCTCCATTAGATATCATGTCGTATCCTTTTATTGTTCCATAGGAATTGTTTCCAAGCTTCACAGACCCACCATCTTTCAGGGACCGAAACTCTCTTAGCTCCTCCTTCCTCCCTGTCATGTGACGTTAGCAACCACTGTCTATATACCATTCATCGTCAAACTGCTTATCACTGATTACCTGCAAATTCAAGCAGATTTAGGAACCCAAAGTTTCTTGCGTCCCGGTGAGTTTTTCACAGAGAAAGGAATAACTACAGAAACATCAACTAAATAAGTTCGTTTAATAAGAGTGGTTTGATCTTTTCTTTTAATGGTATACACCTTGATTTTTGTTTTATCTTCTTTAAATTTTGGTGTATCAGTTGGGGTTGTTTTTGATGGTTTAGGATTTTTCGTTTGATTCCTAGGTTTAGAGGAGGATTTCTTATTTTCCTTCTCAGAATCTGATACCAGCTTTCCTTTTCCTTTGATGTCCTTTAAAGAATTTTTTTCAACTTGGGACTTGGTGGATCCATAACTAGGATTGGGACGGAATCTAGGTTTAGGACTGAATCTGGGTCGAGGACCGAATCTAGGTCGAGGACCGAATCTGGGTTGAGGATCAAAAGTGGGTTCAGGACCGAGACATGACTTTCGGTTCTAGGATTTGGAATAGTAGGAGTTTGGATTGAAATTTTCCTTCAACTTTTCCTTTCCCTCATCCATGGATCCTTTCCTGGGAGGCTCATAGTGGGATTTTGAGAATTCCAATGCCTTTTCCTTTCATTCAGATTCGTGGCATATCTCTGATTTCTCAATCGTTTATGTGCAGCTAGCTCCTTCTGAGATTTGTGAACATTGAAGCTTGCCTTTGGTTTCTCCTTCTGAGATGCAGTTGTCTTACATTTCATTTGAGATTCTGTACTCTTCTTAGTTTGAACTTTCGGTTCTTCCCTTTTGATTGGAACATCAGGTTCAACCATTGGTTCCTCAGGAACATCTTTGGTTCTGCTTGTGCTTGGAATGTCGAAACTGGAGGGTTTGTTGACGGGTTCTGGTATGTATCTACCTTTGACTCTCCATGTGGTTTTCTCAGATAGTCCCACAGTTTCGTCTGCGTTGTCAATAGGAGCAGACTAGAAATAGTCTTCGCATCCTTCAGCGTTATCTTCGTCAACTATGATTCTTAATTCTGCCGTTTGCCTTTGATTGACCCCAGTCACAGCATAAACCTGATTTGGCACGGTCTGAACCTTTTGATAGACCAAGGCCTTTTCCTTGAGTTTTGGTTTCTGTTCTTTTGACAGACGAGCAAACTCAACGGAGTTTTCTGATATAAGAGGTTTTTCATTTTCGGTTTCATTTTTCATAAACTTAGAGCAATCAATTTCATCCTCTACTGATATTTCACTCATCTCACTTTCCGTAACAAATTCAGGCGAATTATCTATGTTTATTTTATTATCTTTAACAATTTCGGCATTTGATAGATCGAATGTTTGTATAGTTTCAGTTTTAATCTATTGCCTATCATTTTCATCTAAGATATTTTTAACATACTTTTATGTTCCTTAGAATCGACGAAGGTTTCTATCTTATCCAAACCTAGCCTATACGAACTTGATGTCTCTTCAAAGGACACTTCTGATTCACATTCTGCTATAACTTCATCTTCCTTAAATTCAAGAAAGGGAAAAATCATTTTATGAATTTTCTTTCCAATTTCACAACTTAAATGTAATTGAGCAATATTGGTATAAAGACGCTTAGCAATTAAACAGAAAACATTTCTTTGTTTTAATAACTTTAAATTGTCTCTTTGCAAATAAATGCTTTCATCCCTAGCTCTAACTAACTCCGCTTCCTTCAGCTCAATCCACATTCTCCTTTCCTCACTTTTTGAAGACACCCTGCCGAGTTGGTCAGTTAGGTTAGAATTCGCTAAGCGGGTTTGCATGAGGCTACTACTTAGGTTAGAAAATTTAAATTTTAATTCATTTAATTCTTCTTGATAATCAGTTTTTGAAATTTTAAGAGACTCAAGAATAGAATGTACCTTTTTGATCAATCAATCGTAGTCGTTGATCTTCTCACTCACCGGCTTGGCCGCAAAACACTTGTTTTCTGTCAGGTTCGGTTCCGTATCTGCACTTTCGGTTGATGGAACAACAGTGACGATAAAGCACTTTCCACCCGAACCTTCATTCTTTGCCGCATACGCCTTTCCATGAGTGGGCCTTCTAACCTCTTCGTCTTTAGAGTCGGTTGACCAGACTTCAACGCCACCGAACTCATCTTCCCCAGCATTCTCCTATACGATTAAGGCATTCATCAAGCTGTTGGACGCCTTTTTCTTTTTGACTTCTTCTAATTTTCGCATATAATATGCCTCATCATCTTCACCCTCTCTTTTCTCATCCATCTTTCTCAACATACAATCTTTGGCAAAATGGTTCTTACCGTGACAATAGTTGCAGTCATATCCAGAGTCTCCAGCAAGCTAGCTCTCCTTTTTCTCTTCATCCTTTTGAGATGAGACTTTCGGTTCATCCTTCATCTTCTCAGAACTGTAACTTCCCTGCCAGTTTCGATTCTTGCTGACGGGAAATTTTCTCCTTGCAAATTTCTTTGGATTTGTGACCATCAAGGCATACTCCTCACTTGTAAGGTCGCACTCTGACATGTCTGACTCTTCTTCTTCTTCTGCAGTACTTTTTCCTTTAGAAACAAGAGCCAATGAACCCACACTAGAGACCACTTTTGCTTCCTTGGTTACAACACTTTCATGAGACTTTAGTATACCTACTAGTTTCGCCAGCGAGTACGATTTGAACTATTCATGCGCCTTCACAGTGGAAACCACAGCCAGCCATTTTGGTCTCAGCCCATTCATGAACGTTACTTTCTGCTCGATTAGCTTTCTCTATATCCCATGCTTGATCATCTTACTTAGGAGATGATTGAACCGATCAAAGGTCTGTGTAAGCTTCTCTTTAGGTTTCTGTTTGAAAACTCCAAATTCTGACAGTAATAGAGTTTGAATGGAGTGTTACAGATCTTCATCAGTTGAGTAAAGTTCCTTCAACCTATCCCATATCTCTTTAGCAGTTGTGCATGAACCTACTAGCCGAAAGGTGTCAGATTGCAGAGCGAATCTTATCATTCGCATGGCTTTAACGTTACACAAGAGCTTGTCCTACTCATCCTGTGGCATCTTCTCAACATCCGTCACCAACTTGTTGTAATCCATCTGCGACTTAACAGTCGTGTTTGTTCCTGAATGTACAAACGGTCTACGATTGATAGCTTCCCAGATGAGATAGCCATTGTCTTCAGATCCAACCACGTAATCTTCAAAGTGATGAGCCCATACTTCGTAGTCTTGAGTATAGAGTATGGGTACTCTGGTTGTTGATCCGATGCTGTTTGAGATGTTAATGGGGTTTGTAAGCGAATCATCGTGAGACATGGTGAGCTGCTAGAATCAAACCTGTAAACTTGAGACTAGGGTTTTATCAAAAATAGAGTTGCCGTCGATCTGAAGACGATGACTTCTATTTATACGATAAAAGCGGAAACCCTAAAGTATTATGAATATATAAGGAATGTGTATTGATCACACAGTCTCCTGCTCTGATACCAATTGAAAGATCAAACTTCTTTTAGGATCGTATGATTCTAAGCAGGATATTAAATAAGAACGTAATAAAGAGCACAAGTATGGCACTGAATATGTCGTATGATTAATGTGATAACACCTCAGAAGAGCTCGATAAAGAACTTCAATCTGTAGAGGTGTTTAGGGTTACAAGAATCAACGTGATTAACAACTATTTAATATACGCATACACGCATGCATATATATATATATATATATATATATATATATATATATATATATATATATATACTATAACCCTAACAGCTAATCTAGATAACAACGAAACTAATCTAGATAGACACGGATGGACAGGCCCAATCCGGATACAAAATATATGGCCCAAGACGCAACACAAATGGACTCAACAGAATCTTATATATTCATAATAATGTCGATATGGTCCATCCAACACTATACTTCCAACTACTCACAAGCAACAAATCCTAAGCGAACTTTGGATCGTCCTTTGATAGTTGTTTAATTATTTTAGTCGAAGCCGATTCTAGTCCTTTTTCCCTCTTAATGCGCTAGACATTTGGAAAAAATTTAGAATGGTCAAATATTATTGCATTTGCAATAGATCCTATACCTGAAGCTTATGGGACATGATGCATAATGTCTTACATAAAGATATGATACTTTATCAATCTTTTGCCACAATATTTTATGTGTCACGTTCTCACTATTCGAACTATGAAGAGGGATTCCGTAATCATAATCGAAATTTGAGAACACACTATGTATCCTGTGACTAAATTTATAAAAATTTCTCAGTCTAAGCTTTAGATTTTGAAACGAAGTATAATATTCTCTCCTTTAATTATAGCAAAACAATTTTTCAACCCCTACAACTTTGCAAAGTGAATCTTTGTTTTCGATAATTAATATTGCTAACTTGCAATACTTGAAATAATAATCATGCTCCCACTAACACGATGATTATTACCATACAAGCATAACACTTATGCTCCCACTAGCTTTGACATATATTTAGAAAACATATGAACTTCCAGAAAACAATGCTTATTGAATTCCTTAAGTTTATATTTCTAAATACCTGATGCTTTGATAAACCTTTATCTAAGCTTCTTAAACTCATACACCTTTTCCTTAGAAAGCTCACATGTGTGTCTTAAAGAAATTCAGAACTTATGTTACTAAGTCCCAAATGTTCAGACCAATTGCCAAATCTCACAATTCGAACTATGAAAAGGGATGCCGTAATAATAATCGAATTTGAGAATACAATTTTCACAATTGCAATCTTCTTAAAATCTCTCTTAGTGAAAGCATTTCCTCACAATCATTTTCATGAAGGAGATAAACCTTACGACACTTAGATTTTAAGGTGTATGTGTTCCTATCCATGTGAATTTGTCATAACAACAATCATAAGACAATGTTTATGACAAATCTAACTCATATGGACTGAACTTGTTCAATTTTTATTTCTCGCCATATGGCAGCATGAATACCCACCATTGCTTCCAGGTTGTTAAGTAGCTCACCCTTACCTTATCATTGTACTTTCCATTGATCAGGGTACCTTGCCTTTATGCAATCCATTGGAGAACTCATAGAACTCATATTGCATAGTTGACTTAATCTGGAATGGCACAGAAACAAAATTATGTCAACACGATGGGTCGCCAACCTCAAGTCGTGTGCTAGTGATTTACTTATCGGTTTATTCTTGATTTGTTCTTGAACTTTTCAAGACAATTGAGACTCCCACTGACCTCTTGACATATATGGTTCTCTTAAACAATTATTCAAGAGTTAGTGTAGTTATTATCAAGACAAAAAAGTTCACAAAATTTGTCCGAGTTGGTCTTTGTCTTATCCAAGACATCACAACTTACCAATTTCAAATGTGCAAGAATAAGAAAACTTTTCCAAATTCCACACTTGATGAGTGTTATAAACCTACTTACGACTTGTCACTCAATTCGCAATCTTGGAGTATGACTCTAAGATTCATTATTGGAACGAAGTATGATTGACTTCTTGATTTAACCATTTCTGCAATTCCCGATTCCTCTTCTTAGACATACAAATGTACTAAGACTCACTTAGAGGATCAATTGAGATATGGTTCTCAATCATTAAGACTTATCATAAAACACAATAAAAGGTACTCTCCCTTCTTCTTAGAATGCAGAAACTTTTATCTTTCTGCCTATTTGATACTTCTTGTTCGTTCTGCTATTCATTGAAAACTCTTTCAATCAACTCAGAATTACACTTAATCTTATAAGTATAATCATATTTACTAAACTTTAGTAAATCATGATGAATACCCTATCTCTCTTTGTGGCAGACTTGACTAGCGCACAACTAAGTGTACCTGATCCCTAGCCCATCAATTGACTCTTTGTCAAGGAATTAGTCTAATTTCCAAATATGAAAGTTTTCGATTCATCACACAATGCAAGTTGCATGATTCCAAGTTTCTGTCCAATTGAAACTTGGGCGATGAGAAACTCTCCCTATTTGGTAAATTTCCACAAAAAAGACAATTAAGAATCAAATCCATTATTTCTAGTAGTAGAAACATTCAAACATCAATTTTTTCATACATGCCATTGCAAGGATAAATAAATAAGACAAAAAACAAATTTTATTTTATTGCGGAAAAAATTTGTCCTTACAATGCAATTCAACTGAAAAAACTATGCTATTACATATCCTAAGCAATCTATTCTAACTCCAAGTAGTAGCTCAAAAATCCAATCTTCAAACAATGCGATCGAAATCCGTTTCCTTCACGATTAGATTCAGCTCACTTCTTCCCTTAAGCTTCCTCTCTTTTCTTCGATCCTACAATACATCAAATGCAATCTTATCACATCAAGAATTATGAATCTAGAGTAGAAACTCAAAAGAGTTAGATAATGGATTTTACCCGAAGTAGAGCCAGATGCCCTAATTCTCCCATCTCTTAGATCTCTCAGGTAGTTTGGGCAGCTTCCTCTCCAATGCCCCTTCTCTTGACAATAAAAGCAAATGGACTCCTTTGGCACAACACATGGGACAATCTCATGCTTAGTCCTTTCTGGACTTCCAATGTTGCCAGCGTCCATTGAAGTTTGGGAGTTTGATTCGCCAGACAAATTTGCTTGACCAGCACGCCAAATCATTGCTGATTTAGCAGCTATAAGCAAATAGGTCAAATCAATGAGGGTCACGTCATGATCCATCATATAGTACTCTCTAACGAACTTGTTATATGATTCAGGAAGCGACTGAAGAACCCAGTCAACAACCAACTCACCTGAAATCTCGACACCCAACATCCTTAACCTGTCAATGTGTGACTTCATCTCTAAGACGTGTGCACACACAGGTTTCCCATCTTCGTGTTTACATTCCAAAAGGGCTTGAGTTAGTTTGAACTTTTCAAGCCTTCGCACTTGTGGGTCGGGGAAAATAATTGGAGGAGGTGGAGGAAGTGAAGCATGATCTCTGGTTCCTCGATCATATCGTGGAATATCATCTTCATTTGGGAAACTTGTTCCATGGGATTTGGGAAGACCATAGTTAGATTCAGACATCTACAAAACAGGAGAAATTCAAGTCAAGTTGATTAGAATCCTTGATGTAACACCCAAATGAAACATCAAGGCTAGGATCCAACACAATACTCTACAACCTAGAAGAGAGATGTCATAATCTAGTTGCGGAATATTTGAAGGTAGGTAAATGACGATTTACCAATTTTCACCATGAAAAACAAAAAAGAAATTTAAGTTTTAAATGAATTGAAACTCCTAGATCTTTTGAGATTCATTGAACTTTTCAATGGCATGTTTAATCTCGATTATGCCCTTCAAGTTTGCTACTGGGAAGCCGAGGATCACAAACAAGGTGTGAATAACCATGTGAATCACGTGATGCACTCAATGCTACTATCACCTAATCAATGTGCCAGTTAGCCACACACGCTCCATTGATCTATGATAAACATCGAGCCACCATTCGCCACCAATGTCAATCCCAAATTAGTGTGTCGGTTAACCACACACGCTCCACTAACGTTTGACAAGGGTACGAAGTGTAATTCCATGGATTAGCATACAATTTCACATTTTTCCTAAAGTAACTATGATTTGGGAATTTGTAAAAGCATGTAGTTACTTTGTACTGTTGGTGATTTGTTTCACTAATTTGATTTAAGTGTAATGGGATTACTTTTGTTGACCAAAAGTGATCTTGATAAATATTAAACAAGTAAGGAATGTGTGGAGTGCACACTTGTTTAAGTTAATTCAAGATTAAAACTAGACTGTCATTTAGGGGCGAAGCCCCTGAACGAACGGGGGTCCGGGGGCAGCGCCCCTGGAAGCGGGGTCCAAGGGGCGGCAGCCCCTGGCGGGGTCCAAGGGGCAGAGCCCCTGGCTGGGATCCAAATTTAGAATATTTGACCCGTTTTTGAATTGGTATTAATTCTTATAGAAAACTTGGATTTATGATAGTTTGTTGACTGTTGCCAAACTGTATTATGACAGTTTTGACAGTTTTCAGACAAAGAAGGTATTAACCAATTTTGGTCAGTTTTTTCTGGTACTTACGAAAATTCATATACTCATTCTCTGTTTTTTTTCTCTTCTGAGTCTTATCCAATCAAAGATTAGGGAGTACCACCCAATACTTTGATTTGATAGTGAAATCACAGTTCTTAGAATTTCCAAGGCTATTTTATCCTTATTATCTTACATGTACTTCATTATACTTATAATGGAAGATTTATGTCCTATCCTACCCATTCGGCTAACGACCCTCCACTAGTCAAGAGTGCGGTGAGTAAGAGTGGATACCCATTCAATCGCCATTTTATAGGCAATTTCCTTAAACACCCCTTATAAACCAGCTTCGTGAATGAGGCCTACTAACGGTAAGACTGACTCTTTACTTATATATATATATATATATATATATATATATATATATATATATATATATATATATATATATATATAATATTAGACTTTTAATATTACATATATATAGTATAGGGTGTATTTTACACTTTTAAAATACTAAGTGGTTTTATTAACTTTCTCTTTTAATTAAACTTTTAATTAACTTAACAAAACCATGAGGGTGTAATTTGAACTTTTCAAAATACTAGGGTTTTAGAATTTAAATATTACACAATTAAACTATTAATCAAAATTTTAAATTCCAAAACTTGAGGGAAAGTTTTGAAATATTTCAAAACATTAGGGTTTAACTATTTAAATTTCAAAAACAAAACTCTTAAGTTCAAATTTAAACTATAAAACTTAAAGGGAGTAATTTGAAACTATTCAAACTTTGTCAAGAACATTCTAGATCAACAATTCAAATAAGGAAATCATCTAATTTTAGACCAATTTCTTGCAAGATAATACACCAAATAATTAAAATAATTAAATTTAATCATATAAGGAAGTAATTATTCAATTAATATGAAATTATCTTTTGTTTTGGCAAGGATAATCTCCCAATATCATAAAAATCCGATTTCTATCAATAAAAAACGTTTTGGTAATTATCCCATAACAAAAATAGCCAAGAAACCCGAAAAATCCTCCATCTGACCCTCTGACTCGTCGAGTTCACTATGGACTCGGCAAGTCACCCAGTTGACTCGGCGAGTCGAGTCGAAAAACCTCAAAAAAATCGATTTTCAGCCAAAATTCGATCAAATAAGCATCAAATTCACTAACAAACATCCCTAGGCTCTGATACCACTGATGGGTTTTGAGCAATACATCATTCTTATGGTGTAGATGCAAACCCTAATAGCTTTGAATCTAGTTTGTCTAATGAACATGCAATTGATTATCAAAAGCCATAAACCCTAGATCTAATAAACTATAACTGAAATTAGGGTTTAGATCTTACCTTTGATTGTTATATAGCAATAACAATCAATTCCTTGCTTTGATTGGCTTCAAAAAGCTTAGTGCCTCAAGTGTTGCACCTCTAATGGAGTCACAAACACCACTAAGCAACTTGGATGAAGAGGGAGGAGAGAGGAGGCACCAAAAACGGCTGGAAACCTTAATCCAAGTGGTAGCCACGTTTTTGGTGCCCAAGGGTTCCTTATATACTTAGGCTATTAGGGTTATCAAACAAGAAAACCCTAATTTGACTGCTTAAGCCCTAAGCAGCCCATGGACCCCTTCTGGAACATGCCTTCGACGATTTCTAATGGGCTTCCCCATAGAATTCGTCCAACCTATTATTACAAGGTGATCCATAGCCCAATTGCAATTATCTTATAATTACAATTCCAATCCCCTAACTTTAATTAATCTCTTTTAGCCACAAAAAATAATTCTTAATTAATTATTGACTAATATTAATTAAACAATATGATTTCTCTTTTAATATATTATTCTCATAATATATTAATAAATCATAATTAATCCTTTTTCTCCTTAATTCATCCTACATATTGCTATGGTGAAGGCAACCCAAAAGGACCATGTTCATAATCGGGTCAAGTACATACCAAAATAGTTATGGACTTAGACACTAATCCAACAACATACTCATATACTCTCGTAGTAAGGACGGGCATAGTAAACATTTGCGATTGATCTTAGAAACACTACGGTCAGAGAAGCTCTACGCGAAGTTCTCTAAACGTGAATTTTGGATCCGAATAGTCGAATTCTTAGGTCACGTGGTTAGCGAAGAGGAAATTCACGTGGACCCTTCCAAAATTAAAGCCATTGCAAACTGGTCAGCACCGAAGACACCTACAAAAATTCGTCAATTTCTAGGCCTCGCTGACTACTATTGCAGGTTCATACAGAACTTCTCTAGGATCGCAAAACCGCGCACTACATTAACCCAGAAAGGCGTGGCCTTTTACTGGGAAGAGAAACAAGAGAAGGTGTTCCAAACGCTGAAACGAGCCTTATGCACCACACCGATACTATCCCTCCCAGAAGGGATAGAAGACTTCACGGTTTATTGCGATGCATCCAACCAACGGCTCGGCTGTGTACTGATGCAACGAGGTAAGGTTATCTCCTATTCCTCAAGACAGCCGAAGACGCACGAAGTCAACTACACCACACACGATATCGAGTTAGGAGCAGTACTATTTGCTCTGAAGATCTGGAGACACTACCTGTATGGTACAAAAAGCACTATTTTTACAGACCACCAAAGCCTACAACACATATTCAACCACAAGGAGCTCAATATGAGACAACGACAGTGGTTCGAGCTACTTAATGACTATGAATGCGGAAGTCGTTATCATCCTGGTAAATCGAACGTGGGAGTAGACGCCCTAAGTCGGAAAGGATATTTTGGTCGTAGAGTCAAATCATTGACTATGACTATCCATTCACATCTGTCCACACAAATTAAGGAAGCTCAACTTGAAGCCTTGAAACCTAAAAAATGTGGCGGGTGAGTCCTTGAGAGGGATGGATAAAAACTTGGAAGTCAAGGGTGGCGGAGCCTTATATCTCGTGGACTAGATCTGGAAACCGAAACACGGTGGTTTTAAAGACTTGTTCATGGCTAAAGCGCACAACACTCGAAAACGAAGTCCGTATGCAAAAGTTATGACCTTCCGAAGATGCAGCTGTTAAGGGCATGACACGTGGCAGAAACCCTAGCCGCCTTAAGTCACGACGTGAACATGAAGTTCACGACGTGAAATGTGTCAGGGACACTAATCAGGGCTAGAAAACACATGTTAAAGCTACGGGGTGACTCATTGAAGTTCACGACATGAACCTATCATGTTCACGGCGTGAATGGGCCCAGAAGAGCCTATAAATAGCAAGCTCAACCTCATTCACTTCTTACACCAAATCTTCTTTTTCTCTCTCGTTTTTTGAAACCGTTCCGCGTCTCAAGCCCGACGATCACGAACCATTGACCGTTTTTAGTTAGATTCTATCTACTCACGCTACTAAGGTGAGTGCATATTTATTTTCATCTTACGCATAGATATGAAGTATTTTATATAAATTACATGTTATGTGTGCATATTGTTTGTATACTTGTTATCTATGTTAGATGAACACTAATACACATGTTTTAAATGATTTAAGTTGTATATGTATTTTATATCTACAAATAAGTTGGGGTAAAACATGGGTAGATGAAATTGTTGGTGTGTGATGAAATAAAATGATGAGAGGCCTCGATGTTGTTGTGGATCCAGTCATCTAGCAGAGTATAGATGACGACCACGTACTATTCTAGACAGTCAAGTGGAACGCTAGTGGGCCCGCAACCTGTAGGTGTTTGTGAACGATGTGTTCACTGGTGTACTCTATACCCCTCGTGGTTTCCTTACAGACATTTATTGTTGAGGAAACCCCTTAGTAGTAGTGTCCATCCTGATGATAATCCTTAGGCTACGTTCCTTACGATAGGTGTTTTAGGTACGTAAAGTGAGGATAGCAGGAATGGGTAATCGAGTTATTGTTGGTTTATGAAATTAATAAACTTATTTATTGCGGGTTGAAAATCCTATGTGCTCACCAGGCTTCCAAGCCTGACCCACTCAGTTTTCTCATATACAGGTAGTGGAAAGAGAGCATAAGAGTGATGATCTGATGAGTGATCAAGGGATTATAGGCTACTAGAATAAATAGATATTATAATGCCTATGTTGTTTATGTTTATGCTTTTGATCTGTATTAACAACGACATCCCAAGGTTTTTAATATAATACATTTCTATGGAAATGTTTTGATAAATTCTTTATCATATTTTTTGGAACAAATTCCGCAATATGTTTCTAAAAAAATATACTCTGATTTTCACATAAAGCATAAACAAATCGGTCTTTTCTAGCCGTGAAAATGGGGATGTCACAGATATCGAGGATCACAAACAAGGTGTGAATAACCACGCAAATTAGCTTGGTACTCTCGATGTCATTTACCACCTAATCAATGTGTCGGTTAACCACACACAGTCCGTTAATCAATGATAATTTACAAGCTACCCATTGCCACTCTTTGCTAGTCCAAGTTAGTATGTCGGTTAACCACACACGTCTACTAATGACTTGATAAAGTGCAATGTGCAATTTCATGGATTAGCATACAATTCACATTTTTCTAAACTAACTAAGATTGGAATTTATAAAATATTTAGTTACTTTATATTTATCATTATACTTATTAATAAGAAAATTAATGTCTTATCCTACCCATTCGGATAATGACCCTCCACCAATCAAGGAAGCAGTGGGTGAGAGTGGACACCTATTTAACCGTTATTTTATAGGTAGTTTCCTTATACCCCCCCTTATAGATCGGCTTCATGAATAAGGCCTACTAACGGTAAGACTGACTCATCTTATACGTATATATAAATTAAACTTTTAATATTATAATAGTATAAGGGTGTATTTTAAACTTTTAAAATACTAGGGTTTTTAATCCAATTTAAAATTTTCGAATTTAATACCTTTTAATTTAAAATCTTAAATATTAAAAAACCTTTGATTTAATAATTATCCAAAATTAAAACAATTAATTTAAATTATAAATCTCATAGGATTATCCATTAAATTAAATAAATAATTTAACTTAATCCCTTTATCCCTTAAATTTCGAAATTTTTGGGAAAGGATATTTCAAAATCATCAATTATCCATTTAAACAACTAAAAGATAATACCTACCCAAAACCCTAGATTTTCGAAATCTAAACTTGGGGAAGCCATTTTCGAAAATTTTAGGGTTAGGAAACCCTAAAAATTGAAAATATGTTGGCCAAAGGAAAGGGTCCAAAAATCCTAATCAAAATTTGAACCTAGGGTTATGAAACCCTAATTTCGAAAAATCCAACTCGTAGGGTTTAAAAGCCATAAACCCTAATTTGTCAAGTTCAATCTATTGCATCAAATCTAATTGATAACAAAACCAAAAGCTCTGATACCACTGATGGGTTTTATACAAACAGTCCTAAGTGTTCATGCAACCCTAGATTGGATCTATGTTTTCGCTATTAGACGTACAAGCATTGAACACAAAAGGAAAAACCCTAATAAGTATCTAATAATTCGAAATCTACAAAGATTAAATTAGATACTTTTGTCGCTATATAGTAATAACAACTAATTCTTGAAGATCCTTTGCTCTTGAGAACAAGTACCACAAGTGTAGTAACTTTAATGGCTCACAAACACACTAGGGCAAGATGAAGAATATGAAAGATTGGAGAGAGAGTGAATTGCTCCAAAAATTAGCTCTTCTAGGTTTTCCCAAGGGGTAGCCGAATTCATGAGCCAAGGCCACTATTTATACTTGAGGCTAGCTATGTTTTTAAGGTGGAAACCCTAATTCCTTAACTTAGGGCCTAAGCAAGTCCATGAACCCCTTCCTTAAGGCTTAGAAGAAAATCTCTAGTTATGGGCTTAGACACCTGATCTAACAATAATAATATATTATTCATTTTTTAAAAATATTACTATTTACACTATATCAGTAATTTATAAAATTCTTGCAACGTTATGATTATATTATGTCTGGTAGTTAATCTGCCATTGTTTTAGGTATAATATTATGATTTGTCGTTATGCTGCACAAAAACCTAGGATAACATTTTTCCTAATAGATACTCTATCCAAACCTTAGAGTTAGGAGAGCTAAAGATGGTGATAAATAATTCGATGATATCGAAATTGATGTTGTGTAAGATTAAGAAGAATTCAACAGAGATTAAAGGAAAGGCTAACATAGTTTTTAGACTCAATAGGCCAATACCTTGTCTAACGTTGTGATGTAGTATGCAGTTCGAGTGGTGTAATAAGAGTTGGTTTGTACCCTATACAGGATGCTCGGACTTAGTATTTAAATATACAGGGTGACAATTGACTTCTATCCCATCCTTACGAAAGTTGCATAGTGTGTTAAGCCGACTTTAACATACATGATCAGGGTGGTGAAATGAGTCATTTAGTTGTGAAAGTCTGAGTGACTTAATTTTCTAAGTAATGTAGAATACTTAGTTGAAAAAGCAATATACCCATTATATTGCATGAGAAGAGATATTGTTGTTAGGAATGACAGAGAACCAAGTTGAAGCAGAATTGACGATTGAAGATACGCATGGAAGAAGTCCTAGTATAGTCTAGGGTGAAATTTTGTGATTATTTGGACACATTTGTATGTGTTAAATTGTTTTGTGATTTTATGAATTGGGGACTGCGTGACAATACTTGGGACGAGTATGAGTAGGTGTGAATAGTAGTAGAGGCCTATACTATTGGAAGCACAGGACTCACACTTGGTTTAGGGAAAGTCACGAGGTTACCAAGAGGCCAGTAATTGATTTTGTTTTTGTTCAAGTATGTCATTACCATCGTTTCGGTAATGACTAAGAAGATGATTGTTATTCCGACCCTAGAGGTCATATCGAATCAAGTCCGACTAAGATGAGTATGTCATGTGGTTCAGAGAACCAAGCCAGAAGATTAAAGTGAAAGATTATCAAAGCGATCAATAGAAGTATCACGCTCTTTTTTAAAGAAGTTGGTAGTTAGAAATGATACATGTTGAAATGTGATTGTATCACATTAGAACATGAAGGAAGGTATAGTCTGTTCTGGAATTTGACTCTAAAAGGCCTGAGTCTAAGCATTGCATTATATGATGAGAGGCCATTAGAACATGACCCATCGGTCTGTTACAATAAATGAAAGAAAGTACTTATTCTAAGAAGAAGAAGGAGTCCTCAATAAGGATTTATTTTGTAGCTCGAAGGTTACGATTGAAATTCTAACATAGTACGAGGAGTAAATGCAAGATTGCGCACCGCCTGCAGTCAAGAAGTCCAAGAGTTAGATACTCATTAAAATGAACATAGAAGTTACGATTATTGACTAGGATGAATAGATAATGAATGGAGTCATTATATAAGCCCTGTTTTCTTTATGATTCTGGGACGTAATCATCCTAAGGGGGAGATAATTGTAACGCCCGCATATTTGAGCTAGTCAATTTAGAGACGATGAGCGTCAAAAATGACTTTTTGATAGAGGATTATTTAGAATAAATAATCTTAACTAAGTTGTATTATATGTGACAATGTTTCCATACACATAAAGAACGCTGAAATCCGAGTTAAAACGAAGAAGTTATGACCCGTCGAAGCTTCGCGACAGAACCGACACGACACTACGTAACGTAAATAGTGAATTTATGATAGAATGAATTTTAGCCTTAGTAATCTAAACTAAAGTTGTAGTGTTCGTTAAACCAAGAGTGTGCATAAAAAGAACATCCAAATCTGACTTCGTATGAGGAAGCTATGATTTTTTTAAATTTCGGTATAGCAGTATACAACTAAAAACTCGAAATTTAGGTCGAGTGATTTTTAGCCGAAACAACCTAAAAGAGAATTGAATATCTTCTTGATAGTAATTCAACAGTAAAAAGTCAGACGAAACGGACGTCAGATGAAGAAGTTATGAATTTTTAACGGAATTTTTCTGTCCCGTTTTGTTAAAAATATAATAATAAAAATGAATTAAAAATTAGCCGACGGAGTCTAAACGAAATTTGTAGAGCATAATTTCACCTACGTATGGATGTAAACAACGTCAAAAATGGATCTCGTATGCGAAATATATGGACTTTTAAAGTTCGGGGCACAAACTTCGAGACCTTCACGAAGTGAACATACTTGGTTCACGAGGTGAATGATCAAGATCGAATTCACGAGGTGAACCTCAAATTTTCACCCTATAAATAGAAAGCAAAGCCTTCGGGTTTTTGTTTAGAAAATCAATCCTCTCTTACTCTCTACTCTCTTTTAACCCACTTTTAACCCCTCAAAGCCCCGGTATCATTCCCGACACCTGAAGCAAGTCCCGACGCCCTGAAGATCCCGAGAAAAAGAGTTTTCAAGCCGAAACTCTGCCCACATGAAGCCCGGTTTTTGGGAAAACATCATGGTTTTACCGGAAACGATTGTTTTAAGAGACGAAGTGTTGTCCAACCATCGTCTTATCATGTGAGTGTATAGTCACTTTCATCTTACACATAGATATGAAGTATTTTATATGAAATACATGCTATATGAATATATATTGTTTGTTTATTTGAGATGAATGTTGAATGAATGATTTATACAGGTTTTAAATGATTTAAACTGCTTACGCATTTTATATTTACAGAAAAGTTGGGTAAAACATGGGTAGATAAAATAGTGGGTATATGTTGAAAGATGAGTTGGATAAATGAAATGATCGGTGATATAGATCATGAGATAAGGGTGAGGTATGAAATATGAGAGAAGCCCTTACCCAAGCGCTGCCCCCCGTCATTCAGCAGAGTATGGATGACAACCATGGACTATTCTAGACGGTCTATGGAACACTGGCAGGTTCGCAACCTGTAGGTGTGTGAACTATATGTTCATCAAATGTACTCTAACAACCCATTGACATGTATTGCAGATGGATTTCTATGAATAATACAATGCATAAATGAGAGCTATGGATTTAACACATGCTGTAAAAACCCTGGCAGCTATGGACTTTGTGTCTATTGTATAAACCCTAGCGACGATGTGACTTTGTGCCTATTCCTTAGGATAATCCTTAGGAATGAATGAGTGAAGTATAGATGACTCTTAAGATTTTTAAGAATAGAGAAGATAATGGGGATGGGGAATTGGGTTGATTGATTGATGTTTAAACATAATAAATTTATTTATTGTGGGTTGAAAACCCTATATACTCACTAGGCTCCCAAGCCTAACCCACTCAGTTTATTTGTATCACATGTATTGATACGAAGTTGCTTTACACTGAGAGATTAAAGGAGATGTAAATCACTAGTGTAAAGGAATGTAAGTTCTGTTTATGCTTTTGGTCTATATTGACGATGAAATCCCAAATGTTTTAAAGTGAATAAAAATACATTTCTTCGGAAATGCTTTGATAACGTATATATCATGTTTTTCTAGGAACAAATTCTGCAACACCTTTAATCAAAGGATTACTCTCATTTTATTTTAAAATCATAAACTAAATCGGTATTTTCTGGCCGTGAATTTGGGGATGTCACATGGATTATCATAGAAGCAAGAGATCTCACTCTCACAGTCGATGTCTGATGTAAACAACGAGGGCCACCGCCCCGATATATTCCTCTTGATAACCCGGAACTGCTACTGATTATACCTTATTGTATTCAACAAGGGTATCCCCCCTGTCCTCATCCATCTCAGTCCCTACTGATGAATCTCTCATGGTACAAGAGACACCTCGTGGCAGACATACTGCCCAAATACTCTGGTGAAAAGGTCGCACCATATGCTACCCCACGGGGTTTACCTCCAAACTCAGAAACCGAAAGCTCATTATCTCTTTTGCTTCTCACGGGAAATGGGAATAGCACAACTCTTGTCACAGAAAGTGACATCTCAACTATCGGCCAATTGCTCATCTCAGATCGCAATCCTCCACGAAGCATCATCTCTACTCATCCCTGAGTCTTGCGACTCTAACTGGCATCTCACTAGTAAAATCTCTCGGAACCTAATTCAATATCCCTCTGAAGGCACGTTCCATTAAAGCTGGTCCGACATGGCCCTCTGGCCCCACACCCTATCACATCAGTTCTCAGTCCAAACAACCACAACGAGACAACTGGTAAAGACCAAAGCACTAACGACTACCAATCATGGTACTCGAACCATGTTATCCTCTCTCAATCTGCTACTAAGAACCTTTAGAATTCTCCTTGTTTCAAGTATGGGTCCTCTACTTTTAGTAGTACGGGCCCATACTACCTTCCACATGTACCCATACTTTCCACACGGATTGTCCCAGATTTCCTAAGTAGTTGCCCAACCTCCTCGATTACCAATCTCATTACACATGTTCGCTCTCCAGCGAGTACTCTCCCTTATTAGCTTTCTCATCTGACTAAGGTTACTCCCTAGGCTCTTCCTAGGTTCTCACACTTCTCTGCCATCAGTTGTTGAAGAACTCCTCATGATGCCAGCCATCTACCTCCTAAATATCGTCATATTCACTTAGTAGTTGTCTCCCATCATCAAGAGTTCCACAAAGCACAAAGCAAGCATCATTTGGGCATCGAATCACCTCCACCAATCACATAAATACACTCTAGCATACAACTCCACTTGCTCCATCTGTAACTCTAAATGGTGTTATCGAACTCAAGCAACCCTACCTATCGTTGGTATCCAACTACTCTCTCAGTAGACCCCTCATATGCTCATCTAGGTATCTCTCCTAGATTATCCCTCGACTCAGAACTCTCTCTAAGTGATTCATGCTATATACTCATACTCAGCATATACTCAAGGAAAATAACAGATAGCAGCAACTCTTAGGCTAAGGCATCACAAATCAGGAAACTCTAGCCCTAAATATCAAATACCTATCCTATCCTCTAACATGCATCTCTCACATCTCATAAATATCTCATAACACAAATAAATAACGGTATTTTGGGAAATCACCGTTCAGGACCTGGTTGATTGTACACACTGCTCCTTCTCGTTTTTCTTTTAGAAACTTTTACTTGTTCTAGAAAAATCATTTCTTTTGAAAACTTTTCTCAAATCCTCAGTTTGAGTCAAGACATACCCGAAACTGCATCCCAATCCCTCAAACCAAGGCTCTGATACCAACTTGTAGCAACGTAAATTCTCAAACCAAATTTTTCATTTTTAAAACATATAAAAATTATCACTATCCTAGAATCCACATGATCTCGAAATAGGTGTGTATAATCAAGACAACGCCTTCCCGCAATCCTGAGAAGTACCTGAAACACATATCACACAACACGGCAAGCACAAAGCTTAGTGAGTTCCCCAAAATACCAGATACACAAATAATAAGCCTCTCATGGCTATAACTCAGCATGGACCCTCCAGTCTCATGCGTCTCAGTGTGGACCCTCTGGTCATGTGTCTTAGTGAGGACCCTCCGGTCTCATAGCTCGGTTTGGACCCTCAGTCCGATCTCAGTAAAACACAAAATAACATAGCATCTATCGCAAAGATAGAAATGCACAATATCACATAACTCAATATAAGCACATAGGACCCTCCAGTTAATAACTCAAATAAGACCCTCCGGTCACTCAGTATTACCACTCAGGTAATTATAGTGAGAAGACTCACCTCACAAGCAAGCAAGGAAACTGGATACCCCTCGAACAGCCTAATCTCCGCCTACACGTAATAAGAATCTCTAATTAACAGATAAGGATCACAACTTTATATAAACTCATGCTAATCCCTCTCTAACTCTTGGGATGGGTGAAAGACCATTTTACCCCTCCATGGTCCCCATAATCCCTGCCTTGACCAAACCCTAAAGTCAACAGAAGTCAACACTCGAGTCAACTGTCCATGTTGACCTAACTCGCCAAGTTCATCTATGTGACTCACCGAGTTCCCGTTGTTCCTCAGAACATCGCGAAAACCCAACTTAACTCGTCGTGTTGTCTCATCAACTCGCCGAGTTACCCTTGTCCAGACTCCTCGGGGGAAAACCCTAGCCGACTCGTCGAGTCAGCTCATTGACTCAGCGAGTCCATTCAGTCTGTATTCTTATTCAGACGTTTTAAGCTAGATCCACCATTCCAAAGTTGGGGATGGATGGAACAAATCAGAAGTGAAAATCGCGCTAGCGAAGCCGGGAAACGGACCGCAGCGCAACGACTAGGACTCGTGTCGGAGGACTTTTGAGCGTGAGCTACCACTCATGCAGCGACAAGGACCCACAACTCTCGAAGGGGACACCAACCACCTGAATCATTGTAGCAAACCCTCCCTTGACGAAATGCCTTAAGAATATGGTTCGCGAAGCATCTGGCTTACCGGTAATCTCCCATTCCCGCTTCGAGAGACTTAAATAACTATAGCATGCCAGAAACGGGGAGTTGAGATGGTTAGACCTAGACCCCATAGATCTAGTCCCATAAGGCTCGAATGTCACATAAAGCTTCGATCGTTACGTTCATGCATGGCATATTTGCTACATAATGCCAATACAAGCTCCAACAAGGGTTAGATGCACAAGATCTTATTTCTAGCTCACTAAAGTTTAGGTCTTTAGGCTCATAAGACCTCCTAACGTCCAGATATGAGGTTTCAACCTCAAATCATGCTCAAAGAACTCAAATGACACAACAAGGATGAGAGAAAACCCTAGAAACTCCCTAAACCAAGATCTCATAATGAAATGATCAAGTTTTCATCTTTTTACCTCCAACTAAAGAAAAACCCTAATGAACCTCTACATCCAAAGCCTCCTCTTGATCCAAGCTTTGATGCTCTCCTCTTCTCCTTCAAAAGTGCACTAATAATCACAATATTAGCTTCTCTCTCACTCTCTAGCTCAAGTGGATGATTAGGGTTTCTCTCAAGGATGTAAGGTGATTGGTGAGGCGGAAATGGGGGCTTAAGGCCCCAAAATAGGTCACAAACTCGGGGATTTAGGGTTTCCTCACACAGCGTCAACTCGGCGAGTCGGCTCTCTGACTCGTCGAGTCGGTCATTAAACTCACGTGACCAATCCAACTCTACTCGACGAGTCAGGCACACGACTCGTCAAGTTACTCATTAAATCCCAAAAATAAAAAAAATAAATGTAATACCTGGAAGTCGGGATGTTACAACATGTGTATATTTGGATATGTGCATAAATACATAAATGCATTTATGTAGACATTCACATATTTACATTAGTAAATATATGAATATATGTGCATAAACATGTATTGTTATATCTATAGTCATGTGTGCATATGTGTATATCAACATATGTGCATAAATGCATATGTGCACATGTATATATGACAATATGTTTATATACATGTTTGTTATATGTACTTGCATATGTGCATATTTATATTTGTATATGCACATATTTATTTATTTTTTTATGTTTTTGAATATCTGTTTTTATTAATATTTATGAATGTTTTTATTTTGTAGGTATGGTGAATATCGAGGAAAACAAAGGGAAGCTTGGTAAACTTAGTAAAATATGACAGTCAAAGATAAAAATAAAAAGCGAAGACACTTCTAATTGTTGTATTATTTTTTTTTATCTTTTTTATATTTTATGGTTTTATGGCATTTGGTGTTATAAAATACAAACATTTTATATGTATTTTAAAGAAGGGAATGAAAATTTGGATTTTTTGAATGTTGTAGAATATGAGCATATGAATCTTTGGATATATATAATAGTAGAATTTGAAATGTGCAAATATCTTAATAGGATAAAATGTAGCTATAGAATGACATTCGCTGGAAAAAAAAAACCCAAAAGAAAATATTTTTTCGAGTAATGTGTATATGGGCACATTTTCATGTGCATACATACACATCACTAATATAGAAATGTAAGAAACATAATATATATATATATATATATATATATATATATATATATATATATATATATATATATATATATATATATATATATATATAAAGAGAGAGAAAGAAAGAGAGAACAAAAAAGCATGAATTTTGGTATTTTTAGTTTTTTTTTCAATAAAAGATAAACACTTGAATTTGAAAAAACAAAATAAATAAATTGAGTTTTGTTATAATATGATATATGTACGGCCAATCTATTACGGTATATCATTTTAGTTATATATATATATATATATATATATATATATATATATATATATATATATATATATATATATATATATATAAGTTCATGCGAAAACGCGAAAACAGATTTTATCTTAAGAAAAATCAAACACATGTACTATAAATAAATAAATTTATTAGCAACAAATTAAATATAATAAGTTTATATTGGATGGTGTTATGGTAATATAGATTTAAATACAGTTTTAATAATTTTTTTTTCATGTCCTTAATCATTTTTAAATTCATGTTTTCATATATATATATATATATATATATATATATATATATATATAGAGAGAGAGAGAGAGAGAGAGAGAGAGAAGTAAGTCCAAATAAAAACAACAAATAGTGTGAAAAACGTAAAATCACTATGTTTATGTTATTATTCTGTAATGAGTGTTGTATATGTGTATTGTTGAAGTAATTTTAATATGAATATTAACGTTTGATTATTCATATAATTATTAGAATGTTATTATTCTATTATAAATTTATGTATGTATATTTTTATAGTAAATTCTAATTGTAGTTTTAACATGTGACAATTTATTTATTCATTGCTGAGTAAGACATAAAGTTGTGGATATAAAATTTATTGCAAAATAGTAACATAAAAATCTTGTTTTTACATTCTCACATTATTTACTGTTTTTATTTTAACTATATATATATATATATATATATATATATATATATATATATATATATATATATATATATATATATATATATATATATATATATATATATATAGTTTTATTAGGATCATTAAGCATTAAGTATTTTGAGATCGTTAGGATCATTTTTTCAATCATTTTTATAAGGTTTATTCTTTATAAAAAAAAATTAAATACCATAATTTATCATTTTTAACCTTTTTTTATATTGATATTTAATAAATTAAAAAAAAGAAAAACTCATTCATATAATTTCATCACGTTTAGAACTCATTTCACTTGAAAAAAAGGTTTGGTTTTAGAATTTTAACGAATCACTAGCTAAAACGATGTTTTAACATATTAAAAAGTTTTGCATATTTACTTTAATGTGCATCACCTTATAAAAAGAATTTGTTTTTTATGCATATAACGTAAAATATGCACGTCATTTGAAAAAATATTTTTTTTTCAATTTTTTAACGAATCACCTTTTATAACAAAATTAAATAATTAATATATTTTTTAAATATCTAAAATAATTATATATATATATATATATATATATATATATATATATATATATATATATATATATATATATATATATATATATATATAAACTCAAATATACATGTTTATATTTTGTGCCGTGCACATATACAAAAGAATAAATAAATAAATAATAATAAATTATACACATAACAACAACATCAATAAAACTATTAATTTAATTATAAACATGTGTAATATCACTCAAAAAATATTATTTTATAATGTGCATATATGAACATATAAAAATATGCAACTATATATATATATATATATATATATATATATATATATATATATATATATATATATATATATATATATATATATATATATATATATATATATGCAAAACCTCTTAGTAGATTAAAACGTTGTAGCAAGTGATTCGTTGAAAAAGAATTCAATAAAACGTTTTTATGGTACATATTTTACATTATATGCAAAAAAAAAACATTTATGTATATGAAAAGAGGTTAAAAAATAATGCATTTACATATTTTTAATTATTTTTTTCCATTTAATATAAGCTTTAAAACAAAGGTTAAAAAAATGATCCTAACAATCTAAAAAATTATATAAGCTTTAAAACAAATGTTAAAAAATGATTCTAACAATCTTAAAAAAATGATCTCAATGGATCTTCCCCTGTATATTATATAATTTATATTTATATTTATATAAGGTGTCAAATTTTTGTTATATTCTGTCGTAAACTTCTTATCCCCAAAATTTCATTCATATTAATTAAATTGGCTTCAACTAAGCAGAAATAATAGTATTATTGGTATGATTATAACAGCCTGAATATACGATAAAATCAATTAATTTATTTTACACGACAAACTTTACGCTAAACGAATGTCAATTTATTTGATTCCTTTCTTTTTTGACTTCATATTAAATGTCAATACTACGTTTTCACGGGGCTAAGAAACTTCTAATTCTTTTTGCCTAAAAGTATGATCCTTTGTACACTAAAAGCCAAAAGATGATATTTACATCTATTTTTTCTGAAAAAAAAAATTATGAAATAATCAAAGAGACCATGAAACGTTTATAATTCTTATAAATAAGACAAACGATGTTTAGATTTTAAAAATAAATTAAACGAAAACAGTATTACTTACTTTCGAGTTTCTTTTTATGTGTATCATTGTTTTTTCATATAAAAACATATATTTTTAGTTGACTAAATGCCTTTGCCTACAACATTTTCGAGTAGAAGTACACTTTTGGCAGATTACATATAGATCTTTATAACTTAGATGGCCGATTTTTCTTTCTAAAGCTAAGTTATATAATATTTATTATTCTATAAATTATTAGATATATTGGGTGAAAGTGTTTAATATATGAAATGGTGCTTGGATAAGGGGATATCAAGGTACAAAGAGGACAAGGTAAAACATGTGCTGGTGGTTGCTTCCTTGTAGATTCCTATAGAGGATTATTGGTCGGTAAACTAGGTGATGTGCTTGTAGTTGTGTATAAGAGACTCATGATCTTATGATAATTTGATCTTATGATAATTTGTACTAAGCTGTAAATAACATATCTTCTATCTAATAATTTTTATCACATATCATCTTCTCTTTCATTTGAACACATGGTATTTTCTAAAAAATTTAAATTTTTTATTTTTCACTTGTCGTTTTATTGTATTTTTTATTTTATTAAATTAAAATTTCACATTTAATATGTAAGGTAATATATATGTAATGTATTTATTAGAAAGAGTTTATATATGTAATGTATTGAATACATTAAAGCCTCACTAATTTTAATAATTTAAAAAATATATATATTTTTCTTATAAATTCAAACTTTTTAATTTGTTAAAATTTCATTTTTTTTTTAAAATAAACTCATGTAATATATGAGTCTCACACCTAGTTCATGAATATATCACTAAAAAATCTACCAGAGAAAAAGAAAACTCTAAACAAGGGGTTTACTTTTTTAACCACGAAAAAGATATTTTTTTCATTAAAACCTAACAAATAGCTGGTATATTATAGAAGACCATTTATCCAATTAAAAGGTCTCCCGAATTCCGTGGTCTATTAATTGAAAATTAAAGTTACTTGAACCTCGTCTGCAATACACAAGCAGCCTTCCTCCACTAGTGGAGTTAGGAATTTTGATACATGATATAAATATTGTCCAAATATATTTTATGTAGTGACCATATTTCGGGCATTAAGAAAACATGGTACAATATCTTTATTTAAGGGTACAATAACATAGAGAATGTTTACAAATATATTTTTCTATATATGCAAAACAATTTTTTTTGGGATGTTGTAGTACCCACACTGCCTCATGTAGCTCTGTCAGTGTCGTCCACCTTGCTTTTGTGAATAATTGAATTATTGTATCTAAACTTCTGACTTTTGGATGGGCTTTTGACCTATTTGACCTAATTCCTTTATACAAACTTTTGTGATTTTGATCTCACATGTTTGATAAAGTTTATTATATACGTTGCTTACATATACTACAAAGAGTATTCCCATTACATATTTCGTAGGCAACTTTGCGAAGCGTGCGGTGGTGATCATGTCATTTATCTTCTTCTTTTGCACACCCATCTCACTTATCAACTCCGTAGATAAATTTACCATAATACCCCTCTCTTGTATCTTTTCTTAATTCTCAATAAACCTAACAATACTTTAGTTGTGGCATTAGATAAACTTAGACGAGGGATAGAAAGTAGAAACATCATATGGACAAGCAATAATGTATGTTCCAGATGATCTTGTGTCTTCATATATTGTTATCTACTACCAGTTAACATTTTTAATTGTTTTTTAGGAGTGTCTTTTGGTTGTAGTGCATTTGTTCTTGTGCATTGTTCTTGAACACCTTGTTAACAAGGTCCAGTGTGTCAAGGTTTGTTTTCTACTTACTATTTCATGCCAAAAACTTTTGCATGTCAGAGTTAGCTAAAATAGGGTCATTGAGGGT
This sequence comes from Lactuca serriola, assembly GCF_051521515.1. Lineage (NCBI taxonomy): Eukaryota > Viridiplantae > Streptophyta > Magnoliopsida > Asterales > Asteraceae > Lactuca > Lactuca serriola. The sequence continues at coordinate 31,154,802 of NC_136413.1, forward strand.
TACTTTTTCATCTAGATTTGATGTTAATTACAAAAGTGGGTTGTTGATTTGAATAAATATGCATCTGAAGAACTTTCTCAAGGTACTTACATACTTTATAAATTATAGGAATATATAACTCATATTAGCAATGTATTATATTTATTTACCATGTTTGTATTTGACATTATATTTGATATAATGAATTGTATTTTTGTATATAATATTTAATTGTATTATGAGACATCAAATGTATGATTTAATTTGAATATTAGTAAAATCAGAAATAATATATGTTTTATAAAATCTATCAAAAATCATGACAAATACATGTCATCTTCATTTATGATTGATGCTTTAAAGACACACATTTATGTGTCCTCTATACCCTTTAATGACACACAATGCGTGTCACCAAAATGCCAATTTTCTAGTAGTACATATCGCCCAAAGAAAAGAGAGTATAACAATGCTAAAAACATTAGCTTCATTAGTAGAAAAATACTTTGTTAATGACAAGGAACATGAGCTCATTAATACAATAAATTAACAATCCTCGTACAGTTACCCCACCACTTACTAACAATGTTGTAAAACTCGTCGAGTTGGTCGATTACTCCTCCGAGTACTCGCTGCTCGGCCCCTTGCCGAGGCGAGTTACAGAATCCCGAGTACTCCCTGATCGGCCCCTTACTAAACTGAGCAGTGTTGTAAACCCGGTTAACTCGGTGATTAATATGTATAATAATGATTTATTATTTAACACCCACACATGTTATTATTACTACATATATATATCTTAGAATTTTAATAATTATTCACAAAATGGGACCATTATGTGTTTTTCAGTTTTTGTGTATTCACATGTATCTAATTTTGTTATATATTTCAATAAACTTATGATTTTAACTTATGATTTTGACATATATAATTTCCCTAAAAATATTTCTACATGAATTACCGAATCCGAGTACTCGTTACTCGGTAGTCGGCCGAACAGGTATCGAGTAACGAGTTCTACAACCTTGCTTACTAATAGCAGCACGAACCTTGCGAATAACTAGAAATGAGATGAAGAGATGCTCCTCGGTCTCCACATCCAGGTGGCAGATCATACATGAAAGAGATAGAATCATCAAGAGGATGCCAACGATTATCCTCTTTGAACACATCACTTTTCATGGTTATCCTCCAATTCAAAGAAAAATCAATGTAGTTGCCGAAAGAACTCGAGCTATGAAAAAACTATATAAATGCAAGAGAACTCCAACTCAAGTGATGAAAAACTAAACTAAACACACACACACACACACACACACACACACACACATATATATATATATATATATATATATATATATATAGAGAGAGAGAGAGAGAGAGAGAGAGCGAGAGAGAGAGAGAGCTGAGAGAGAGGTTCAAATTAGACAAAAGAATTTTGTGAGACATGGAGAAGCATTCATTGCCAATCATTTCCGGTGTCAACAAAAAATATTCTAAATTGCAAAATAAATGGAAAATTAAAAAAAAAAGTTAATAATTATTTTCGTCACTTTTTTATCCAAAAAATAATTAAAATTATCGTTCTTATATATATATATATATATATATATATATATATATATATATATATATATATATATATATGTGTGTGTGTGTGTGTGTGTAAATATTCAAACAAAATAATAGTTGTATGCTTATGTATGTGTATTACTCTACTAGAATATTACATTATAATTTTTCTAGAATACTGTCAGAATAATCTAATACAATATTACGCGTATAATTATTTAAAACAATTCTAGAATCCTTCAAAATATTCGAATAAAATATTACATGTGCAATTTGTTAGAATAATTTTATATATATATATATATATATATATATATATATGTATATATATATATATATATATATATATATATAAACGATCATTTGTTTTTTTTTTTTTTTATAAAATAAATGACGAAAATAATATTTAGTTTTTTTCCCTGGATTTTCCGTTTATTTTGAAATTTGGATTTTTTTTATCTCCAAAATAAGTGGCTAGGATTGTGTCTCCATGTCATACAAAAAAATTCATCGTCTCAAAATGAACTATATATATATATATATATATATATATATATATATATATATATGTGTGTGTGTGTGTGTGTGTGTGTGAGACTAGGTTCAAATATGGATGACATCTATTGTGTAGACATATGTGAAGAATACTATACTATAAGAATAAAGAGAATAGTTTGTTTGGTAATTCGAATATGTTCAGCCTTACACAATTATTGCTATTATCATGCATTGTCATTCATTCTTGTTCACATGCAATTATTAACTTGTTCTAGTTTTTACAGAATATGATTATCAAGAATACATTCTGATAGAATGATATTCATAAAGCAAAATAAAAATAAAAATAAAAAAATAAATACTATCCTTATAAACGATTTAAATAGTAAGAATGCATGCATGAGAATGACAATAATTATGTGAGGTTGAACGTACTCAAATTATCAAACAATCTATTCTCTTAGTCATTTCATAATAACACCGTTTATAAACGTCCGCACAATAGATGTCTTTGCACATATGAATCTCTCTCTCTCTCTCTCTCTCTCTCTCTCTCTCTCTCTCTCTCTCTCTCTCTCTCTCTCTCTCTCTCTCTCTCTCTCTCTCTCTCTCTCTCGGTAATCCGTAGGCAACTTACCGATGAATTATACAATGAATTGATACTTTTTAAAAAGATCATAATATTCCATAGTTAATTTATCGACTAGTTAAATTGGTTTTAAGACAAATTAGTTAACTCTATCATTAAATTTTTTATAGTTTGCTGACATAATTATGTTTGTTTCCCTCGCAAAATCCCTCACAAGTTTGGGGGGTTTCTTTCCCAAATTCGTTGGTATTTCGGAGTAAATTTCCAACGGAATTTTTTCCGTGGTTTTTTTCTATAGGAATTTGACGTGTTTTCTAGTAGACTTTGCAACTCAACAAAGAAACAATGTAGTTAGAGGTGAACGTAGAATTAAAACTTAAGGGTTGCACAATATTTTTAGGAGGTGCACAATATATAAACCAAAAATTTCCTCAAAAATTATATTACGTCAGAAAATTTGAGAGGTGCCGAGGTGGCATGTGTTACCTTGTGCTTTATATATACTGCACGCGATGCAAGCTCTTAAAATTTAAAATATTTCATTAACCTGTTTTGTCAAATAATCATATACCATGTTTATAAATAAAACAGATATTAGTAGCGAACCGAAGCAAAATCAAGAAATGCACAAAACACAAAGTTAATCGCCGTTCAAGGCCCCCCAAAAATAGACATTAAAAATGCATTATTTATCCTAAAATCAAGATCTCATAACAGAAATATCAAGGGAGATATTGAAATGTCAAGGGCACATCAGCATTATTTTATTCCAAGATACATGTGTTGCCTCTGTACCACACAGCTAGCTCAACCTATATGTGATATGTAAATGACTTGTATTAAATAACTTGGATTTTGTTCATAGCATATCCCACATATTATGATACTACACATGACATATATACATTTATTATTATATCTCTAACATAGAAGCATGTAAGAAATTTGAAATATATGTCTTAAAATCTAGTTTTCATAGTTTACATTTGTTAGACCGAGTACATATATGTATTTTTTGAGGAAAAAAAATGTATAAACGATCAATGTCTACGAATCTCGACACAATTTCCTACATGATATGCCTATATTATGTAGGATACGAGTGTCTTCATGAAGTGTGTGAATATGAATATATGTATGTGCATCGTGTGATGATAAATATGAGTTTCAAAGTTACATATTGCTATCATCGGTATAAAAAAATATTAGGAAGTTGCTATTATGAATGAAGAAATGTAGTCCAGTATTATATATGGCTATGTATTAAATACCTCAGGAAATACATGTTAAGGAGTCTTTAATGTAGAAGGCCAACAGAACCAATCATGGAATCTTTCCTCTTTCTTGTTGTATTTTAATTTGGTAGTTGACTCCCCTAATTGTTTAGCTTGGTTCATGCCAAATTTTCAAATTTAAAAGCATTTAAATTGAGTTTTTAAATAATGATTAAACTAAATAAACTGGTTCTTGCCGACCAAGAACATGGTATAGTAATCAATGAAGCACTGCTTTAATTTATAATTTAATATGCATTTATATGTTATATTCCACAGATAGAATGCTTCAAGATAGGAGAAAGAGAAACAACTAGTTGCCATTTACCTTAATAAATACATTATTAATATAATTAACATGAAATGATTAGTACAATAATTAAATAATTAAAGATTTAAGGATGCAAAAAACCAGAATAAATGGACTGATGTGCTGTGATGATGATATGATGATGATAATGATTTAAGACCAAGTAATTTTAAACTTACCTACTTCAGATAAACCTTTCATACGTATGATATCATTCCTGACATCATCATAACAAATTGCTTTCTTTTGTTAACTAAAATGCTATATATACGTACATTCTCACATATCAAGTTCTTCAAAATTGCTAACTCCACCAAAAAAAAAAACTTAACACATTCTCATTGCCTCATCAAAAGAGCTTCTTGTTTTAATTCCTATATGTGGTAATAAAGCATGGAAGGTAGTGATGTGTTTAGAGTTAGCAGTGCAAGGATAAGTAGTTCTAACATATGGAGAAATAGTGGAAGAGATATCTTTTCTCGATCTTCATTAGATGAAGATGATGAAGAAGCACTGAAATGGGCTGCTATTGAAAAACTACCAACAAATCTTCGATTAGAAAGAGGGATATTAACCGAAGAAAAAGGGCACCCAAGAGAGATTGATATCAAGAATCTTGGATTAGTTGAAAAAAGGAATCTTTTGGAAAGACTTGTAAAAATTGCAGAAGAAGATAATGAGAAGTTCTTGTTAAAGCTTAAGAATCGCATTGACCGGTAAATATTTGATAACTATTACTCTTAACTTCATGGAATATTTCTTCTTTTTTCTAATGTTTTTTTTTTTTTTTAATATTTTAATAAACGTAGAGTTGGGCTTCAACTTCCAACTATTGAAGTCCGGTTTGAGCATTTGAACATTGATGCAGAAGCTTATATCGGAGGGAGGGCACTGCCAACCATATTTAACTTTCTGGTTAATATTTTCGAGGGATCTTTAAATTATCTTCATCTTTTTCCTAGTAGAAAGATCCCTTTACCAATTCTTCATGATGTTAGTGGTATTATTAAGCCTGGAAGGTGAGAGTTAAACTTTATTATATATTTCATATATAACATATTAGTATTTACTAACATTTTATATTCATAAATTCATAATACCAACTGTTTATGCAGGATGGCGTTGCTATTAGGTCCACCAAGCTCAGGAAAAACGACATTGCTTTTGGCTTTGGCTGGAAAACTCGGGACAGATTTACAAGTATGACAATAATTGTTTTTAATCTGTGTGTGCTTTTCATACATGAAGAAGTGATTATCTACAATTACCTCCCCTTATACCATCTCCAACCAATAACACAATCTTTTGCACCAAAATTGTGTAATATTTTGTGTAAACAGTTATTTATATCTAACCTATTAATCCATTTTTACACCAAAAAAAGATATTCCAGGCATATTCTTTTTGACCCCTAATTTTATAGCTTTTTTTCAAAAACAACCATTTATTTTTTACAAATTTGTCTTATACATATTATGCTACAAAACCTTACAAGACCTTTAAAATTTTATTATCAACTATAACCAAATTATATATATATATATATATATATATATATATATATATATATATATATATATATATATATATATATATATTATAAGTAACAATTATTGCATTTAACATATAACAGTAAATTAAGTTAACTACAAATGTATTATCTCAAACTTGAAGGAGCATGTTTGTTTACACATGAAAGTTTACTACTAAGGCTATGTTTTGGCAGAGTAGCTGAAAAGCTAGCTGGTAGTTAAAAAACAAACCGATAGCTGAAAAGCTAACTTGTAGCTTATAAGCTAGTTGATAGCTGAAAAACTAACTGATAGCTCAAAAATAACGTTTGGTAAAAACTAGCTGATAAGCTAGCTGAAATGTATAAAATGACATATAAGGGCATTTAGATGAATACGTTTTTTGTAATTAATTAAGGGTATATTTGAGAAATTTACAAAAAGCTCCTGAAAAGCTACTCAAAATAGCTTTTTGAAAAGCTAGCTTATTAGCTACTTTTTTGTTTGTCAAACATGACAATTTAAAAAAAATAATAATAAAATAAAAAATAAGCTAGCTTATTAGCTAGTTGTGGCGCGCCAGACACAACCAAAAAGGAGTAGAACGAATAATATAAACCAACATTTTTGTTAAACTGAATTTTTTACACCATTTTGGTGCAACAAATGTGATGGTTTGGAACAAAATGATGCAAAAAATGATGTAAAAATGGGATTCGGTGTTGGGTTAGAGATTACAATGGGATTGGGGATTGTTGTTGAAAATATAATCTATTTTTAGACATGAAACTTCATAGACTAATATATGAATGCAAAAAATTACAGGTGTCAGGTAGAGTAACTTATAATGGGCATGGAATGGACGAATTTGTCCCTCAACGTTCATCTGCTTACATAAGTCAACATGATCTTCATATTGGAGAAATGACAGTAAGAGAAACATTAGCTTTCTCTGCAAGATGCCAAGGTGTTGGAGCAAGTTATGGTCAGTGAAACAATTATAAACATTTAACAAAACACAAAGTTAAAACTCGACTCTTTTGTTCATACAATTGTGGAAAATTTTCAGAAATGTTGGCAGAATTATCGAGGAGAGAAAAAGAAGCAAACATTAAGCCAGATCCTGATCTTGACATCTACATGAAGGTGACAAAATAAAAACTCATAATAATAAATAGTATATATATACATATATATATATATATATATATATATATATATATATATATATATATGCTTAAAATATCATCCACTTGCATATATATAATTTTTGGATACCTTGTGGTGAATTTTATAGGCAGCATCACTAGAAGGACAAGAGGCTAGTGTTGTCACCGAGTATGTTATCAAGGTATCATTTTAACAAATTATGAATATAAAATAAGCTTGTGAAAAATATCAAAGCTAAATTTATGTTGTGATATTTACATTTGCAGATTTTAGGCCTTGAAGTTTGTGCTGATACTGTAGTAGGTGACGAAATGTTTAGAGGTATTTCTGGAGGCCAAAAAAAGCGAGTCACAACAGGTAAAGAAATTAATTAATTATATAAACTTAATGAAAAAAATTATAATATACTGTAAAATAAATTTTGATTTAGTTGAAATGAATTAAAATGTAGGGGAAATGATGGTGGGACCAGCAAGGGCATTGTTCATGGATGAAATATCAACTGGATTAGACAGTTCAACGACTTTTCAAATTGTAAATTCCATTAGGCAATCAATCCACATTCTTCAGGGCACTTCTGTAATTTCACTCCTCCAACCCGCTCCAGAAACTTACGAACTATTTGATGACATCATCCTTCTCTCGGATGGACAAATTGTTTACCAAGGTCCACGCGAGAATGTTCTTGAGTTCTTTGAGCAAATGGGTTTCAAATGTCCCGAAAGAAAAGGAGTTGCAGACTTCTTGCAAGAAGTAAGTAATCTTATATATGTAAAGTCAATAACATTACTTTGTTTCATAATATAATATAATAATAATAATAACCGAAATCATATTTTTTAGGTGACATCAAGGAAAGATCAAGAGCAATATTGGACACGAAGAGACCATAGCTACAATTTTGTGACATCAAGAGAGTTTGCAGAAGCATTCCAGTTATTTCATGTTGGAAGAAGTCTAGGAGATGAACTTTCTACTCCATTTGATAGAAGTAAAAGCCACCCTGCTGCTTTAACAAAAAAAAAGTTTGGTGTAAGCAAAAAGGAATTATTAAAAGCTTGCACTTCTAGAGAGTATTTGCTCATGAAAAGAAACTCCTTTGTGTATATATTCAAGATGACACAGGTGAGTAATAATCGGTTTTCTTAATTAATATGATATTGTTATTGTCGTATAAATCTTGACTGAAATAACTTTTTTTTCTTTCAGCTTATTTTCATGGCTACCATTACATTGACACTGTTCTTAAGAACCGAAATGCCAAAAAATACGTTGGTTGATGGGACAATTTTCATGGGTGCTTTGTTTTTCATATTAGTCATGATTACATTTAATGGATTCTCAGAGTTAGCATTGAGCATTATGAAACTTCCTGTGTTTTACAAGCAAAGAGACCTTCTCTTTTTTCCTGCTTGGGCATACTCTATACCTACATGGGTTCTGAAGATCCCAGTGACAATTGTTGAAGTTGCCACATGGGTGATTATGACTTATTATGTCATAGGATTTGATTCAGATCCTGGAAGGTAATAGTTTATATATTATATATAACCAAAATAACTATAGCGCATTGTCTGTTTTTTTTTTCAATCTAATGAATTTCCATTTTCCACTTTTTTGTAGGTTCTTCAAACAAATGTTTTTGCTCATTTGCATTCAGCAAATGTCGTCTGCTTTATTTCGTTTCATGGGAGCATTGGGAAGAAATATCATTGTTGCAAACACATTTGGATCATTTGGGTTGCTTACTATATTTGTTCTTGGTGGATTCATCTTGGCAAGAGGTAAAGTAAAGAAGAAAATAACTTCAAGATTCTTTAATCGGCATTCAAATTTCAAGAATTTGTATATATAAGAAAAAAGTTTCAATTTTTTTTGACCATTTGACTTCCATTTTTCACTTCAGATGATATTAAGGGTTGGTGGATATGGTGTTATTGGTTTTCACCTATGATGTATGGACAGAATGGTGTAGCTGTGAATGAATTCCTTGGAAAGAGTTGGTCAAAAGTATGTGTGAAAAATCGGTTGTAATGCAAGATGTGTAAATCAAGACAAGATATATCATTAAAATTTACAAAATATGTGTTTTGTAGGTTTTACCAAACACCACAGAAACAATAGGTGTCACTATCCTCAAATCACGTGGAATTTTCCCAGAGGCAAGATGGTATTGGATAGCCGTAGGTGTTTCAATTGCATACGTTTTCATCTTCAATATCTGCTTCACCTTGGCTCTTGAATACCTTAATCGTAAGGATTTAATTCACTTTTTGTTTTGTACATATAGATTTAATGACATATAATGTCAACAAACTATCTTAAATTTACTCATTCAGTCACAAAATCTTGTTACAATATTTGTCAACATGTCATGATATGATAAATTGATACAATCACATGTTTTTTATGCAGCCTTTGGGAGCTCTCAAACAGTTCTATCTGAAGAAAGCATGGCTGCAAGAAAAGATATGAAAACAATCCAACCAATTGAATCATCATCTAGAGCTCCATCATCAATGCCAATGTCATCAAGAGTGGGAAGTATTAATGACATAGATCAAAACAAGAAACGTGGAATGGTTCTACCTTTTGTCCCCCTTTCCATTACATTTGATGATATCAAATATGCAGTGGATATGCCTCAGGTAACTTACACAATCCTGACTTTACATATTACAAGTTGTCAACATTTGGAACTAATTATATATTGTTTTATATCAGGAAATGAAAGCTGAAGGTGTAGCACAAGATAGGCTAGAGTTATTAAAGGGTGTAAGTGGTGCTTTTAGGCCAGGAGTTCTAACAGCTTTAATGGGGATTAGTGGTGCTGGAAAGACCACATTAATGGATGTTTTAGCTGGAAGAAAAACCGGTGGATATATTGAGGGGAGTATTACAATCTCTGGATATCCAAAAAAGCAAGAAACATTTGCTCGGATAGCAGGATATTGTGAGCAAACTGATATTCACTCCCCTCATGTCACTATCTATGAGTCCTTACAATATTCCGCATGGCTTCGTTTACCTCCTGAAGTTGATTTGGCAACCAGACAGGTAAAAGTAATTCAAGAAATACTATTTAGATATAAAAGAAGTCCAAGGCTTTGGTTTCAAAGTGTCATAATTAAATACACTTGAAGTGTTTGATTCTTTTCTTTTTCTTTTATGTCTGAAGATGTTTATTGAGGAGGTGATGGAGCTAGTGGAGTTGGTTCCATTAAGGGAAGCCCTTGTGGGATTACCTGGAGTGAATGGGCTTTCAACCGAGCAAAGAAAGCGGTTGACAATTGCAGTAGAGTTAGTGGCTAACCCGTCTATAATTTTCATGGATGAGCCAACATCAGGACTTGATGCAAGAGCAGCAGCCATCGTTATGAGAACAGTGAGAAACACGGTTGACACGGGTAGAACAGTGGTGTGTACTATTCATCAACCAAGCATTGACATCTTTGATGCTTTTGATGAGGTAAGTTATAATTGACTTAGGCTATGTTTGGTAGACTAGCTGAAAAGCTAGTTGGTAGCTGAAAAGCTAGCTGAAAAACATAATATTTGATACAAACTAGCTGAAAGATATAAAATAACATAAAATGACATTTATAATAATATGTTTTTTATAATTAATTAAGAGTATATTTGTGAAATCTTAAAAAAGCTCCTGAAAAGCTACTTAAAGTAGCTTTTTATTAAACTAGCTTATCAGCTATTTTTTGATTTGTTAAACATGACAATTTAAGAAACCTTGAAAAATAAGCTAGTTGTGGCGCGCCAAAACACAACCTTATCCCAATAATTAGTTTAAGTTAGTTTTTCATGACTTATAATGGTCATTCTTATTACAAATAGTCAGTTTACATACGAATCGATGTTTTTTTACAGTTATTTCTTTTGAAAAGAGGAGGTGAAGAAATATACGTTGGTCCATTGGGACGACATTCTTCTCACTTAATCAAGTACTTTGAGGTCGATTTAATGAACATACAAAACTATTTGATTTTTTCATATTTGAAAATAAAAAACATTAACAAATGGTCTTCAATTAATGAAGGAAATCGATGGAGTGCACAAAATCAAAGATGGTTACAATCCGGCAACATGGATGTTAGAGGTGACATCAGCATCACAAGAAGCAATTCTAGGGGTTGACTTTGCAGAAGTGTACAAAAACTCAGAACTATACAAGTAAGGGTTAACTTTGTAATTTTGCATCACTTCATATTCCTAATCAAAACCTCATTTTCTTGTTTCAAATTATGATGTTTAATTGGTGACCCATTTAGATCAAATAAAGAAATGATAAAGGAAAGTAGCAAACCAATACCCGGTTCTTCTGATATACAATTTCACACTCAATATTCACAATCTTTTTGGACACAATGTATGGCATGCTTATGGAAACAACATTGGTCTTATTGGAGAAACCCTCCATACACTGCTGTGAGGTTCTTGTTTACAACTTTTATAGCATTGATGTTTGGAACAATCTTCTGGGATATGGGGTCCAAAAGGTAATTAATTAATTAATTCATTAATTAACAGTTGATGTAAAATATAAAAAGATAACAATAGACCTTTTGTTAAACTTTTTTCTACTTCTTATAGGGAAAAGAAACAAGATCTCTTCAATGCTATGGGTTCTATGTATGCTGCTATACTTTTTATTGGTGTACAAAATGCCACGTCAGTTCAACCAGTTGTTTCTATTGAAAGAACAGTCTTTTATAGGGAAAGAGCAGCTGGGATGTATTCAGCTTTACCATATGCTTTTGGACAGGTATTATATAATGTTCTACTCATTTTCCATTAGTTAAAAAGTGCAAATTACACACAAACCATAGTATGAAATTTCTGTTAAGTAACATTTTATGTGTTATACAGGTTGTGATTGAGATCCCATACATTTTTGTTCAAACTATTGTATATGGGATCATTGTATATGCAATGATTGGATTCGAGTGGACAATAGTCAAGTTCTTTTGGTATCTTTTCTTCATGTACTTCACCTTCTTGTACTTCACATTCTATGGAATGATGACAGTTGCAGTAACACCAAATCACAACTTTGCTGCTATCATCTCATCAGCATTTTATGCAATTTGGAATCTTTTTTCAGGGTTCATTGTTCCAAAAACAGTAAGTTTTTCAAACTTTAAACAATCATGTTTATCTTTACTTAGAATTTGATACAAAGCATCTAACTTTTTACTTCAAACTTCAAACAGAGGATACCCATATGGTGGAGATGGTATTATTATATATGTCCGATTGCATGGACATTATACGGATTAGTTGCTTCACAATTTGGGGATATAACAGATAGACTTGATTCAGGTGAAACAGTTGGAGAGTTTATCCATGATTTCTATGGTTTTGAATATGATTTTATAAAATATGTCGCGGTGATTATTGTGGGATTCACTGTTCTTTTTGGGTTCATTTTCGCGTATTCTATCAAGGCGTTTAATTTTCAAAGACGCTAGTGAAAAGAATCAAAAGATCATGAGGTTCATCGAAGATGAACTCATGGGTATCAGCAGTATGTAAATCAACAAACTTGTATCATGTTTTAGCTATGTCCTACTGAATAGAGAGTGTTATGAGTCGTTTGATAAATATATGTGGAAATAGTAGAATGTATGTATGTATTCGAAATGAAAGGAAGAAATTTTGAGTTGTATGATGCGTGTGTTCTTTAATATACTGTATAAAATAAGTATTGAGGGTTTGAATCAACAAGCTTTCGGATTTTAGCCAATTGGGTTTAACTAGATTATGGAGGAAGAAGTAGAATGTATGTATGAGTTGAGAAAATGGGAATTGTCGCTGTAAATAAGAACGATACATAGCCCTAATAACATTCTCCTCCTTCAATTAACTCGGACGATTTAAAATAATCGAAAGTAGGATTAGGGCATGGTTGAAGCAAAGAAGAAGGAGATGAAGGGAGAAAAAATAAGGAATTGGATTTGCAAGGTCTCTGATACAGAATGGTATTTAGAAAAAATAAACTAAAATGACTAAAAAATCTATTTCATAGTGGCAAGAAAATTTTGTAGTACAGCATGTGAAATGACTATTTAGAAGGAAAAAAACCTATATTTTGTAATTCAAAAGAATCGTATAGTATGTTATGTAGAAAAGTATTCAAACAAAAAAAAGAACTAAAATGGACAAAACATATTTTTTGTGGACAAGAACATTTCTCAAGGTAAAATGCAAAACTTAGGGATGTGTCCGGGGCGGTTTGGTTCGGTTATTGGTCAAAACCGAACCATAATCATTACAATTGGTTAATGTATTTCGATAACCATTGGGTAACGATTTAAATCGGTTTTGATTAATGGTTTTAGTTGTTTAATGGTTTATATTGGTTAACCAAGTGGTCCAAGATGATATAAAAATAAAAATATTTCTATAAAAATTTAAAAACACAATCTATCGTTATAAAAACTGAATGATTGTGTATATATATAATTGTATTAATATAATATTACTTATTCTATCCAACTCCAAATAATTACCAAGGGGTGTATGTAGTAGTACTAAGGTAGGCTCTAGGACCCACCTTATTTTCCAACTTATATTATAAAAGATAATTAGAAAAAAAATCAGAAACTACCATATAAATTTTAAAGGCCCTACCTCCACCCCACAGTTCATAATTTTGTGCCATTTCTATTTCCAAGTCTATACAATTAGTTGAGATTTAAGAATATTTGATTGATAATAAAACCTACCTTATTTATAAAGTTCTAAATTGGTATTCTCATTATTTAGCCTTTAGAACCGGTGCCCCTACTCATCAATCACAAGTGAAGGTAATTACAAAAAAATATATTACTTAATTACTTATCCAATGATTTTGTTTATGCATTATAAGTATTAAATATAAGCATATTAAATCGTTATATTGCTACCGAAAAAATGTTCCGGATATAAAATTAATGTTGTGTTTGCTAGTTATGGTTAGTGACTATTTTGAAATCAATGTTGTTCTTAGTTACAATTAACATGATTAGTTCAATAGTTATTGAAAAAATTATGTTTCGGAAAGTATCGATAATTATACAATGAATATATTTAAACATATAAGACATCGTCGGATATAATTGTAAGAAATTTAATATAATATTGAAGTTATGTTTAATTTTTTCATTTATACGACCCGCCTCGACATTAGTATTTTTTTACTCTTTCATTTTTTTCGGTTTTACTTAAATTACGAACCACATGATTTTCGGTTCTAGATTCGTCACTGATAATTACCCTTAAAATTTTCAATTCCCAATATAATTACATACCATATATTTAATATTATATTATTATACACAACACTTTGGTTGCATCCCTCTCATGAGTTTTGTACTCAGCAATCTGTTCAGGAGTAGCAGTAGATTCATCAATCTCCTTAAGCTTTTTATCAAGTACATATTCTTTGTCCTCATAACAAATAACCATTCGGATGTTTCAAATCCAATAATTGAAATTTGATCCATCGAAGATGACCCTCCCACATAAGTTCATGAGGGAGAAAGAGCCAGAAGGGATTGGGTTGGATGCATTGTTTGAAGTAGACATCTGAAAAGAAAGACAAAGTTTAGATTAGATAATGATCCTTAATATAACACCCAAAAAGGAATATTAAGGCTAGGACCCAACACAATATTCTACAATTCGGAAGAGGGATGTCGTAATCCAATTGTAAAATATTTTAAGGTAGGTAAATGACGATTTACCAATTTCCACCATGAAAAATGAATTGAAGATTAGGTTTTAAATGAATTGAAATTCCTAGATTCTTTTGAGATTCATTGAACTTTTCAATGGCATGTTTAAATCTCGATTATGCCCTTCAAGTTTGTGACTGGGATACCGAGGATCACAAACAAGGTGTGAATAACCATGCAAATTAGCTTGGTACTCTCGATGTTACAACTCACCTAATCAATGTGTCGGTTAACCACACACGCTCCATTGATCTATGATTAACACCAAGCTACCATTTACCACGCATTGTCAGTCCCAAATTAGTGTGTCGGTTAACTACACACGCTCCACTAACGACTTAACAAGGTGCAAAGTGCAATTTCATGGAATAGCACCATTTTCACATTTTTCCTAAAGTAACTAAGATTGGGAATTTATAAAAAGTTTAGTTACTTTAATAATTTTCATTATACTTATTAATGAGAATTAGTGTCCTATCCTACCCATTCGGCTAACGAACCTCCACCAGTCAAGGGAGCGGTGGGTGAGAGTCGACACCCATTAAACTACCATTTTATATGCAGTAACCTTATACCCCCTTATAGACCGGCTTCGTGAATGAGACCTACTAACGGTAAGACTGACTTGTCTTATACATATATATATATATATATATATATATATATATATATATATATATATATATATATATATATATATGTGTGTGTGTGTGTGTGTGTATGTATGTATGTATGTATTAAACTTTAATATTATAATAGTATAAGGGTTGAATTTTAAACTTTTAAAACTCTAAGCTTTGGAATTGAAGTTTCATTAATGTAACTTTTCAATTTTCAAAACTTGAGGGAAAGTTTTATAACTTGTCAAGACTTTTGAAATTCATAACTTATGAATTTTTATGTTGCATGAATGAGACATTTCCAATTCCAAACTTGTGTACAAGTTATGAAACCTTCCAAGACTCTTAGAATTCTATAACTTACATTAGTTATGGAACTTTTAAAGAACACATGTGGATCAAATTAATTAGTCCAATTATGATATGGTGATCATTTACCAATTTGACCTAATTTGATTCATATTCAAGATAGTTTCAAATTTTACAAATAACTAGTATTTCACAAAATCAAGTAGTTATCTTAGAATTTGACAAACATCATGTTATTGGGTGGGGATTAACATTACCATATCATTTAAAATCAAATTTTTTGAACCAAAACAGTTTGTGGTAATGTTCCTAATCCAAAACAGGCCAAAAACTCGAAGATTCTGCCCACTGACTGTCCAACTCATCGAGTGCACTTATGAACTCGACGATTTCATCATCATAAGGCACCTACTTGTCGAGTTCATATATGGACTCGTCGAGTAGGCCCTGGCAGAATCGAGTTTTTGCAGTTTTTTCAGCTTTGAAAATTACACAGTTACATCAATAAAAATAGAAAACATCATAGGCTCTAATACCACTGTTGGGTTTCATGTACTCTAGCATTCCTATGGTGCACATACAACCCTAATGTTTTGGATCTACGTTTTCTCTAATTATTCATGCAATAAACATTTTCCAAAGCATGAAGCCTAAACTAGCATGCAAGGTGATATTTGAATCATAAAAACCAGTTGGAATATTACCTTGTGTAGTAGCTAGAATAACTTGGCCTCAAGAAATCTTAGCACCAATAGTGTGATGCCTCAAATGGAATCACAAAACAACAAGAACAATTAAGAGGAATACAGAGCGGTTATGGAGACTCTAAAATCGGTTCTTACTCTTCAAACTACAAGTGGTAGCTAGTTTTGGACTTACAGATATATATATATATATATATATATATATATATATATATATATATATATATATGTGTGTGTGTGTGTGTGTGTGTAGAATGTCAAGGGTCATGTGTAACCCTAATCCATACACATTAGCCCATGATCCATCCATTTGGTTTGGATAAACACTTCATGGATTAACCTATAAGCCCAATCACAAACCAAACCATGGATCATTAGCCCAACTCATATGTATCAATTTAATTAGTCTCTTTTGATCACTAAATTAGTTCTTGATCAATACTAATTAAATAATATGATTCCTCAATTAATATATTATACTTATAATATATTAATAAATCATAATTAACCTCTTACTCAAATATCCTTCCTAACATATTTGCTTTGGTGAATGCAACCCAAATGGACCATGCTATTATCGGGTCAAGTACATACCAATTATAGTTATGGGCTTAGACACCTAATCCAACAACATCAACATCAATGGAGGTGGTGATTGATTGTCGGAACAGGAAAGGGAAAAGGGGGGGGGTTGTTGGTTGACAAATGGTGGCCAATGGTGGTAATTCACGGTGGTCACCGGTGGTTCTATCGCAAAGTAGTGATGGTGTTTCAAAATTAACAGTCTTGGGATATGAATTGATGGGAATTGAAAGTGTTATGCCCTCTATTTAACACCATTGACAAGATCGTAAGAAAATGAAGTTGGTTATAGTCCAAAAAGAAAAAAAAACAAGTGCTTTCACCAATTGTGCAAGATTATATTTGATTATGAGAGGACTGGGCGAGAATGTGCTTATCTTTTTTGTAAGTATGTCATATAGCTTTATGGTGACATATTTGCAACATCCAACTAGAAATGATATCGAACAGTTGTATGCCGTACATGAAGCTAAACATGTCTTACCAAGAATGCTTGGCAACATTGATTGTACACATTGGGAGTGGGCAAATTGTCTCAATGCATGGTGAGGTCAATTCACATGAGGTGATCATGGCGTCCCGACTATTATACTAGAGGTCGTTGTATCACATGACCTATGGATTTTGCATGCATTCTTTGGTATGGCGGGGTCAAATAACGACCTGAATGTGCTTTGAGCCTCCTCGATATTTAATGATATTTTGCAGGGTAAAGCACCAAACATGTCGTTTGTTGTGAATGAACATCAATATAATTATGGGTATTACCTTGGTGATGGGATATATCTAGAGTATGCTACGTTTGTCAAATCGTACTCATTTCCGGCCAATGAAAAACAAAAATTGTTCAAGTTAGCACAAGAATCGCCAAGGAATGATGTGGAACGAGCGTTTGGGGTCCTCAAACAAAAGTGGCACATTATCAAACATCCGACACGGTCATGGGATAAGGCGAAATTGACGAAGGTGTTGACTGCTTGTGTTATTTTACATAACATGATAATATAAGAAGAGGGTAGGGCTATTTGTATGTATAATCTGAAAGACATTTTTAACCCACCTACAGTAATACAAGTCGGCAGCCCTGCATACTTCACACAACTTTTGGAAATACAAAATAGTGAAACACGTCACAATTTACGTTATGATTTGACTGAGCATATATGGCAAAGGCAATTCCAGCAACACGGTGGCAATGATGACGACGGTGATGACGACGATGAGGACGACAAGTAATATTTTCTATGTTTTTTAAGTAATTTAGGTTTTAAATTATTATGTTTTTTAAGTAATGTAGAATTTAAATTTATGTTTTTTAAATTAATGTAAAATGTTTTTAATTAACATTTATGTTTTTATTTTTGTTTAATAATTATTTTTAAATTATTCTAATGTAAAAAAATAACAATAATAATATGGGGAGTGGTGACCATTTCCAAAAGATAGTGAGTTACTAGTGGGTTTGTAGTGGAGGTTATGTGGTGGCGTCACTTTTTGAGTAGGCTGACCAAGCCCCTTAGCCTTACACACAAACATCCTTTCCGTTCACAGTCAAAGTCTGTAGAATCAAAATCATGTTCTTCACATCTAAAAACTTGATATGATCAGATTTTCTTTGATCTTCAAGAACAAATAAAAGTACATTGAAATCTATCCAAAAAAAATGATATCTTATTTTTCCTTCTCGTTTATGTATCTTCAGCCAAAGAAGAAGGACAAGCGGCTGTACATCCCTCCTCATCCCCCTCCTTCTTTTCCCTGTCAAATGAAGCAACCACAAAAACCCACTGATTCCTTCTTATTTACTTGTCAAACACCAACGCCTTGTTCCCGAGTTTTTATGTAAATTCATTAAAGGAAAGGGAAGGAAAATTTTGACAGAAAGAAAGGGAGGTGAAGGAAAATATTAATTATTCTATGTTCCCGAGTTCGAAGGAAATGTAAGGAAAGGAAAGGAAAATTTTTAGTTTTTGTGTTCCTGAGTTAGGAGGAAAAAGAAAATAAAACTTAAAATTTTCCTTCCCCTCACTTTCTTCCCAAATCCGCCCAATTTGGGAGGAAAATTTGGAACGAAAATATGACTCTAAAATCCTTCCCCTCCCCTCACTTTCCTTCCATTAATGAAACTCGGGAACACGATTTTCCTTCGACACCCCTCACTTTCCCTCCGTATCCTCCCATTTCTCTCCTTAAGTGGAACTCGGGAACAAGGCGCAAACGAAGAATCCTTTTACCCTGCATCGATTTCTATAAAAACAAGAACAAAGGAAAAAACTGGAATCAACAAGGGGGCTGTCGGAGCAGCCCCATCGCACCACCCTTCTTCGATTGGACCGTCGTCGGATGCCTCACCGGAGACGCTATTCGTCGTTTGATTGCTCCATTGGAGTAACTTGCCTCGCATCTCACTCCATCGCTGCACCCATCGAGACTGACGAAACCATCTTCTGGCCTCACCCCTCGCGCTTCCCCTTGTCCTCCCATTGACAAACGACCACCGACGCCTCGCCTGCTCGACCGTTGCTGTTTGCATCGCTTCTTCGGACCCATTTCCTCTCCCTTCCTTCTCACCTCGCTGCTTCTCCCTTCCTCCCCTTCGCCCTCGTCGAACCCCGGAGATGATCTCTCCTCGCCGATCGATCGGCGAATCAACGTATCCGCCTACGAGCCTTCGTGCTCCCTTTTGCCGCCGTTGTTGTTCATGTCTATGTCATTCCTTCGTGTTCGTCTTCCTTTCATTTGCCCGATCAACAAAAGGAAACGGGCACAAAAAGCCCTAATTTCATTAAGTTTGGACCATTAAACACAATCAGTCCCTCGATGAGATTTCTTTATATAAAAGCCCCAAATCATCTTGATTTTACAAAATAAACACATTAAACCCCTCTACTGAACCCTTTTATTCAAAACGAGTCCTTTCCCCAAAACTTTGGTGTATTTTAAACCAAACAGCCCCTCCCATGGAGATTTCTTAACAATATCAGTCGAAGACTCAAACATTAATTCAATTTAAACCATTTTAGTCCCTCCTTTTATTTATTTTAACCAAAGCGGTCCTATTTTGGTTAATTAAATTACCCAACAGCCCCCAATAGTTTAAATTCTTTATGTAACAGTCCCGAAAATATTTCAAAGTTCAAGAAACATGGCTTTGCGGTTTCTCACGTCAAGCTTCCCAAAAATAAACGAACTCTGAACAACTCGAACGCACGCTTCAAGGGTTAATGCTTATGGCCCCTTTTTAATATTTCTAATTATTTCAGGAGGGGGGGAATACATGTGCCTATATACTTTGTATATACAATCTAATTATCTTTTTATGCGGAATTACAATAATCCTAGTTTATAAAAATGTTATTTAACAATGTAACATATCGTTACAAATAAACTAGTATAAAATTTTCGTATACGTATTCTGGTTATTTTATCATGAAATAACTAGTCCGCACAACAAATATATTACATGATATAAAAACATATGATTTTTATGTGACATTGTGTATTATAACAAACACGTTATAAAACTATGTAGTATTTCAAGGATTCAAGCTATTACTATTCATGTATAAATATATATGTTTAAATGCATAGATGTTTTACATGTACATATGTTCATTATGTAGAAACATACATCTTTATAAAATCGAGTACATTACACTTTTATATTGTTGGTTTTGAGCAATCTAACACTTCCTAAGTGTGCATGCAACCCTAATAAACCTTGGATCTATGTTTGTCTAAATACATGCAAAATAATAATTTTCCAAGGTTCACAACCTATCTAACATGGCATGGGGTACTTTTAAACATAAAAGAATTAGATGAGATTACATACCTTTTGATGATGAGTTCAATTCCTAAGGAGTTTGAGGGCCAAGCACCAATAGTGTGAATGCCTCAAATGGAATCACAAATCACCACAAACTCTGGGAAAACTTTGAGAGAGTGTATACACACATAGAAATCGGTCACACAAAAACACATATTCTTTCTAGTTACACTAGTCACACTAGTGTGCATTTCATGCAACATAAGCATGCTTATATAGTGTACATGATTAGGGTGAAACCCTAATAACCCATGACCTTTCCTTTTCCAAGGATCCATGGGTTAAAAGCTCCATGGATCATCCATGGACTTCCATACAAGCCTAGCCCATTAACAAATGAGTATTAGCCCACACCATATAAAACAATAGCCCACAATTTAATTAGTCTTCCTTTTAATCTCTAAATTAATTCATAATTAATTTAAGACTAACACTAATTAAATAACTTCATATTAATATATTATAACTTACAATATATTAATAAACATATGTGTATAACTCTCATAAAATTATCCAGAAATAGTTTGGATGAAATGCAACCCAGATGGACCATGCCGGGTCGGGTCAAGTATATACCAAATAAGTTATGGACTTAGACACCTTATCCAACAGACTCCCACTTGGATAAGTCTAATAACTATATTTGTGTATGTTACTTCAGGAACCAACCAGTAATCGTAGCTCTCGAAAACTCTGTTGAACTATGAAGCGCCATTTTAGATAAGTGATCATATGATCCTCTGTTCTCATGATATCAGCCGGACAAATACATGGAACAACGTCGTACTTATTGTCCAGCAGTTTGTTTCCCGATTTTCGATTTTTTGGACAAAGAACTTAATCGAACACATCAATTTAGTTCTGACCGGCCGGTACATGGGTCACAACAAAATCATCGAGGGGCCCAGATATCGCTTCTATTTCTAGAAGGAACAGATAAACTTCGACTCATATGCTTGTTCTACTACTTGTTGAATTGTACACAAAGGCACGTTTTATAACATCAAGTTACTGATGCGTTTACGTGCAATCAATGCACAACCAACTCATAGGTAACAACTCATATCTCTAGGTTTGAAGATTTATATGATATTACCGTCTCACGATCACTCGAGATAAATTCCATGAAGTGATACAAGTGAGCGTGGGTTTATTCCAATACTCAACTTATGAGCACTCATGAATGTTGTAGCAACCATTGCTATGACTAAACCCATTTAGCCATCTACAAACTCGATTCATGTCAGTCTTGATTCATACCTACTTCCAACATATGAACGACTGTGGAGTGTTTAAATAACTTAGTCATTCGAAAAGAATAACCTAGCTATTTTGGAAGTCAAAACATGCAAAGTGAAACACAATAATAATCGAATCCAATATGGTCTCAAAACCCTTTTGAATATAAATAGAACCACCTTTTATTTATCACCATATTGATTACACATTATTCATTGTATAATGTTTCAAACAATCAACTTAAGACTTGAATAAAAAACAACAGTCGTCCCATGCTCCTAGCATGTACACTTTGTTTTTCTAAACAATAGTTATGCCATACTCCAAGTATGCACACTATGTTTGTCTATGATCCTTACATTGTGATGTAGATCAATTGAACATGATTCCAATGATACTCATTTCACAATCCCAAATCCTTATTGTAAATGTGAGAATCCCCGATTCCTATCATTTACCAAAAAAACTGTTAGATTTTAAACTTTTATGCAATGTTCCTCTTGTAATGATTATGCACAAAGTCACCAAAACCTTGTCACCAGTCATTACAGAGTATTCCAAAGAAGGTCAACTTCTATGGAACGGAAGTCTCATATTCAAAGTACATTGCTTTGAACATCCTTCTTGCATTAAGGTTTTCTAATCTTACATAGA
The DNA here is from genome assembly GCF_051521515.1 of Lactuca serriola. Lineage (NCBI taxonomy): Eukaryota > Viridiplantae > Streptophyta > Magnoliopsida > Asterales > Asteraceae > Lactuca > Lactuca serriola. The sequence continues at coordinate 31,177,372 of NC_136413.1, forward strand.
TTGAATAACTTCCACATATGGAGACATTTACATAGTCCCATTTTGATTATCACTTCCGAACAAGAGTTACTTCTTTTCAAAATATGTCAATATGGTCCTCTTCGACAACTTACATTATACTTCCAACTTTCCCTAAGCAACCAATCTTTGGCGAACCTCAGATTTGTTCTCGACAATTGCTTAATCACTTTAGTCATATCCAGTTATAGACTTTTCCCTTCTCAATGCCTTAAGCATTTGGAAAATTTAGAAAAGATGAATATTATAGCACATGCAATCGATCCTATATCCGAAGCATATGGGACACGATTCATGATTTTTGACATAAAGACATGATACTAGACAAGTCTTTTGCTACAATATTTTTTATTTGCCATGTTTTCAAAATTTAACTATGAAGAGGGATGCCGTAATCATAATTGAATTTTGAAAACGCAATATATATAGAATTTCTTCAAGTTGAACCATTCCAACATAAAATTCATATATATATATATATATATATATATATATATATATATATATATATATATATTCTTGACTAAAGATGATTAAAATCTCAATCTAAGCTTTAGAATTGAAATGAAGTATAGTTTCCTCTCCCTTAATTATAGCAAAACACCTTTTTAACCCCTGCAACTTCACGAACTGAATCTTTGTTTTCTATAATTAACATTGCTAACTTGCAACACTAAACGTAATAATCATGCTCCCACCAACATGATGATTATCAGCATAACACTTATGCTCCCACTAGCTCTGACATATTTCCAGAAATCTGCTGGACTTCTGAAATTTAGATTCATACACCCTTTCTTAGATAGCTCACATGTGTGTCTAAACAATTTTCAGAACTATGAAAAAGGGATACCGTAATCATAGTCTTAATTGTTTAGACCGTTGCCATTTCTCACAAGTCCATGTTAGTGTACCGGTGAACCACACACGCTCCACTAACGACTTTTGAAAATGCAAATAACACAATTGATATGTACGTAAAATCTACTTAGTGAAAGCGTTTCCTCACCATCATTTTCATGAATCGGAGAGAAACCTTATGACACTTAGATTTTATAGTGTATGAGTTCTTATCCATGTGAATTTGTCAAAACCATAATCACAAGATAAGGTTAGTGACAAATTCAGCCTTACATGGATTAAACTTGTTCAATCTTAGTTTCTTGTCACCTTGGTAGCACAAGGCCCACCAATGCTTCCAAGTTTAACTCTGATAACTCACATGAAAATTCAACTTATTTGAAGTAGGTACAGAAATAAGAATTATGTCAACACGATAGGTTGCAAACCTTAAATCGTGTGCTAGTGATAAATTACAGGTTTTTACTCTTGATTAAATCTTGAAACTCTTTCAGGATCTTTAAGGCTCCCACTGTCCCCTTGACATATAAGTTTCCCCAGTCAAGAACCATTCCTTGACAAAACAAATATTCAAGGGACAATGCGGATTCTTATCAAGACTAACACTTCACACAATTGGTCTTAGTTGGTCTTTGTCTCATCCAAGACATCACAACTTACCAATCTCAAATGTACAAGAGTAGAAAACATTTTACTCTTACATTTGACTAGTGTTAATTAAATCTTCCTTTATGTCACTCAAAGTTACAATCTTGGAGTATGACTCTAAGAATTGTTTTGGAACGAAGTATGACTCATCTTCTTGATTTTAACAAATCCAACAATTTATGACCTCTCTTCTTAGCCATAACAATACACTAAGACGTCCTTAGAGTATGAATTTGTGATATGGTTTCATAATCATTAAGATGATCATGAAATACGATACTAAAGTGCTCTCCCATCCTTTTAGATTTGAGAAACTTTTATCTTTCTGCCTAATTTGATTCTTCTCATTTGTTTTTTCATACATTGTAACCTTTCCAATGTTACAGAATTATACTTAACCTTATAAGTATAATCATATTTACTAATCTTTAGTAAATCATGACAAATCAATCTTTGTGGTGGACCTTGACCAGCGCACACCCAGTGTACCTAATTCCTTAGTCCTTCAATTGACTCACATATACATGTGATCAAAGAATTAGTCTTAATTTTCAAAGATGAAAATTCTCATTCATCATACAATACAACTTGTATGATTCCAAGTTTCTGTCCAATTGAAACTTGGGTGATGAAAAACTTTCTTCATTTGGTAAATTCAGACACTACCACAAATGAAAGAATCAAATCCACTTTCCAATATTGCTATTACTAGAAACATATAAGCAACAATTTTCCACAGATGCCATTGTAAGGATATTTTTAAAATAAATAAACTTAAAACCCTTTTTTTCTTTTATTTTAAAACTTTGCGGAAAAACTTATCCTTACAATCCACATGAAAACCTTGTTGTTATCTATTCATAAGCAATATATTATAACTCTTAAGCAACAGCTCAAAATTCTGATTACCAAACCATGCGATCGAAACCCACCTTTGCAATCAGAATCAACATATACTTACTTTAAGCTTCCTATCTTTTCTTTGATTCTTAAAAACATCAGCATGTGACCCATTCACATTATGTAATAAGAATCTCCAAATAGGAACTTAATAGAGTTAGACAGTGGACTTTACCCGAAGTAGAGTCAAACCCCTTGACCTGATCAACCTTATGACTTTTCAGGTGAATAGGGCTGCTTCGCAACCAATGCCCCTTCCTTTGGCAACAAAACACATGGACCCTTTGGTAATGGCACATGAGACTATTTCAGACTTAGCCTTTCTCTTTACCATTTGGTCAACCGAGTTGACTATGGCCGATACCTTTCCATTGGGAAGAGAAATCTTTTTCTAGATATCCAATGCTACCATTGTCAATGTCCATTTAAGACTTGGGAAGTTGTTCTTTTAATCAAATTTGCTTTACTGGTGTTCCAAATCATTGCTGATTCCACAACACCAAGCAAATAGATAACATCATTAAGGGTCATGTCATAGTCTGTCTCATAGTAGTCCCAAAAAGACTCACTATATTACTAAGAAAGTGATTGAACATCCAACTTTCACGAGACTTTGACACCCAACTCTCCCGGCTTGTCAATATGTGACTTTATCTCCAAGATATGAGCACACATAGACTATGCTTGCCAATAGGGATTGAGTGACTTTAAACTTTTCAAGAACTTGTGGGTGAGGGAGAATAATTGGAGGAGGTGGAGGAAGTGAAGCATGATGTTGAGGGACACCATCTTCAAGAGATTTGGGAAGATCATAGTTGTCTGAACCAGACATCTATAATGGGAGAAAATCAAGTTAGTTAATTCGAAGTCCTTAATATAACACCCAATATGAAATATTAAGGCTAGGACTCAACACAATATTTTATAATTTGGAAGAGGGATGCCGTAATCCAAGCTATAAAATATTTGAAGGTAGGCGAATGACAATTCACCAATTTCCACCATGAAAAAACAAAATAATTTATTAGGTTTTAATTGGATTTGAAATTCCTAGATCTTTTGAGATTCATTGAACTTTTCAATGGCATGTTTCAATCTCGAGTGTGCCTTCTCAAATTTTGTGACTGGGATGCCGAGGATCACAAAACAAGGTATGAATAACCATACCAATTCACTTGGTACCCTTAATATTATCACCCAATCAATGTGCCGGTTAACCACACACGCTCCATTGATCTATGACAAACATTAAGTCACCCTTCGTGATCCTTACTAGTCCAAGTTAGTGTGCCGGTTAACCACACACGCTCCACCAACGACTTGGTAAGGTACAAAGTGTGAATTCCATGGGCTAGCACCAAATTCACATTTTTCCTAAAGTAACTAAGATTGGGAATTAAATAAAACATTTAGTTACTTTATAATAATCATTATACTTTTAATGAGAATTTAAAGTCATTGTCCTACCCGTTCGGCTAACGACCCTCCACCAGTCAAGCAAGCGGTGGGTGAGAGTGGACACCCATTAAGTCGCCATTTTATAGGCAACAACCTTATACCCACCTTATAGACCAGCTTCGTGAATGAGGCCTACTAACGGTAAAACGACTTATTCTTATACATATATATAATAATTAACCATTAATGTTATAAATAGTATAAGGGTAGAATTTTAACTTTTAAAACTCTAGGATGTGGAATTAAAGTTTATTAAAGTGTGTGAAACTTTACAAATTCCAAAACTTGAGGGCAAGTTTTGTAACTATCCAAAACTTTTCATTTCATAACTTATGAATTAAAGGTTCATAAAATGAAGACTCTTCATTTTATGTAACTTATGTGTTTTTAATGTGTGTTAAAGAAAAGTGACCTTTGGATATCCATAACTTGAGGACAAATTATGGACTCCATTAAAACACATAAATGATCAAGAATTAATCCTAAACAATTCAGCAAATAATTCCTATCATCTGCTAAATTCATAAGAACATGAACATGATCATCAAAATTTCAAGAATTATATGAACACATAAAAACATGGAATTTTGATATATGCTATTGTAAATGGATTAGAACAACCATTACACCAACTAAAATAAGTTTTAAAACACCAAAACAGTTTAGGGTAATGTTTCTAGTCCATTTCCAGCAGCAAAAGTCGAAATTCTGCATTCTGATCATTCTACTCGCCGAGTGCACGAACCTACTCGCCGAGTAGGATGAATTTTGCCTTGAACTCGACGAGTCCATCAGCCAGACAGCAACAATTTCAAATTTTTTCACTATTTTGCATCAAGTATTAAACAAGCAAGCCTAGTCTTTGATACCACTGTTGGTTTTGAGCAATCTAACACTTCCTAAGTGTGCATGCAACCCTAATAAACCTTGGATCTATGTTTGTCTAAATACATGCAAAATAATAATTTTCCAAGGTTCATAACCTATCTAACATGGCATGGGGTACTTTTAAACATAAAAGAATTAGATGAGATTACATACCTTTTGATGATGAGTTCAATTCCTAAGGAGTTTGAGGGCCAAGCACCAATAGTGTGAATGCCTCAAATGGAATCACAAATCACCACAAACTCTTGGAAAACTTTGAGAGAGTGTATACACACATAGAAATCGGTCACACACAAACACATATTCTTTCTAGTTACACTAGTCACACTAGTGTGCATTTCATGCAACATAAGCATGCTTATATAGTGTACATGATTAGGGTGAAACCCTAATAACCCATGACCTTTCCTTTTCCAAGGATCCATGGGTTAAAAGCTCCATGGATCATCCATGGACTTCCATACAAGCCTAGCCCATTAACAAATGAGTATTAGCCCACACCGTATAAAACAATAGCCCACAATTTAATTAGTCTTCCTTTTAATCTCTAAATTAATTCATAATTAATTTAAAACTAACACTAATTAAATAACTTCATATTAATATATTATAACTTACAATATATTAATAAACATATGTGTATAACTCTCATAAAATTATCCATAAATAGTTTGGATGAAATGCAACCCAAATGGACCATGCCGGGTCGGGTCAAGTATATACCAAATAAGTTATGGACTTAGACACCTTATCCAACATATATACCTACCAAGCAAACTTGACTTTTATAAACATTAAACAATGAAATTCATTATGCCTAGTGACTTAATCACAATTAAGTTAGGGTTGAGAACTATTCACACACTTTGGTTAAGGGATTTTTAGTGAGACTATATTCCTTAGCTGGGTCTAAACTTTTAGCATACCCACACTGTCACACCCCCGAACCAAACAGCGGAAATGACTGAGGGCTCGTGTGACTAACAATTGAAATATCATCACAATGAATAGACATGAAATATAACACATTAATCACCAAACATTACATATTACAGCTGTTATTGTTCACATCAAGTACATTGTCATAGATTACATAATTCCAAAGTATTAATAGTACGATGAGTGATGTTACACAAAATAATTCCATACACACTTGAAAATCTTCATGCCTAACGATTACCTGAGAATACAAGTTATTTTGAAAACAGTCAACATATATAATGTTGGTGAGTTCATAAGTATGTTTGAATAAAAGTCTTTGCATCATTTGTAAACCCAAAAAAATCCGATATTTTCTGTAAAATGTCTGAAAATGATGTGAAAATCAAGTATAAATGTATGGGTGAATTTCATAGCAGTAACATATAGGAATGTAGTTTAAATTTCTTTGTATTGTAAGTAAGTGGTAATTGAATATTAGTATTTCCCCAGAAAATCAGATATTTTCTGATTTAATATAATGTTGTTGTTCTTGTATCATCAAATAAGTTGTTTTGTATTGACACGATTAAAGGGTTAATCTCCGAAATGTTCAAATGGTATTGGATCACTATATGAGTCGTTATAACCATGCATGATAATGACTAGATTGCATGTCTTGGCATTTTTTCAAACGCCGGTATTTGCTCAAGGTTTTGTCGCCCTAGACTGGCCTAGTCTAGCTGTAGCAAACAACTAAGGCATGGGGGGTCACCCCATATAGATCTATACACAAACTTCTGTTCTCCCTCCAGGAAACTCTGGTTATAACTACAGGCTATGATTGTACACTCAAATGTGCCGACCGACAAGTCTCACCAGATTCTCAACCTTTCATGTGTGTTAGGTTTTTCACCATGTTTAATGTTTACGTGGATGTTGTAGGTTTTCAAATCCAAAGGTATGTATATAAGTATGTGAAGTTCAATAATTATGTAAAGGTATAGTTACGACCTACTAAGCATGTGATTTTCAATCCAAGCCCAATTAGCATGTAAATGGACCAAAAAGGTCCAATAACATGTAAGAGGGTAATTTAGGCCCAATAGGCATGTAAATGGACCACCAAGGCCAAACAAACATGTGACCCATAGCTCAGGCCCAAATTAACATGTAAATGGGTCGCAAGGCCCAATAAACATGCCATGGAAAATATTAGGCTCAATATACACTTGAATGGGTCCATAAGACCCATTGGCCATGTAACGTGAATATTAGGCCCAATAAAAATTGTTATCGATGTATTTCGTCCCTTCGTTATTATTTTGTTGTTTGTTTTAGCACGAGGTTTACCAAATCGATATAAAAAGTCCTCTTTTTGTAAAAACGACGTTCTTGGTTAATAAGCCTCGAATTTTCAATTAAGGCCCAAACTTTTGTAAAAATAACACTTTAGTCCATATTTTATAAAAGTTTGTAATTTTGTCCCAAATGTTTAGAAATTTACGGATTTAGTCCAAAAATTCATATTTTGACATTTTTGGCACAATGTCACACCCCAAAACCAAGAACGGCGGAAACGTTCCGGGGTGGAGGACGTCATTTGAAGTATCATAACAGTGTAAAGTAGTAAACAAGCAACAACATCATCTATTGCATTAAAAGTAAAGTTTTAATACATGTCTGTTCTTTCATTGTAATAAGACACCAAAATATGTAATCAAAATAAAAGACGAGTCTTGTCTGTGCTCCGTCTTCTCAAAACCTGGCCACCGTACCTGTCTACTGGTGACTTGAGAATACAAGTTATTTTTGAAAGCGAGTATCAGCATAAAGCTGGTGAATTCATAAGTATTTAAGTGTCATTGCCTTGTTTTGGAAAGCTGTTATGAATGCCATGTAAATCTTTGAATGAAACATTTGATATAAGTATGAAAACCCTAGAAAATCCCATATTTCCTACTAGTATAAGAGTAGCCTTCTACCAAGACCCGAATGTTTGAAAGTAATCTTCTACCAAGACCTGTATGTTTTGCTATAACAAAGATAGTTTTTCCTCTTTTTGACTACTACTAACAGTAACTAGTCTACCTCATCGTTTATGTGAATATATCACAAAATAAAGTAATAGGAAAAATATAGCCATGTAAGTGTTATCCTTTTATATTAGGATCAACTCGACATCGCGACTGCCGAAATGTATAACCTTGAACATCCGTAGATTGTTTGTTTTCCTCTGTAGCTGGCAGCAGGTTTAAGGAATGGTTAGTCTCGTAAAGGTACCCCTAATATAAGTATTAAGCGTAGGCATCCGTAGATGTTCATTATCCTCTGTATCCAACAGCAGGGTGTAGGAATGGTTAGTCCCGTAAAGGTACTCCTAGTATAAGTATTAACCGTAGGCATCTGTAGATGTTCATTATCCTCTGTATCCAACAGCAGGGTGTAGGAATGGTTAGTCCCGTAAAGGTACTCCTAGTATAAGTATTCATGTAAGTGTATACAAGTAAATGTATCTATGTAAATGTATTCATTGTAAGCATATCGATGTAGATGTATTCATGTAGCATGTAATGTATAGTATAGACTCATGAATGAACTGACTCTGGTGTAATTCCTTGTAATAGGAATAATGTTTTGTATCTCCTAACTATCCCTATAATAGTTAACTGGAAGATAATTGATTGTCCAAGAAGGTTTATACACCCTTGCTACCCAAGAGTGTGGGAACTGAATGAAGGATGAAAGCTATCATATCAATACATATATAAGAACATAAGTGTATAGATATAGTTTTGATCAAGAAGATGAAAATGGTTTTGTAAGACATTTAAGAGTTTTGAACAATAACTAACAATGACTTGATGTCATTTCAATAAACATTTCAAAAGTAATACATTTGATAACAAAATATTTTTAAGATAGAAAACCATTTCATGCATCACATTTTGAAGTATGTGAAATTTGCTGGATGAAAACACAGTTATAAATCACATGTGATTGATTCATTAACATGTTGTTTTCTACTTGTATCCCCCCTCCCACTAAAGCATTTAAAATCATTTAAAACATTGATTAAGGGGTATGAACTCACCTGTAGAGGGTGGTTTGGATGAACAGAACGATGTAGGATTGCTAAGTGTCAAGTGAAAACTTGTACACACCCAAAGATCCTAGTTAACATATAATCACACATATATGTACCTAATTAGTCTTAAACTACTAATTGAAAATGTTAAGACATCATAGAACATGCTAAACACCTTATATAAGTGTTATAAGCCTTAAGGATTGCATCTAAGTTGTTGTAGGACAAGGCTAGTGGTTTTAGGGTTACAAAGGACCCCATTCTTGAGTTTACTCTCCATGAACCATAACACACGGAGTTTACGGTCGTAAAATATTGATTTTACGGCCGTAATCTCTTAAGACCTTGTTCATTTGATGTTTTGAAGCCTTACATGTTCCCTAGAAGCATTTCTACTTGATGGTTTAGTCCTTGGAACAGATTAGGGCACCTTTCAACTCCTTTGAGGAGTTCACGACCCTAGAACCAAATCCCCTAGAGATTACGGTCATAATCTCTCATGGGCATGGTGTTTTTGGTGTTTTCAAGTCCTACACACATTAGGGTACGAGTCTAGGCTAGTTTCACAAGGTAAGGAAGGGACTAGGGCACTCTTTTGTCCCTTAAAGAAGGGTTTACGGTCCAAGATGTTCTTGGGCCGTAAACTCTTTGATCTTGTTGTTTTCATACGATTTCTAGGTTATTAGACACATAACAAGCCCTATTATACTCTTAGATAGAAGCACTCTCGATTTGGGACGAAAGGTCGAAGATCCGTGAGAGAGAATTTGGCTTTTCTCTAGTTGGAAATGGAACAAATGAATAAATATGGCTAAGGACCATATATATACCCCTGGGGTTTTGGACCGCAAACTCCATGTTTGGGTTGGAAATTTCCAATTTCTTGTAGTATGAAAGTTTATTGTTGCACAATAAACCTAAGAGCATCCCCTCTCTTGGCATCTCCTAAAGTGTTAATCATAAAATGTTCAAACTTAACCCAAATCATCTGTAAATTAAAAGTAATTGTTCTGACTTCTATTGACTTGATATGTTGTACAGATGGAAATTTCGGATTGTCACATAATCCCCCCGTTAGAAGGAATTTCGTCCCGAAATTAGAATTTAAACAAATAAGTAGTTACAAATAACTAAGCAAAAAATATGAGGATATTTCAGTTTCATATAATCCTCTCGTTCCCAAGTAAATTCAGGTCCTCGTTTGGCATTCCAGTGAACCTTCACTATCGGGATACGACTCTGTTTTGTTTGCTTGACCTCTCGGTCCATGATCTCTACTGGTTCTTCCACGAAGTTGAGGCTCTCGTTGATCTCGATCTCGTCAAGTGGGATAACAAGAGTCTCGTCAGATAGACACTTTTTCAAGTTCGAGACGTGGAAAGTAGAATGTATGTTACTGAGTTCGCGCGGTAGATTGAGTTTGTAAGCTACTAGGCCGATTCGGGCAAGAATCTCGAAAGGCCCTATGTATCTTGGATTGAGCTTCCCAAGCTTTCCGAAGTGTATCAAGCCCTTCCATGGTGAGACCTTCAGTAGAACACGGTCGCTCACCTGGAATTACAATGGTTTCCTTCGCTTGTCAGCGTAGCTTTTCTGTCAGTCTCTAGAGGCTTTCAATCGTTCACGAATTTGAACGATCTTCATTGTCGTTTCCCGAATGATCTTCGGACCTGTGAGAGTGCTTTCGGGAACTCGTCCCTTAGCTAACTGGGTATCACCCACCTCAGCCCATCACAGAGGGGATCTGCACTTTCGGCCATAGAGGGGTTCGAAAGGAGCTGCCTTTATGTTGGTGTGATAACTGTTGTTGTAGGAAAATTCGACAAGGGGTAAATGAGTATTCCAAGCTTTGCCAAAGTCAATCACACAGTCTCGCAACATATCTTCTAAGGTTTGGATAGTTCTCTCACTTTGTCCATCGGTCTGCGGATGGTAGGCTGTACTCATGTCCAGCCTAGTTCCTAGGGAACTTTGTAGCGACTGCCAGAACCTTGAAGTGAATCTACTATCTCTATTTGAGATAATGGATATGGGAACACCGTGCATTCGTAAAATCTCCTTAATGTAGGTTCTCGTAAGTTTCTCCATTTTATCAGTTTCTTTGATGGGTAGGAAGTGTGCAGACTTGGTCAATCTGTCGACGATGACCCATATGGTATCAAGTCCACCCGTTGTCTTGGGCAACTTGGTTATGAAGTCCATAGTGATCCGATCCCACTTCCATTCTAGTATCTCCGGTTGTCGCAGAAGACCGGAGGGTTTCTGGTATTCGACCTTTACCTTCGCGCAAGTATGGCATTTACTTACGAAGGTAGCAATATCTGCTTTCATGTTAGGCCACCAGTATAACTTTTTAAGATCCATATACATCTTATCTGAACCTGGGTGGACGGAATAATGAGTGTTGTGAGCTTCGGTCATGATCAAATCTCTGAAGCCACCGAGTTTCGGTGTCCATATCCAATCCATGAGGTATAAGGCTCCGCCACCCTTGACTTCCAAGTTCTTATCCATACCTCTCAGAGATTCACCTGCCACATTTTCAGGTTTCAAAGCGTCCAGCTGAGCCTCCTTAATTTGTGTGGACAAGTGTGAATGGATAGTTAGAGTCAAATATTTGACTCTACGACCAGAGTATTCCTTCCGACTTAGGGCGTCAGCTACTACGTTGGCTTTACCCGGATGATAACGAATTTCACATTCGTAATCACTGAGTAGCTCGACCCACCGTCGTTATCTCATGTTGAGCTCCTTCTGGTTGAAAATATGTTGTAGACTTTTGTGGTCGATAAAGATCGTGCTTTTTGTACCATACAGGTAGTATCTCCAGATCTTCAGAGCAAACACAACTGCTCCTAGTTCAAGATCGTGGGTGGTGTAGTTAACCTCATGTGTCTTCAATTGTCTCGAGGCATAGGCGATGACCTTACCTTGCTGCATCAGAACACATCCGAGTCCTTGATTTGACGCATCGCAATAAACAACGAAGTCTTCTATTCCTTCGGGGAGGGATAGTATTGGTGCAGTGCACAAGGCTCGCTTCAGCGTTTGGAACGCTTTTTCCTGTTTCTCTTCCCAGTCAAAGGCCACACCCTTCTGGGTTAATGTCGTAAGAGGTTTCGCTATGCGGGAGAAGTTCTGAATGAACCTGCGATAATAGCCAGCGAGACCTAGAAATTGACGAATTTCTGTAGGTGTCTTCGGTGCTGACCAGTTCTCAATGGCCTGGATTTTGGAAGGGTCCACGTGTATTCCTTCTTCGCTAACAATGTGGCCCAGGAATTTGACTCGTTGGATCCAAAATTCGCACTTGGAGAACTTCTCATAGATATTCTCCGATCGTAATGTTTCTAAGACTTTGCGGAGATGTTGACTATGTTCTTCCTTACTTCGAGAGTAGATGAGTATGTCATCGATGAAGACGATGACGAACTGATCCAAGTAAGGACGACACACCCTATTCATCAGATCCATGAATACTGCGGGCACGTTAGTCAATCCGAATGGCATTACTACAAACTCGTAGTATCCATAACAAGTTCGAAAGGCTGTCTTGGGAACATCCTCCTCTAACACTCGTAGTTGGTGATATCTGGATCGCAGATCTATCTCCAAGAAGTAGTTGGCTCCTTGAAGTTGATCAAATAAATCGTCTATACGAGTCAAGGGATAACGATTTTTAATGGTAAGCTTGTTGAGTTCCCTGTAGTCGATGCACATACGAAACGATCCATCTTTCTTCTTGACGAACAAGACCGGTTCTCCCCATGGTGAGAAGCTTGGCCTAATGAATCCCTTCTTGAGAAGTTCGTTAAGCTGACTGGAAAGTTCCTGCATCTCTGCCGATGCCAGACGGTAAGGAGATTTGGCTACGGGAGTAGCCCCTGGCACTAAGTCGATTATGAACTCGACTTGGCGTTGTGGTGGTAATCCGGGAAGTTCTTCTAGAAAGATGTTGGGAAAGTCGCGTACTTTTGGGATGTTCTGAATGTTTTTCACTTCTTGACTCGTATCGACGATGTGTGCGAGGAATGCATGATATTCCTTTCGTAAGCACTTATGGGCTTGGATGCACGAAATGATTCAAAGGCTCGTACTAAGTTTGTCGCCATAGATAACTAAGGTTTTGTTGTTAGGAAGGTTAAGACGGACTGCTTTCTCGAAGCACATGATGTCGGGGCGAAGAAGACTCAACCAATCCATGCCGATGATAACATCGAAACATTTAATTGGGGCCGACATGAGGTCTATCTTGAAAGTATGTGTAACATCCGGATATCCAGGTATGGGAATTTGAGTATTTTATATTGGGGAATAAGGAGACTCGGCGAGTTGACGCCTCAACTCGTCGAGTAGGATCGCGTTTTGGGGACCAGTTTAATGAAGGGACTCGACAAGTCGGGTATTTGGAGTTGCTGAGTCGGTGCTGTCAAGGAAAACCCTAATTGTCCGGGTTTGGGACCTATTTAAAGGCCCTTATGGCCTCCAGTGGCAGCCACCTACACCTTTGAGAGACTCCTATCGAACCAGAGAGCTGAGAGAGTGAAGAAGAGCCATTTTGGAGCATTCTTGAAGTGGTTGTGCAATGGAGTAGTCATTTCCAGCAAAGGGAGGTCAAGGGGGGTGTCAATTCAGAGCTTCTGAGTTTGTATCTTCACCATAAAGGTATCAAATCGTTCTCCCTTTTCTATTTTGGGTAAGATTGGTGATTTTAGGGTTTTCTAGCTTCTTTTATGGCTTGATTTGTGGAGTATAGTGTCCCATTGAGTGTGAAGTCATAGATCTGGACCCAAAGAGGTCCAGAGAGTCCCTTCCATCCTGCTTTATGCATTCTATTTGGAGTTTTGAGCTAGGGTTGTTATGTAATGAAGGGTTTCACCCAAATGAGCTTGTAGAACCTTGCATGAGTGCCCAAGGTTCGACCTTTTCATGGTTATTGGCTTTAGAGGAGTTAGATCTATGGGTTGGTGAAGCAGATCTGACCTCAGAAGGTCAGATGAGGGTTGTCATGGGAGCAACTCGCCGAGTCCATAGGCAGACTCGACGATTCGAGTCAGGGTTGCACCGTATTTCGTTGCCAAGTAACTCGACTAGTGGAGAGGGAACTCGTCGTGTATAAGAGGTTTAAAAAGGATTTAGAGAACCCGCACGGACTGGCCAAGTCACTCTTGAGCACTCGCCGAGTCTGGTCAGTGTTGACCTTTGACTTGAGTTGTCTTATGTTGACTTTGGGAGTTTTGGTCAACAGAGGTAATAGAGGTCAAGGAGGGGTAAAATGGTCTTTTACCCATTACCTGACTAGAGAGGGAAAGAGTAATCGCCGGTTAATTAGAGTTGGGACTCCGAGTATTAATTAGAGATATTTGCCTTATGTGTTAGGCGGTGGCGAGTCCGAGGTTCGCATGTGCAGATAATTGCTTTCTGATTTCCAGGTGAGTCTTCTCACTATAGTTTACCTTGAGTATGTAACCAGAGTTATGTCACAGAGTATTTGTATGATGTGTATGTTATGTGTTGTACTGCATTATTTCTATGTGATTTATGTTGTGCATGTTTACAGAGTTAGAACCGGAAGGTTCCCAGAGTTAGAACCGAAAGGTTCACAGAGTTAGAACCGGAAGGTTCACAGAGTAGGGTCCACGGACCCACAGAGTCATAGCCTCGAGTGGCTAATATGTGTTACGTTCGTGGTATTTTGGGGAACTCACTAAGCTTCGTGCTTACAGTGTTTTGTGTTATGTGTTTCAGGCTTCTCTCAGGATCACTGGACTGCACCGGCTCGATTGTACACACCAGAGAAAGAGTCATGTTTTGAGAATCCTGGTTTATTATGCAAGTGAAAATGGAGTTATGTTTTGTAATTCGATTATGAATGAGATTTTAAGCAAAGTGTTTTTAAGATTTAAACGATTATTTTTAAATGAAAATTGTTTTGAAATTTTCGGTGTTACAGTATGGTCATCTAAAGTTAAAGTACAACCTATATATATGCAGTTAGTACTTTCCGGTTTCCCGTTTGCCATTTCTACCGTGAATGATTTATCTAATGCACATATTTTTTGTTCAAGTAGGTGAGCAAATTTATGACTTACGAAACTTTTCTTTGCCCCACTGTCGAAAAGTATGCAAGTGTATGAGTTATCAAGGAGAAACGTACCAGTAACTATCGTAGGATCAGCTACTGCTTCCTCGTGGCCCATGGCCATAACTCTTCCTACTCCGCCAGCCATCCCCACCTTAGGGCAGTTCCTCTTGTAGTGGCCTACCTCACCACAACCGTAGCAAGCTTGGCCCACACCGGCGTTAGGAACTTGGGCGGTCGGCCCTGCTGGAGTCTTGCAGAAACGAGCTGTATGCCCCTTCCTGTTGCAGTTAGAGCACTGCATCTCCTTGCAAGGTCCGTGGTGATGGAAGTTGCATTTGTTGCACCTCGGAAGATTTGCAACATAAGTTTTTGCTGGTAAGGGGTTTGCAGGGACAACAGGGGTTACTGTGGCAACATTGATTGCCATAAGTTGTTGTCATTTTGAGGACTCTTGCGAAGCTCCTCTTGTTCCACCCCTTCTTCTTGTCGTCGTTGTTGTCTCCCTTTTGTGGCTGGGGTGTAGGGATTGTCGGGTTCTGGTGTTTCCCATGATCTATGAGAGATTGTGACAGCTCCTTGGCACTGTCAAAAGTGACAGGCTTGGATGCTAACACACTTGACTGGATCTGGGGCGACAATCCCCAGATGTATCTCTCTATCTTCTTGCTCTCAAGAGCAACCATATCAGGGCATAGAATTCCCAGATCACAGAACCTATTCGTGTAGGTTGATATGTCGAATCCAACCATTTGTAGACCCTAGAGTTCCTGTTCGAGTTTTTGTATTTCCCCTCGAGGACAGTACTTTCTCATCAACATGGCTTTCAAGTTTTCCCAGCTGATGGAATTTGCCACCACTATAGTAAGGGACTTAACATGGCCATTCCACCACGTTAGTGCTCTGTCAGAGAAGGTACAAGTGGCAAACTTGACCTTGTTGCCCTCCGGGCAGGCGCAGATTTCAAAGACCGCTTCCGTCTTTTCAATCCATTGCCTTAAGACCATAACCCCACTAGTTCCATTGAAGTTTCAGGGTTTGGCATTCGTGAAATCCTTGTAGGTGCATTCTCGAGGATGTACATGGCTTTCGCCGTGGTTGGAGGGAAGTGCACCTGTTCCCGATCCACTAGGGACAGGATCATTGATGGCTGACACAGCAGCTGCTACGGCTGCTGTGAAGGCTGCCTGGAACATAGTGGCATCAAAAGGAGAAGGTGGTTGAGGAGGTTAAGGAGGTGGTGGTATCGGCGTTTCGTTACTTGGGTTACGCCTGGGATTCCTGCGTGGCGGCATCTTTTAACTAAACGTATAAAAAGATGACAACATGGATAAGAATAAATGAATAATGAGAGTGACTCATAGACTAACTCTCCATATTCCAACAACACAATGAATAGTATGATTTGAATGACGATGAAAGCATTTGGATAATAATTTCCATATGATTAGATATCTGTCAATAATACTGGGATTACAGATGTAACAAGTTTGGGAAAAATGGCCTAGAAGAAGGCCTTACATCAACCAAGATAGGAAAAATTTAACAGAACTATGACTAGATCAAGACCTAACGGTCTAAGATTTACAAAGATAGGAAATTAGACCAAAGTTTTTACATAAACTAGTTTATATCCAAAAGATGAGTCGTTGAGATTCTATCGGCAACGAGAACTGCTAGCATGAGTTCTTGATCCCGACAGTAGGAGTTCTATGTCCCTCATACGCCTGTCAGCTCTTGCTTGATGAGCTCGAAGTTCTCTGACTTCAACTCGCGTTTCAGTGAGTTCTCTCTGCAGAGCTGCATTGCGGATCAGAGTTCTTTCATGAGAAGACTCTAGTTGGCGAATGCGGACTGTGTTAATGCCAGAGTTGGCATCAATCTCCAAGACTCGGTCGATAGTTGATTGACCCAGTATCGTGTTCCGAGAAATCCTATGAATCACGATGGGTAGGACGCTGTCAGCAGAACCTCCCTCAGTGAGGTTGTAGAAACTTTTGTCTCCGTTGTAGGGGATAGGTTGACCCTGTTCCTGACTCCATCTATTCAAGTTTGTGGCCCACAGAGGTGTGGGTCCTTGAAATGCAGGACGGGGGGTTCAAGTTTGGGTTCTGAACAGCTGGAGGTAGGTTGTTGACTTCCGGCTCCAAGTCAGAACTATCAGAAAAAACCCTCAGCATGGTGATCATCCAAAGGGATTGGGTGATCATCTTCTGGTTCTTCCTCTAGCCATCCAGCGTTGCCTTGGTTTGGGAAGTACGGATCGCCTTGATGAAATCCAGCCATTAAAATCTATGCGAGAAGAGGGATATAAGAAATAACTAGATAGACGAACTAACTAAGATAATTACAGTAAGACCAAATACCCCTATGGTATTTCTTTATGGTTGTGTTGGTAAGTTTTTAGACTTGTTGCTACATCACAACCATTCTTGGGCATATGCTAATCACTCCTTGGACCAGCATAGTTGATCAGGCCATGCCACTCCTAAGACTGACCATATATCCCCAGGCTTACTTGTGATATTCAACTATCGTAATACGTTTGTTCTTGTCGTTGTGACACCGGTTTTAGTATGAATGCAAGCACGTATACTTACTTAAATATTTTATTATTTAAAATTATATACTCTTAGACAGAGCGTTTTAATCCCAATGTATTTATAGTTAGTATATCTTTTATGGGTTGATATACTATATTCACTATAAACAATGCTCTGACACCAATCTGTCACATCCCAAAACCAAGAACGGGGGAAACGTTCTGGGGTGGAGGACGTCATGTGAAGTATCATAACAGTGTAAAGTAGTAAACAAGCAACAACATCATATATTGCATTAAAAGTAAAGTTTTAATACATGTATGTTCTTTCATTGTAATAAGACACCAAAATATGTAATCAAAATAAAAGACGAGTCTTGTCTGTGCTCCGTCTTCTCAAAACCTGGCCATCGTACCTGTGTACTGGTGACCTGAGAATACAAGTTATTTTGAAAGCGAGTATCAACATAAAGCTGGTGAATTCATAAGTATTTAAGTGTCATTGCCTTGTTTTGGAAAGCTATTATGAATGCCATGTAAATCTTTGAATGAAACATTTGATATAAGTAGGAAAACCCTAGAAAATACCATATTTCCTACTAGTATAAGAGTAGCCTTCTACCAAGACCCGAATGTTTGAAAGTAATCTTCTACCAAGACCTGTATGTTTTGCTATAACAAAGATAGTTTTTCCTCTTTTTGACTACTACTAACAGTAACTAGTCTACCTCATCGTTTATGTGAATATATCACAAAATAAAGTAACAGGAAAAATATAGCCATGTAAGTGTTATCCTTTTATATTAGGATCAACTCGACATCGCGACTGCCGAAATGTATAACCTTGAACATCCATAGATTGTTCGTTTTCCTCTGTAGCTGGCAGCAGGTTTAAGGAATGGTTAGTCTCGTAAAGGTACCCCTAATATAAGTATTAAGCGTAGGCATCCGTAGATGTTCATTATCCTCTGTATCCAACAGCAGGGTGTAGGAATGGTTAGTCCCGTAAAGGTACTCCTAGTATAAGTATTAACCGTAGGCATCTGTAGATGTTCATTATCCTCTGTATCCAACAGCAGGGTGTAGGAATGGTTAGTCCCGTAAAGGTACTCCTAGTATAAGTATTCATGTAAGTGTATACAAGTAAATGTATCTATGTAAATGTATTCATTGTAAGCATATCGATGTAGATGTATTCATGTAGCATGTAATGTATAGTATAGACTCATGAATGAACTGACTCTGGTGTAATTCCTTGTAATAGGAATAATGTTTTGTATCTCCTAACTATCCCTATAATAGTTAACTGGAAGATAATTGATTGTCCAAGAAGGTTTATACACCCTTGCTACCCAAGAGTGTAGGAACTGAATGAAGGATGAAAGCTATCATATCAATACATATATAAGAACATAAGTGTATAGATATAGTTTTGATCAAGAAGATGAAAATGGTTTTGTAAGACATTTAAGAGTTTTGAACAATAACTAACAATGACTTGATGTCATTTCAATAAACATTTCAAAAGTAATACATTTGATAACAAAATATTTTTAAGATAGAAAACCATTTCATGCATCACATTTTGAAGTATGTGAAATTTGTTGGATGAAAACACAGTTATAAATCACATGTGATTGATTCATTAACATGTTGTTTTCTACTTGTATCCCCCCTCCCACTAAAGCATTTAAAATCATTTAAAACATTGATTAAGGGGTATGAACTCACCTGTAGAGGGTGGTTTGGATGAACAGAACGATGTAGGATTGCTAAGTGTCAAGTGAAAACTTGTACACACCCAAAGATCCTAGTTAACATATAATCACACATATATGTACCTAATTAGTCTTAAACTACTAATTGAAAATGTTAAGACATCATAGAACATGCTAAACACCTTATATAAGTGTTATAAGCCTTAAGGATTGCATCTAAGTTGTTGTAGGACAAGGCTAGTGGGTTTAGGGTTACAAAGGACCCCATTCTTGAGTTTACTCTCCAAGAACCATCACACACGGAGTTTACGGTCGTAAAATATTGATTTTACAGCCGTAATCTCTTAAGACCTTGTTCATTTGATGTTTTGAAGCCTTACATGTTCCCTAGAAGCATTTCTACTTGATGGTTTAGTCCTTGGAACAGATTAGGGCACCTTTCAACTCCTTTGAGGAGTTCACGGCCCTAGAACCAAATCCCCTAGAGATTACGGTCGTAATCTCTCATGGGCATGGTGTTTTTGGTGTTTTCAAGTCCTACACACATTAGGGTACGAGTCTAGGCTAGTTTCACAAGGTAAGGAAGGGACTAGGGCACTCTTTTGTCCCTTAAAGAAGGGTTTACGGTCCAAGATGTTCTTGGGCCGTAAACTCTTTGATCTTGTTGTTTTCATACGATTTCTAGGTTATTAGACACATAACAAGCCTTATTATACTCTTAGATAGAAGCACTCTCGATTTGGGACGAAAGGTCGAAGATCTGTTCGAGAGAATTTGGTTTTTCTCTAGTTGGAAATGGAACAAATGAATAAATATGGCTAAGGACCATATATATACCCTTGGGGTTTTGGACCGCAAACTCCATGTTTGGGTTGGAAATTTCCAATTTCTTGTAGTATGAAAGTTTATTGTTGCACAATAAACCTAAGAGCATCCCCTCTCCTGGCATCTCCTAAAGTGTTAATGATAAAATGTTCAAACTTAACCCAAATCATCTGTATATTAACAGTAATTGTTCTGACTTCTATTGACTTGATATGTTGTACAGATGGAAATTTCGGGTTGTCACACCCAGTTTTGCAAAAAATTACATTTTCAACCCCTTATTTGTAAAAAATGACACTTTTGGCCCAATTTTTATAAAAGTTACATTTTTGGAAATTTAGAAATAAATGTTATTTTCACCCCTAAATTTGGTTTATTTACATTTATGACTCAAACTTTGCCCTTATCTTTTGTTTTCTTGACAATTATGACCCTTAACAAGATTTTTGCTTTAAATTTTTATATCTTAAACATATAACCACTTTTAACTTGATAATATGATGTATAAGATATCTTAGTTCATGGATTTTTACTCAATGTTGCTTAAGATGTCGAGATGTGTTAAGATCTAACACATTTTTACAAAATAAACTAAGAAATCACACAAGACATGCATAAAACGCATAGATCTACACATTTTACTTGTATTCTCCCTCAAAAATCATATAAAAACTAAAAACAAGGGGGTATGAAGTCACCTTTGCTTTGATGTTTCGGTTTTGAAGAAGAAATGAAGAGATTTTTGGTCCTAGCAACACCTTGGAGTAGTTTTCGAGCTTATGAAGTTTCTAAGAGTGTGATCATGGAATAAATCTATGTAAGAAGAAGTTCTTAATGTTAAATTGAAAGGAGATGTTTGTTTTTGATAATAACTTACCAATGATGGTGATTGGGGTGAAAAATCCTCTTGTAAACACCCTAAATCTCGAAATTTTGAGGGATGAAGGAAAAGTTGTTCTTGAGAGCTTGAGAGAGTTTGAAGGAAATTTTTGAAGATGTGTGTGTATGTTGTGGGCTTATCTTCGGCCAAGAGGAAGAAAAAGGGGAAAGAAGAGAAGGTCTTGCATGGAGGGTAAAGATCTCATGGGTGTTTGTGATTACCTAGAAATATGTTAGATAATCATGAGTTGTCATCACCTCCTACTTCCTTACTTAATTCCTTTTTTTTCATACATGGGCCAAAAATTGGGCGTAATATTATTGGAAATGAACTTGCTTGGCCCACTCTTGGTTTTGCTCGAGTTTGTGAAGCCTAATAAATAGTTTTCGGCCCATTGGGCCCTTATTAATGGTTTACGGCCCAGATAGTATAAAAGAATGGGTTTTATGGTCCATTAGGGTTAATTGGAGTTGTTATGGCCCAATAAGGCCCATCAAGGGTAAACAAATTTATTTTGGACCCAAATGGCCCAAAATGCTAAGTTTCATGAAGTGGGTCCAATTAGAGCCCATTAAGGGTCCTAAACCCAAAATAGTCAACTTGGAAGCTCATTGGTCCATTAGGCCCAATAAGGAGATCCTAGTCTATAATGGACTTAAACCAGGTTTCTTAGGGTTTCAGACTCTTTGTTGAACATGAGAGGTGCATTTAAATGAGCACTGAGTGATATTTACATAGAGTACATGTTTTATAATAGTTGAATGATTACACGAGAATAGAATTTCCTAGCTAAAATGCTAGTTGTGACGCACACTGCTATAATTGTTAATCTTCGGAGCGAGATACATATGTATAGCTCTACACGGGGTTGACATCTCCACCTATGGTTGCTACCTACAACCTCGACTAATCAATCAAAGCGGGTGATAAGTGTTTATAATTGTTACTACAACGTCCAATGAAGCATTGTAGGGGGTACATTCAGTCACATAATTCAGTTATAGGACTCACTATAAACATGAACTGGAATCTCTCTCCCTCTCACTACAAACCATGGGCTTGGTTGCTTTCAAAACTATTTTAAATATGGAATTACTTATGTGATAGTACAGTTTGGTTTCCAAGTATATTCAAGGATTATTACAAACACAGTTTTAAGTATGGATTTACTTATACAAAGATACATTTTGGCTTTCAAAGGTTCTTTACAAACACGGTTTTAAGTATGGATTTACTTATATAAATATACATTTTGGCTTTCAAAGACTCTTTGCAAATACTGTTTTAACTATTGTTATAAATACAAAGATAATACTTTTTAGACTTTTTTAGAAGAAAACTGTAACTCTCACAACCTTGTGTTGACCCTCAAAATTACATCTATTCTCACTAAATCACTAAACAGACATTTAAGACGGATTGGATTACAGGTGACCTAGTTTACTTGTTGTGTATTGTATGCCTATCTGTTAAGGCAATTCGTGTACTATTATTATATGTATAAACCTTGTATTCAAATATCAAGATAAAACACGAATGCTATTTTATTTATTGTTGTGCTTGTGTTATATATACTCAGTTTACGTGCGATCCATGAACTTAGTCGCACAACCCGACGTGTTATGTTGCCTCAGACGGGGGTGTGACAAGTGAGCTCTCATGATGTGACCAAGGGCTGGTCACAACGTGAGGCTGAATAGTTGACATCATGAGTTGTTGACTTTGACCATTGACTTTTGGCTTGGGCTGACTTTTGGTCAATCTCTATTTTTCTTAGAATGTAAACTTAGGGTTTACCGTGTGTGTATTGTTAGGAAGTGTTTAGCACCCATATTTTGGCGGTGAGAGTTGTTAGTTGTGTCTAATGTGGTGTTGCATGAGGTTTTAGTCGGCTTTGTGATTCGAGTTTTCCTCACTATACTTGTGGGTCGAAAGTACCAATGTCGGCCCCCTCGAATATGTATCCTGGTATATAGGATGTTGTTATGTTATAGTGATATGTATCCTAGTATATATGATATGCTATGCGGCCTGATCTATAGATATGATTGTTTGTCTGTTGACTGGTTATATGTTTATTTGATGCATATCTTAACATAGTGTGGTTGGGTTGAGACTGTATTGCTTTGTGCTGCCACTCAAAAAACCCGAGGCAATCCAACCGGGAGGTTGCGAGATAGGGCAATCCAACCGGGAGGTTGTGGGCCAAAGGTAATCCAAACATGAGGTTGTGGACCCAGTATGTAGTATGTATGGTAATCCAACTCGGAGGTTGTGGCTCAGGGTAATCCAATCGGGCTCGTTGTGGACCCAACATGCAATGTGTATATTTTTTTCTTGTTTGTGTGTGGTACTTGGGAGGAACTCAGTATGCTTCATGCTTATAGTTTAATTGTTATGGTTTCAAGTACTTCAGATGCTTCGTGCTTATAGTTTTAAGTATGGATTTACTTATACAAAGATACATTTTGGCTTTCAAAGGTTCTTTACAAACACGGTTTTAAGTATGGATTTACTTCTATAAATATACATTTTGGCTTTCAAAGACTCTTTGCAAATACAATTTTAACTATTGTTATAAATACAAAGATAATACTTTTTAGACTTTTTTAGAAGAAAACTGTAACTCTCACAACCTTATGTTGTGATGGGTTTTGAGCATTCTAACACTTCCTAAGTGTACATGCAACCCTAATAACCTTGGATCTATGTTTGTCTAATTATCATGCAAAGTTGAATTCCAAGGTTATATTCCTATCTAGCATACATGGGGAACAATTTTTAACTTGAATGAAAGATAGAATAACTTACCTTGTTGTTGCTTATGTTCCTTGAAACCTTGTGAGCCTAGCACCCCAAGTGTGATGCCTCAAATGCTTCACACAACACCAAATTCTCTTGGAAAGACTTTTGAGAGAACACACACTTCTTAAAATCGGCCTAATCCTCTTGTTTCATATGTGTAGCCAATTTTGGTGGAGAATGGGACTCTTATATAGTGTTGACACATCTAGGGTTACACCATGTAAACCCTAATGTGTCATGACTCTTCATTTCCATGACCCATGGGTTTGTAACTCCCATGGAGCATCCATGGAGCATCCTATGGGTGGAACCCAACTTGATAATCCATGGAGCCTCTTAGTCCACAATACAAGATATGGATGATTTACATAATCAACCCATATATTTAATTAGTTATCTTTTTGATCACTTAATTAATTCTTGATCAAACTAATCAAATAATATTATTAATATATTAGAACTTATAATATATTAATAATATCCAAGTGTTATTTCTCTCATTTAGTCTATCCAATTGCATGGTGCCATGCAACCCAAATGGACCATGCCGGGTCGGGTCAAGTACTTACCAGAAATAGTTATGGACTTAGACACCTTATCCAACAGTCTCCCACTTGGATAAGTCTAATAACTATTACTACAATACTTCAGGAACCGATCGGCAATCGTAGCTCTTTCAAGGTCTCTCGGAACTGAGAAGATGTTCATACGCCATTTAAGATAAGTGATCATATAATCCTCTGTTCTAGATATCAGCCGGAAAAATACATGGAACAATGTCTTACTTATTGTCCAGCAGTTTGTTTCCCGATTTCCGATTTGTTTGACAAAGAACTTAATTGAACACATCAACTTAGTTCTGACCGGGCCCGGTACACAGGTCAAAACAAAGTCATCGAGGGGCCCAGATATCAGCTTCTAATCCAAGAAGGAACAGATAAACTTCGACTCATATGTTTATTCTACCACTCATCGAATTATACACAAAAGCACGTTTTATAACATCGAGTTACCAATGAGTTTTCGTACAATCAATGCATAACCAACTCGTAAGTAATAAATCATATCTCTAGGTTTGAAGACTTATATGATATTACCGTCTCACGATCACTCGAGATAAATTCCATGAAGTGATTCCAGTGAGCGTGGGTTGAGTCCAATGCTCAAAACGTATGAGCACTCATGATTGTTGTAGCCATGTCCAACACCTTATACCTCTGCAACCAATCATGACAGTCTTGATTCATACCTACTTCCGACATATGACTGAATGTGGAGGTTTGAATAATATGATATACCAAACATAATTTTTCTGAAAGTCAAAACATGCAAAAGAAATATAGTAAACGATCGACAAGAGATAGCAACACTTTACTCATAAATAAAACACCTTTTATTCATCATCTAATGTCAATTACACTTTACAAATTTCGAGGTTATCTAACTACTAAATCTAATATCATCCTTCATCCCTAAGCTCCGAGCATGCTGGAGATGCTTAACCCGAGTCAGTCCCTTCGTGAGGGGTTCTGTTGGATTCTCATCCGATGATACCCTCTTTGCCACGAGGAGTCCTTCTTCTATTCGATGTCTGATAAAATGGTATTTTCTGTCGATGTGTCTGGATCTCCTGTGATCCCTTGGTTCCTTGGCTAAGGCAACAACGCTTTCACTATCATAGAAAATTTCCATTGGCTCTTTAATAGCTGGTACAACTCCAAGGTCTCCAATGAAGTTCTTCAGCCATATCGCCTCCTTTGCTGCCTCACTAGCTGCAATATACTCTGATTCACAAGTTGAATCAACCACTGTCTCTTGCTTGTAACTCTTCCAAGAAATTGCTCCTCCATTTAGGGTAAAGACCCAGCCTGACTGAGAACGGAAATTATCCCTATCAGTCTGAAAGCTAGCATCACTATACCCTACAACTCTCAAGTCATCACTCCCACCGAGGATAAGGACCCAGACCTTAGTCCTTCGTAGGTACTTGAGGATATTCTTTACCGCAGTCCAGTGTGCCTTGCCAGTGTTCCCCTGATACCTGCTAACCATGCTCAGGGCAAAGGCTACATCAGGTCGAGTACACGTCATAGTATACATGATCGATCCTGTAGCCGAAGCATAAGGTATTCGACTCACTTCTGCTATCTTAGCCTTAGTGCTAGGGCTTTGTGTCTTACTCAATCTGGCATTACTCTGGATGGGTAACTCTCCTTTCTTGGAGTCCTGCATGTTGAATCTCTTCAGCACCTTATCTAAGTAGGTACTCTAACTAAGTCCAATTAGTCTTTTACTCCGGTCTTTCAAGATCCTTATCCCTAGAATATAGGCAGCTTCTCCTAGGTCCTTCATAGAGAAACACTTCCCAAGCCAGGACTTAACTTCCTGCAGAGTTGGGATGTCATTTCCTATGAGTAGTATGTCATCCACATACAATACCAAAAAGCTAACTATACTCCCACTAGCCTTGACATACACACAAGATTCATTTTCACTCCTAGAAAAGCCAAATTCCTTGACTTTCTCATCAAAGCAAAGATTACATCTGCGAGGTGCTTGCTTTAATCCATAAATGGATTTCTCAAGCTTACACACTCTATTAGGGTACTCGTTGCTGACAAAACCTTCTGGCTGACTCATGTAAACATCTTCAACCAACTTTCCATTAAGGAAAGCGTTTTTGACATCCATTTTCCATATTTCATAGTCATGAAATGCAGCTATAGCTAACAGAACCCTAATAGACTTAATCTTGGCCACTGGAGAAAAGTTCTCATCATAATCAACTCCTGGAGTTTGTGAGAAACCCTTTGCAACCAGTCGTGCCTTATAAGTGTGTACTTTACCATCCATGTCAGTCTTCTTCTTGAAGATCCATTTGCACCCTACTATCTTACGACCTGGTACCTTCTCAACCAAGTTCCAAACTTGATTGTCATACATGGACTGTGTCTCGCTGTCCATTGCCTCTTTCCACTTGGCTGACTCAGGGCCTGCCATGGCTTCCGCGTAACTGTTAGGTTCATCCAGACCTATCAGTGTCTCATCACTGATAAGTGTATCACCTTTTGCAGTAATATGGAATCCATAGTAATGCTCAGGTGCATTCCTAACCCTTGTGGAACGCCTCAGAGGTACAGACTTTTGAATTGGCTCAACAGGAGTTTCCTCCTCAATTTGAGTGCTAGGGTTTGAAGTTCCTTCACCGCTTGACTCTTGAATTTCTTCAAGATCTACTTGCCTCCCATTGTTTCCTTGGCTTATAAACTCTCTCTCTCTCTCTCTAAAGAAAGCCCTCCTAGCTACAAAGACCACATTTTCACTAGGTCTGTAGAAGAGGTAACCAAAGGATTGATGTGGGTAGCCGATGAAAATACACCTCTCGCTTCGAGGTTCGAGCTTATCATGAGTCTCGCGTCTCACGAAAGCCTCGCAACCCCAAATCATGATGTGGTCTAGTTTGGGTACTTTACCAGTCCACATCTCATGAGGAGTTTTGGCAACTTTCTTTGTAGGGACTAGATTAAGGATATGGGTGGCAGTCTCTAAGGCATACCCCCAGAATGAGATTGGTAGCGAAGCTCGACTCATCATGGAACGAACCATATCCAACAAGGTTCAATTACGCCTCTCAGCCACACCATTCAACTGCGGTGTGCTGGGAGGTGTCAATTGTGAGACAATCCCACATTCCCTAAGATAGTCGAGGAACTCTGAACTAAGATACTCACCGCCTCGATCGGATCGAAGCATCTTAATATTCCTGCCCAATTGATTCTTGACTTCCTGTTTAAATTCCTTAAACTTTTCGAAAGTCTCTGACTTATGCTTAATTAAGTAGACATATCCATATCTACTGTAATCATCAGTAAAAGTCAAATAATAACGATTAGCATCCCTTGTGGCATGTTTGAATGGCCCACACACATCCGTGTGTACAAGATCCAACAAACCTTCACCCCTCTCACAAGAACCCGTGAAGGGTGACTTTAACATTTTTTCAAGTAAGCATGATTCGCAACTATCATCTGACTTTAGGTCAAATGACTCCAAGACTCCATCCTTTTGGAGTTGGCCTATGCGTTTATTGCTTATATGTCCAAGACGACAATGTCATAATGATGCTTTATCCAAGTTATTATTAACAGAATCAATACACAATACATTATTTCCTAAGTTATCAACCACATATACTGTTTCATACACGCCATCACAAGGTAATGCTTTAAAATAAAGAACATTATTTAAGAAAGCATTAATCGAACCAACTTCATTATCAAATGAAAAGGTGAAACCTTGTTTATACAATGCATGAAAGGAAATAATATTTCTTGCCATTTCTAGCGAATAACAACACTTAGTCAAATCTAAACTAAACCCACTACTTAGCGATAAAGTATAAACTCCAATCTTGGTGACAGGTAAAGCTTTCCTATTCCCCATGATTAAGTTTATTCTTCCTTGCTCCATATTCTCACTTTTTCTTAGTCCCTTCAAATCAAAACAGATATGAATACCACAATTGGTATCAAGGACCCAAGAGTTAGAATGGGGTGAGTTATTAGATAAGATGGTGTAAATACCTGCATGGTTGGGTTTAACTTTCCCATCCTTCACATCTTGCTGGTATTTTGGGCAGTTTCGCTTCCAATATGATTTTTCATGGCAATAGAAGCATTCAGCCTCTTTTGGGTCAGAAGAAGGAGTTGCGAAACCTTTCTTGGTTCCACTTGAAGAAGAGCCATCAAGGGTCCTAGCCTTGGTACCCTTCGAAGAGCTCTTTCTCTTCTTCCCTCGAATTTTCCCGATTGCCAAAACCGGAGCGGAGTTTAGAGTAGGAGTGTTAACAACCGACTTCCTCTTAAGACCTGTTTCTGTGGTCTTGAGAAGACCCTGAAGTTTGCTGAGTGTGACCTCTTCCTTATTCATGTGATATGTCATGCAGAATTGATCATAGCACGATGGTAAGGAGTGCAAAATGATATCTATTGCAAGCTCCTCAGGGAAGTTCACATTAAGCTTTAGCAACCGATCCATATACCTTTGCATTTTTTGCATGTGGCTCGTGACGGATTCCCCGTCCTTCATCATGGTTGTTATCATGGAGCAGATGATTTCATACCTCTCTTGTCGTGCACTTTGATGGTATCTTTCCATCAAATCTTGGTGCATTTTAAAAGGGTAGAAGTCCTCATAGGACTTTTGGAGTTCCGTTGTCATCGTGGCCATCATGATGCATGCCACTTTGGTAGCATCCCTTTCATGTGCCTGGAAGTCAGTGATCTCCTGGGGAGTTGCAGTGGTCTCATCAATCTCCTTAAGCTCCTTGTCGAGGACATATTCTTTGTCCTCGTAGCGGGTAATCATCCTGATGTTTCTGATCCATTCATTGAAGTTGGATCCATCAAAAGTGACTTTCCCACACAAGTTCATAAGGGTAAAGGAGCCATTAGGATTAGAGCCAGAAGCAGCATTGTTTGAAGACATCTGAAGAAAGAGGACAAGATTGTTTAGATATTAAGAGAGTCCTTAATAAAACACCCAAATGTAATATTAAGGCTAGGATCCAATCACAATATATTATAACTTAAAAGAGGTATGCCGTAATCCAAGCTATAACATATTTGAAAGGTAGGTGAATGACGATTCACCAATTTCCACCACGAAAACCGAAATATTAAATATTAGGTTTTTGATTGGTTTCTTAGAAATTCCTAGATTCTTTTGAGATTCAATGAACTTTTCAAAGGCATGTTTCAATCTCGAGTGTGCCCTCCAAGTTTTGTGACTGGGATACCGAGGATCACAAAACGAGGTGTGGAGTAACCATGCAAATCACTTGGTACCTTTAAATTTTATCACTCAATCGATGTGCCGGTAAACCACACACGCTCCACCGATACTATAATAAACCTTAAGTCACCCTTTACCTACCTTGTTAAGTCCAAGTTAGTGTGCCGTTTAACCACACACGCTCCACCAACGACTTAGACAAAGTGTAAAGTGTAATTTCATGGATTAGCACCTTATTCACATTTTTCCTAAAGTAACTAAGATTGGGAATTTCATAAAAGCATTTAGTTACTTTATAATATTCATCATACTTTTAATGAGAATTTATAAGCCCTTGTCCTACCCATTCGGTTAACAACCCTCCACCAATCAAGCAACCGGTGGGTGAGAGTGGACACCCATTAAGTTTCCATTTTATAGGCAACAACCTTATACCCACCTTATAGACTGGCCTCGTGAATGAGGTTTACTAGCGGTAAGACGACTTTGGTCTTATATATATATATATATATATATATATATATATATATATATATATATATATATATATATATATATATATATATATATATAACTTATAATATTATAAGTATAAGGGTTGAATTTTAACTTTTAAAATTCTAAGGGTTGGAACTAAAGTTTTAACATGACTTTACTTGTTCCAAAACTTGAGGGCAAGTTCTGTAAACTTTCAAAACTTTTCATTTCTTGTAACTTATGAGTTAATTAGGGTATTAAAAATGAAGACTCTTCATTTTCATTACCCATGTGTTCTTTTAATGCTTTTAAAGCAAAGTCACTTTTGGTTTTCCATAACTTGAGGACAAGTTATTGATGGGTTTTGGTCATAAGATATCCTATGTGCTCATACAAACCCTAATGCTTGGATCTAGGTTTCTCTATTGTACATGCTTTGAATCCAAGACTATAAACCCTAATTCTAGCATTCAAATAATCATATTAACATGAGAATAGGTTTATAATGTTACCTTGATTGTTATGTAGCAATAACAATCCCAAATCTCCTTGTATTGACTTTGGAAGGCTTAGAGTCACAAGTGTCACTCCTCTAATGGCTTACAAACACCAAGAGCAAATGGAGAAGGTATAAAGAGAGAGGAGAGGTATTGAATTCGTCTTTTGATGCTCTAGGGATCAAGTACACGAAATCCTAAGGCCTTAGGGGTCTTTATATAGGGTTGGGATTAGGGTTTCAGTCCTTATCCTTATCTAGTTACTTGCCCATCAAGCAACCATAAGATAAGCCTTGAAAATCCCTATCTCTTGGACCTTGGACGATTTTAAGGATATCCTTATCCTTGAATTCGTCCATCCTTTAACAAGGATAACCATTGCCCTATTTTGCAACTATCACATAATTACAATTCAGCCCCTCTAGTTTAATTAATTACATTTGATCACAGAATTAATTCTTAATTAATTATTGACCAATATTAATTAAAAAAATATGATTTCTCCTTTAATATATTATTCTTATAACATATTAATAAATCATAATAACCTCTCTCTTTATTTATTTCTCCAATCAAGTTGCTTTGGTGAAGGCAACCCAAAAGGACCATGCACCATCGGGTCAAGTACATACCAAAATAGTTATGGACTTAGACACTAATCCAATAGTTATGGACTCCATTAAAACACATAATGATCAAGAATTAATCTACCACATTGGTTACAAACAATTCCTATGATCATCTAAACATCATAAGATCAAGAACATGAATATGAAAACTTTCATGAATCAAAAATTCCACTTAAAACTTTGTAATTTTGATAACCGTCATTGTAAACGGATTAGCAAGAACATTACACCATCTAAAACAAGTTTTCAAGTACCAAAACAATTTAGGGTAATCTTTCTAGTCCATTTCCAGCAACAAAAGTCGAAAATCTGCATTCTGAGGCTCCTACTCGTCAAGTGCACGAACCTAATCGGCGAGTAGGATGAAGATACACATGAACTCGACGAGTCCCCCCATGAACTCGGCGAGTTCATCAGGCAGATTGCACAATATCGACTTTTTTCAACAATTTAGCACAAATAACAAACAAACAAGCCTACGCTCTGATACCACTGATGGGTTTTGAGCATTCTAACACTTCCTAAGTGTACATGCAACCCTAATAACCTTGGATCTATGTTTTTCTAATTATCATGCAAAGTTGAATTCCAAGGTTATATTCCTATCTAGCATACATGGGGAACAATTTTTAACTTGAACGAAAGATAGAATAACTTAACTTGTTGTTGCTTATCTTCCTTGAAACCTTGTGAGCCTAGCACCACAAGTGTGATGCCTCAAATGCTTCACACAAAAACAAATGCTCTTGGAAAGACTTTTGAGAGAACACACACTTCTTAAAATCGGCCTAGCCCTCTTGTTTCGTATGTGTAGCCGATTTTGGTGGTGAATGGGACTCTTGCTTATGTTCCTTGAAACCATGTAAACCCTAATGTGTCATGACTCTTCATTTCCATGACCCATGGGTTTGTAACTCCCATGTTTTGGTGGTGAATGGGACTCTAAGACTTGTTATTGGAACGAAGTACGATTGACCTTTTGATTTAACCATTTCTTCAATTCTTGATTCCTCTTCTTAGACATACAATTGTGCTAAGACTCACTTAGAGGATCAATTGAGATATGGTTCTTAATCATTAAGACCTATCATAAAGCATAAAAGCTACTCTCCCTTCTTCTTAGAATGGAGAAACTTTTATCTTTCTGCCTACATGATTCTTCTTATTTGTTTTGCTATTGATTTAAACCTTTTTAATCAATTCCGAATTACACTTAATCTTGTAAGTATAATCATATTTACTAAACCTTTAGTAAATCATGACGAATATCATTGTGATTCTTGTGGTGGACTTGATCAACACGCAACTTTGTGTGCTCGATCTCCTAGTCCTTCACTTGACACTTTGTCAATGAATTAGTCTAATTTCCAAATATGAAATTTCTCATTCATCATGCAACCAAGTTGCGTGATTCCAAATTTATGTCCAATTGAAACTTGGGCGATGAGAAACTCTCCCTATTTGGTAAATTCTCGACTTTCCATAAATAACATAAATAAGAACCAAATCCATTATTGCTAATAACAGAAACATTCAGACATCAATTTTTCATATACGCCATTGCAAGGATAAATAAATAATATGAAATCAAAATTTATTTTATTGCGGAAAAATTTGTCCTTACAATGCAATTCTTTGAAAAACTATGCTAATACATCTTTCTTAGCAATCTTATTCTAACTCTAAGTAGTAGCTTAAGAATCTAATCTTTGAGAAATGCGGTCGAAATCCATTCCTTCATGGTTAGATTCTGCTCACTTCTTCCCTTAAGCTTCCTTTCTTTTCTTCGATCCTACAAAACATCAATTGTAATCTTATCACATTATGTATTAAGAATCTAGAATAGAAGCTTAAAAGAGTTAGTTAATGGATTTTACCTATATTAGAGCCATACGTTTCAACTCTCCCATCTCTTAGATCCCTTAGGTAAATAGGGCAACTTCGTCTCCAATGTCCTTTCTCTTGGCAATAAAAGCAAATTGACTCTTTTGGAACATGACATGGAACTACTTCAGACATTGCCTTTCTCTTATGATCAAACTTTTAGATCATTGCATGTCTTTCGTTGCCATTGTCTATATTCATAGAGCTCTCGAAGACAGATTCACCAATCAACTTTGCTTTTCTATTGCGCCAAACCATTGCTGATTCAGAAGCAATAAGCATATAGGTGAGATCTATAAGGGTCACGTCGCAATTCATCATATAGTACTCTCTTACGAACTCACTATACGAGTTAGGAAGTGACTGAAGAACCCAATCAACAGCCATCTCCTCACAGACAACGGATCCCAACATTCTTAACCTATCAATGTGCGACTTCATCCCTAGGACGTGTGCACACACCGACTTTCCTTCTTTATGTTTACTTGCCAAAAGGGCTTGAGTGAGCTTGAAATTTTCAAGCCTTCGAACTTGTGGGTTAGGGAGAATAATTGGAGGAGGTGGAGGAAGTGAAACATGATTTCTTGTTCCTCGATCGAATCGTGGAATATCATCTTCATGTGGAATGCTTGTTCCACGGGATTTGAGAAGACCATAGTTGTCAAACTTTGACATCTACAAAACGGGAGAAAATAAATTCAAGTTAGTTGATTGATTGAGTCCTTAGTAAATCACCCAAATGAGATACTAAGGCTAGGACCCAACACAATATTCTACAACTCGGGAGAGGGATGCCGTAACCCTAATTGCAGAATATTTGAAGGTAAGTGAATGACGATTCACTAATTTCCACCACGAAAAATGAAAAAGAATTTAAGTTTTAAATCTATGAAAACTCCTAGATCCTTTGAGATTCATTGAACTTTCAATGGCATGTTTAAATCTCAATATGCCCCTCTTGTTTGTGACTGGGATGCCGAGGATCACAAAGCGGGTGTGAATAACCATGCAAACTTACATGGTGCCCTCACATGTTACAGTCACCTATTTGATGTGCCGATAAACCACACACGCTCCACCGAACTATGACAAACATTGAGTCACCCTTTGTTACCTTTGCTTATAACCATTTAGTGTGCCAGTAAACCACACACGCTCTACTAACGTCTTCGCAAGGGCACAAAGTGTAATTTCATGGAATTGCATCAATTCACTTTTGCCTAAGTAACTGAGATTGAGAATTTTATGAAAACATTTAGTTACTTTAGTAATTCAATATACTTATAATGGAAGGTTTTGTCCCATCCTACCCGTTCGGCTAACGACCCTCCACTAGTCAAGAGTGCGGTGGGTAAGAGTGGATACCCATTCAATCGCCATTTTATAGGCAATTTCCTTAAACACCCCTTATAGACCAGCTTCATGAATGAGGCCTACTAACGGTAAGATGGACTTTTACTCATACATATATATAATGTTAGACTTTTAATGTTATATATAGTATAGGGTGCATTTTATACTTTCAAAATACTAGGTGGTCTAATTTAACAATTATACTTTTAATTCAATTAAATTGTAAACCTAAACTATTATGGATTTATTAAACCTCTTTTAATTATACACCTTAATTAATTAATAAAACCATAGGGTGTGATTTGAACTTTTCAAAACAATACTAGGGTTTTAGAATTTAACATTCCTAATTAAACCTTTTTAATCAACTTTTAAATTCCAAAACTTGAGGGAAAGTTTTGAAACTTTTCAAAAACAATTTAGTTTTAATTTCTCTTCAAATTTTTCGAATTTATGACATGTAAATTAAAATTTTAAATATTAAAACTCTTGATTTAATAATATCTTGAGTTAGACTATTAATTTAATTATTAAATCATAAGGGATTATCTAAATCATGAGGATAATTACCATTTATACATTTAAGATATCCTAATCCCTTAAATATCTCTCTAGAATTCGAAAATATGGATAGGATAATGCAAAATCTATAATTACCATATATAACAATTAGAGGATAATTACAAGATATGGGATAATCCAAATCCCTAAAATTTAGGATCTTATCTTGGGGAGGAGGCTAATTTCGAAAATCAAGGGATTAAAACAAACCCTAGATTTCGAAATTTAAGGGTTTAAGGAAAGGATTTGAAGATCTTATTCAAACTCTTGCAAATTAGGGTTTGCAAACCCTAATCTCAAAAAAAAACTTTAGCCTCCTAGGGTTTATTGGCAATAAACGCTAATATGTCAAGTTCATACAATTGAATTTTTCATACATATCAAGCATCAATACAATAGAAACCAGTCTAGGCTCTGATACCAATGATGGGTTTTGGTCATAAGACATCCTATGTGCTCATACAAACCCTAATGCTTGGATCTAGGTTTCTCTATTGTACATGCTTTGAATCCAAGAATATAAACCCTAATTCTAGCATTCAAATAATCATATTAACATGAGAATAGGTTTATAATGTTACCTTGATTGTTATGTAGCAATAACAATCCCAAATCTCCTTGTATTGACTTTGGAAGGCTTAGAGTCACAAGTGTCACTCCTCTAATGGCTTACAAACACCAAGAGCAAATGGAGAAGGTATAAAGAGAGAGGAGAGGTATTGAATTCGTCTTTTGATGCTCTAGGGATCAAGTACACGAAATCCTAAGGCCTTAGGGGTCTTTATATAGGGTTGGGATTAGGGTTTCAGTCCTTATCCTTATCTAGTTACTTGCCCATCAAGCAACCATAAGATAAGCCTTGAAAATCCCTATCTCTTGGACCTTGGACAATTTTAAGGATATCCTTATCCTTGAATTCGTCCATCCTTTAACAAGGATAACCATTGCCCTATTTTGCAACTATCACATAATTACAATTCAGCCCCTCTAGTTTAATTAATTACATTTGATCACAAAATTAATTCTTAATTAATTATTGACCAATATTAATTAAAAAAATATGATTTCTCCTTTAATATATTATTCTTATAACATATTAATAAATCATAATAACCTCTCTCTTTATTTATTTCTCCAATCAAGTTGCTTTGGTGAAGGCAACCCAAAAGGACCATGCACCATCGGGTCAAGTACATACCAAAATAGTTATGGACTTAGACACTAATCCAATAGTTATGGACTCCATTAAAACACATAATGATCAAGAATTAATCTACCACATTGGTTACAAACAATTCCTATGATCATCTAAACATCATAAGATCAAGAACATGAATATGAAAACTTTCATGAATCAAAAATTCCACTTAAAACTTTGTAATTTTGATAACCGTCATTGTAAACGGATTAGCAAGAACATTACACCATCTAAAACAAGTTTTCAAGTACCAAAACAATTTAGGGTAATCTTTCTAGTCCATTTCCAGCAACAAAAGTCGAAAATCTGCATTCTGAGGCTCCTACTCGTCAAGTGCACGAACCTAATCGGCGAGTAGGATGAAGATACACATGAACTCGACGAGTCCCCCCATGAACTCGGCGAGTTCATCAGGCAGATTGCACAATATCGACTTTTTTCAACAATTTAGCACAAATAACAAACAAACAAGCCTACGCTCTGATACCACTGATGGGTTTTGAGCATTCTAACACTTCCTAAGTGTACATGCAACCCTAATAACCTTGGATCTATGTTTTTCTAATTATCATGCAAAGTTGAATTCCAAGGTTATATTCCTATCTAGCATACATGGGGAACAATTTTTAACTTGAACGAAAGATAGAATAACTTAACTTGTTGTTGCTTATCTTCCTTGAAACCTTGTGAGCCTAGCACCACAAGTGTGATGCCTCAAATGCTTCACACAAAAACAAATGCTCTTGGAAAGACTTTTGAGAGAACACACACTTCTTAAAATCGGCCTAGCCCTCTTGTTTCGTATGTGTAGCCGATTTTGGTGGTGAATGGGACTCTTGCTTATGTTCCTTGAAACCATGTAAACCCTAATGTGTCATGACTCTTCATTTCCATGACCCATGGGTTTGTAACTCCCATGGAGCATCCTATAGGTGGAACCCAACTTGATAATCCATGGAGCCCCTTAGTCCACTATACAAGATATGGATGATTTACACAATCAACCCATATATTTAATTAGTTATCTTTTTTATCACTTAATTAATTCTAAATTAATTCTTGATCAAGCTAATCAAATAATATTATTAATATATTAGAGCTTATAATATATTAATAATCTCCAAGTGTTATTTCTCTCATTTAGTCTATCCAATTGCATGGTGTCATGCAACCCAAATGGACCATGTCGGGTCGGGTCAAGTACTTACCAAAAATAGTTATGGACTTAGACACCTTATCCAACATGTTGACCCTCAAAATTACATCTATTCTCACTAAATCAGTAAACAGACATTCAAGACGGATTGGATTACAGGTGACCTAGTTTACTTGTTGTGTATTGTATGCCTATCTGTTAAGGCAATTTGTGTACTATTATTATATGTATAAACCTTGTATTCAAATATCAAGATAGAACACGAATGATATTTT
Source organism: Lactuca serriola (assembly GCF_051521515.1). NCBI lineage: Eukaryota > Viridiplantae > Streptophyta > Magnoliopsida > Asterales > Asteraceae > Lactuca > Lactuca serriola. Next base: position 31,214,826 of record NC_136413.1, read on the forward strand.
ATTTATTGTTGTGCCTGTGTTATATATATTCAGTTTACGTGCGATCCATGAACTTAGTCGCACAACCCGACGTGTTATGTTGCCTCGGACAGGGGTGTGACAAGTGAGCTCTCATGATGTGACCAAGGGTTGGTCACAACGTGAGGCTGAATAGTTGACATCATGAGTTGTTGACTTTGACCATTGACTTTTGGCTTTGGCTGACTTTTGGTCAATCTCTATCTTTCTTAGAATGTAAACTTAGGGTTTGTTGTGTGTGTATTGTTAGGAAGTGTTTAGCACCCATATTTTGGCGGTGAGAGTTGTTAGTTGTGTCTAATGTGGAGTTGCACGAGGTTTTAGTCGGCTTTGTGATTCAAGTTTTCCTCACTATACTTGTGGGTCGAAAGTACCAATGTCGGCCCCCTCGAATATGTATCCTGGTATATAGGATGTTGTTATGTTATAGTGATATGTATCCTAGTATATATGATATGCTATGCGGCCTGATCTATAGATATGATTGTTTGTGTGTTGACTGGTTATATGTTTATTTGATGCATATCTTAACATAGTGTGGTTGGGTTGAGACTGTATTGCTTTGTGCTGCAACTCAACAAGCCCGAGGCAATCCAACCGGGAGGTTGCGGTACAGGGCAATCCAACCGGGAGGTTGCGGTACAGGGCAATCCAACCGGGAGGTTGTGGGCCAAAGGTAATCCAACCGGGAGGTTGTGGACCCAGTATGTAGTATATATGGTAATCCAACTTGGAGGTTGTGGCTCAGGGTAATCCAATCGGGCTCGTTGTGGACCCAACATGCAATGTGTATATTTTTTTCTTGGTTGTGTGTGGTACTTAGGAGGAACTCAGTATGCTTCGTGCTTACAGTTTAATTGTTATGGTTTCAAGTACTTCAGATGATCAGGGAAAAGAAAAGGCGTGATTGTACACCTCCTTCGATAAAATGTTTCTGGAAAATTTTGCGATACAATGATCTTGGGATATTTGTAGTCGATACTTGGTTTGACATGGGTTTTGTTTAAAAACGATGATTTCTCTTTATTTAAAAATGAAAATTTTACCATGATTTTGGGATTTTACAAGTTGGTATCAGAGCTCTGTTTTGATTGAAATTGATGAGCATTAGTGTGAATCCAGTCTCAAACTAAGGATTTGTAAAAGTTTTCAAAATTGTTTTCAAAATTGTTTCAAAATTGTTTTCAGAATTATTTTCCAAATTGTTTTTAAAGGTAACCAAAGAAGGATGAGATGTGTATGATCGGCCAAAGCAAGAAAGTGTACCTTAAGATACCCGCAGTATTTTTTTATTATGATGATTATGATAGAACTGCATGCTGGTAATAGGCTAGGGATCTTCAGGAGTTGCCTGCTAGAATTGTCTGAGGTACGATGTATGGTAGCCTAGGAAGTACTTTAGTGTGGTTGCTAAGTTTTTTAGTGGGTATTGGGAGTATTAATATGAGTAGGTAACTTAGGGGACTCAGGATTCATTCTTGAGGAATGTATGGATAGGTGTGGAAGGTAGTATTGGGCCCTGTGACAACCCGTAAATTCCTATCTGTAAAGAGAAGCCAATCAATCAAAAGTCAGACTTATTTCTGCTATCTTTTAGCATAGTTAAGGGTCTGTTTGAGTGTTCTAATCCTAGTACATTCAAGGATTGTGTGTAGGGATGTGCTAGCTAAAGTTCATTGAGTTGCAAAAGAGTCAGAAACTCAAGGAGTTTACGGCCGCAAACTAGAGTTTACGGCCGTAAAGTCTTGGCAGTCGTGAACCCCTCCCCTTATATATATATATATATATATATATATATATATATATATATATATCATTCATTTCTTCATCATTTTCACATCTTCCAGGCTGAAACTCGTTTCTCTCTCAAGTATCATCAAGAACACTTCCATTTTTCTTCAATATTGTAAGTGATTCTTCCAGTATTTCTTGATATCCTTCTTGATCTTGTGAAACCCTTTGATTTCATCCAAGAATTCAACTCTTTCTGGTTAGATCTTCAAATCATCATCCTTTTCACCAAGAACACATACTTGTTCTTGGGCCGTGAGCACCCTAAAGACCTACAAAGTGTGAGTATCTCTTCTATCATCTAGTTATCCATAAGAAACACTTGATTTCTAGCCATGAAACAAACAATAAGTGCATGATCTTCAAGAGTTTACGGCCGTAAACTCTTCCCTTGGCCGTAAACCCTTCGTAAGATCATGATTTTGGTTGTGAACCTTCTTAAGACCAAGAATAGGACCGTAACCACTTCATAGCATCAAGTTTGGGCCGTGAACACATAATGTGTTCTTGGTCATAAACTCTAGTGTGGTCGTAAACTCTAGTATGGCCGTAAACACACTTTGTGTGGCCGTGAACTCCCTTTAAATCAATCACATGCGATTGATACACTTCATTGCAAGTGTTTCCTAGTCCCTAAGGTTGTTTCCCTTCATGTTAGTTGTTCTAGACACTAACTATATACATATATGTATCAATATATGTCATTTAGGACTCGTTTGTACCTCGGGACTTCATTCGTGGAACTTCTCATCCTTACTCGAATCTTCAATTGAATCACCCACATAAGATGAGTTCATACCCCTATAATCAATCTTTTAAATGTTTTTAAATGCTTTTAAGAGGGGAATACAAGTTGAACACAATGATATTGTGTAAATGTTGATTTGTGATAACCATCACATTAAAGGATTTCTTATGCTTTTATAAGTGATCAAATCAATTCAAAAACACTTTTTAGTTATGTTACATAGTTGTTTATAAAACTCTGTTTTAAATTACAATCATAACTCAGTAGATAATCGAGTCTTTTCTACAAATTAGGGACAGTACAAAACTAACATACTAGTAAACTATAATAGGTATAGTTTAGGGTTTCAGAACATACAATAACAAGAACAGGGAGGAACATACAATAACAAAGAATAGAAGGAACATACGATAACAAGAACAAGATAAGAATAATGTGAAACCACTACTTCACGACATAGCAATATACTTGTTATGTCGCGTTTTATAACCAGATTTCCCTGGAGGGAGAGCGGACATTGTGTGTATAGATCTATACAGGACTGACAATCCCGCATCCCGACTGTTCGCTACAGTTTGGCCGGCAGGCCAAGGGGTGACAAATTTCACATCAGTTTCGGCACCAGTAGGACATTGTGTTAAACACCCGTCAATCAGTATGGTTATAACCACCTCACGTTTTAACCTTAATTAACAAACTGGTTTTAAGGTAGTTAGTGTTTCAGTAGTTACTTTATACAACATTACTGAATACTTTCATTTTCCCATTTCATTCATGTAGTGATCTTCTCACATAAAAGGTAATGCAAACTATTATCTAGTAAAGATAGTCTCAAACTTAGGAAAGCTTACATCATTACAAAAGACAAACAGAATAGTCGAGTCTAGTACATTCAGTTAGAAGGTGGCCTATAATGCTAACTTTATGATTCCTTGGTAGATACATCAGGGATTTATATTAATCGGGTCCGACAGACAGTAGAATGTGTGCTTTCCGCTTCATTTCCTGTTCCTTGTTTGGTTGTGGGCTTAGAGCAGATTCACCCAGTCTACTATATACTCGATCTTATATATATATATATATATATATATATATATACACACACACACACACACATATACATATATATATATATATATATATATATATATACGCACACACACATGTATATATATATATATATGTATGTATATATATATATATATACACACACACACACATATATATATATATATATATATATATATATATCCCATATACACCAAGTAATCATAAGGAGTATCAGGTATGGGTCAGGTCATAGCATACAAAGTTAATACACCGCTTTCTAGTACAAAAACATACTTTCCAAATAGAACACTTAGTAATCTAAACTAGAAACTTACTAGTAAAAGGGTTCAATTCATTTTATTAAACCAGTATAACTTAAAGGACCTTTAGTGGTTAATTCTATAATACCTTAGTTTATACATCAGAGTTTTATATACTTGATATTCGATAGGCAGTTGAATGTGTGCTTTCCGCCTTACTTCCTGTTCCTTGTTTGGTTATGGGCTTAGGGTAGATTCACCCATTTAACTGTTCGTTCAATATTAGATTATATATAGCTAGTATAAACTAAGTGATTATAGAAGAAATTATTGTGGTTACAATTTTTACTAAAGGAAATATATATGATTTTCTTAAAGAATGTTTTCATCAAATATAAAGAACTATTACAGTTAACTCCGTAAGTAGCAAATGAATATGCCATGGTTGTATACAATGAAGATCTAACAAATAATGGGACGTGTTTTCCGCCTTACTTCATGTTCCTTGTGTGGTTGTGGACTTAGGGGCAGATTCACACAACCGATTGTCTGTTTACTCATGGAAGGGTTTTTATATCTATCGATCTTCTAGTTATGGTTGTTCAAGCTGAGGATAAGTCTAGGGATTGGTTGGGCTTTAGTGGCCATATAGGATTAGGTTTGATTGTTGCAGACCTAGGTAAGTTAGTTGATTTGAGGTCTTGAGGGCCTTGCTCGATGGTAGTGCTAGTTGAGTCGTGGGACTCAAGAATGAAGTGATTGTTATGATCGGATCGAGGGTTATAACTAGAGGCTGAGTGATTGGCAGATGGATTGGAAAGCCACTATATTTGGCAGTATGGCAGTGAGGGTATACACAACAAGATTTTTTTCAATTGGTTGCCTTGATATGCGATCAAGGGTCTATTTTCATTGGATATAGGCAGCTCAGGTATCCGATTGATGGTTCTGGAATTATGGACGAGGTTAGTAGTAATCCATTTGTTTAGGGATAGAAAATCAGTACTATGAATGGACTATCAGAATTATCGCTTGTGCATCGTCACGGGGTTCTTAATGTTAGAAGTGGTTATGATTGGAAATTTCTAAGGTCTTTATCTAAGATTCAAAATGTCTTAGGGTTTTCTTGGTCCTTATCGACAAGATCGTCTTGCGTATGTTATACATTCCAAGAGTTAAGGAGTATTTGTACCCGGTTTGAGATATGTTTTGGTTGTAGCACCAGTGGGTGGTAGTTTGAACCCTAAGTTGGGGAGAACTAGGTATTCTGCTTGGAGGATCATAAATTTGTTCGATTTGGTGGCGTCGAAAGAATGGTTCATAGGGATCTCTAGTGTGGGTATGCGAGACTTCGATTCAAGATTTAGTTAAGTCATGGGTGTAGAACAAGTGGCTACCAGATGTATATGTTCAGGAAATACACGGGTTGTCTTGCAGTAGGAAGTAGTTGGTATAAGAGCTCGTTATATCCATTGGTTCCTTTTGGGATGCTAATGAATAGATGAGGAGTTGTTGGATCGCTCAGGTTGAGTATTGGTTATTATGGGATTGGTCAACTCATTGTATGGATTGCTATTTATAGTCTAGTTTAGGAAGTTGTCAATCGGTAAATCAGTTTTAGAGATTTGTATGTTCAACTCTGTGTCGGTTTTGTTTCAGTAGTGTATTGGTTCATTGGATTAGGTTTCAATACATTCTTGATCATTGGTCATTTCATTCATCATCAAAATAGAGATTCTTTGGAAGTGTTAAGTTGTATCAGTTGAAACTCAATGGATTCATCAACCTATCGTCATGTTCTGCTCGAGTTTGGGAGATGTCATTGGTTATTGGGAGTCTAGAATTTGGCTCAGTGTTGTTCAGTTTTCCAGACAAAACATTAGATCTACTAGTACTTCACCCTTTCGGTAAGATTGTGATGAAAAGAGAACGCAGTATATCCAGGTTGGTTATGATGGGTTTTAGCCATAAGAACATCCTATGTGCTCATACAAACCCTAATGCCTGGATCTAGGTTTCTCTATTGTACATGCAATTCATCCAAGACTATAAACCCTAGATCTAGCATATGATAATCAATATAACATATAAATTAGGGTTTAGATCATACCTTGATTGTTATGTAGCAATAACAATCTCAAATCCTCCTTGTAATGACTTTAGAAAGCTTAGAGTCACAAATGTCACTCCTCTAATGGTTCACAAACACCAAGAGCAAGAGGATGAAGAATAGAAGAGAAGGAGGCTGCCAAAAACGTGTGGACACCCTAGACAACAAGTTCACCTCGTTTTTGAGCCATAAGGGTCCTTTAAATAGAGAGGCTATTAGGGTTATCTAACAAGGAAACCCTAATTTGGATGCTTAAGCCCTAAGCAACCCATGGACTCCTTCCTTAAAGGCCTAGGACGATTTCTAATGGGTTTCCCCATAGAATTCGTCCACCCCTTTAATATGGAGTCCATTAGCTCAATATTCAACTATCATACAATTGACAGTTCTAGTCCCTTAGGTTTAATTAATGTCTTTTAGTCACAAACTTAATTCTTATTAATTCTTGACTAATGTTAATTAAACAATATGATTTATCCTTTAATATATTATTCTCATAATATATTAATAAATCATAATTAATCCTTTCTCTCCATAATTCATCCTATCAAGTTGCTTTGGTGAAGGCAACCCAAAAGGACCATGCACCATCGGGTCAAGTACATACCAAAATAGTTATGGACTTAGACACTAATCCAACAGGTTATGGGTTTCCTTATCGGTGTGTATGGTGGAAATTTCATTAGATTTTATTGTGAGGGACGTATGTTGTCTGGACAAGCTAGCAATGGATCCTTTGGTTCAAGTTATATTCATGGTTCTTATTTGGGCTATAGCCTTTGTGACAACCGTCAAAATTTGAGACAGTTCTAGATTTGAATAAACTTAATTACACATATAGGCATGACACATACTAGACTTTGTAACTAGAAGCTAAGTTATAACCTACTAGAAACTTGGAAACAAGTAGAATCGAAGGATAGTGTACTTGGATTTCACATTGATATGTGAATTCTACAGCTACTTAACTGTAGCGACTATCCATATTCAGGTCATTCTTTGACTCGGACATCTTTGAATGAATCATGTAGACACTTCATGCACTTGACCTAGTAGTAGAAATTAGGTCCAAGTTTCATAGGAACTTAAAATTCTTCAATTTCACTTGAATCTCGGAATCACTACATAGAAATGCCAATAAACCAATAAAAGTATATTACAAACATTATTTTTTTTACTTGAATAAGAGTTAAGAGTTAGGAAACCTAAAAACAATTCGAAGTCTCGAAGATTCAATTTATTTTGATATCCAAAGATTTATTAAATCTCAAAACCCTAAAAGCCCTAAAAACTCAAATTATAAACTTTAACACCTAAAAATCCATAAAAATTTATGAATATTACAATATCAATTTAAACAATTAAAATTAGGAAAATATAACCAAGGAAATAAATTTTAGGTCATTACCAATTACCTTTAATTTATAAGCCAAATATCAAGGTTTTATGAATAAAAACTAGATTAAAATCCCATTTTATAAAAATGGATATTTGTAAAGAAATTGAAATTTTATAAAAATGGAAGAGAGAGAGAGAGGGAACCTCTCTCCTCTTCAAAAAATTTGCCCCCCCCCCCTCTCTCCTCCTTCAAAAATTGTCTTCCCAACACACACTAAATCCTATATTTTCTCTCACACTCCACCTCCTCCCTCATTCTCTCTTATTTCTCTCCATCTCCATCAACACCATCTCCTCTCTTTCCCTCTCACAACCCCATGAAATTTCTAGAAAATAAGACCAAAGAACACTCCTTAAACTCAAAATCTTCATCATCTTGTAGTGTTCTTGAAGGTAAAATTGATTCTCCTTCACTTTTCTTGAAGGTTTTTACAAGTTTTCTTACACTTTCTTCTTCTACTACATTGTTCTTCATGATTTTTCATATGCATGTTCATGCACTTCAGATTTGATGACGATGGTGGTAGGTTTTCACCAAAAACATCCTACATGTTGCTAAATGGTGAACACTAATGACCAAAACCTACGTCAAGTCCAAGAAAATGAGTTTTTATAAGTTATGGATGTTCATCAACCAATGCATCCGAGTTTTCTTAAAAAAAAACACCATTTTGAACAAATCAAGTCCATGCATGGCCTTTAAACCAATATGCATGTGATGATCTTCAAGCTTGCGTGCTAGATGTTCAAAGTAGTTAAAAGCTTCAAATATATTCATAAAAGATTTTAATCCACAAAAATACGTAAAACTTCATTTCTATAAAAACATAATTTTTCCTAGAAACCCAATGATATAATAACATGATCTGGAAAGTTTCATGTATTTATTCATTTTTCTTGATTTATTGTAATTTTTGCAAGAAAATGAGGTCATAAATCACATAAAATACTTACTGAGGTCAATAATCCTATAAAAATTATGGATGACCCATAACATGAATAAACATCCCTCACGAAGTTTTATCAACTTTTGTTACTGTTTTCTATAATTTTTAATTTTTCTTTATGGTTAACTTAAATAAATCATAAAACCAAGTTCCGATATATTAAAGGAGCATTTAAAAAATTTCGCTTCTTCTAGGTCATGTGTCATACTTACAAAAATATTTTTGGAATTTTACATAGCTTATTCTTAATTTTCCATGATTTTTGTGTATTTAATGGACTAAAACTGGGAAAAATAGTTTCTCATATCCAAAATTCATGAAAATGTACAAGGACATCGTATGTTAAATGTTACAGTAGGATGCCAAATAAAAAGTTTAGTGACTTTTCTCTATTGTTTTCTATTTTCTTCCTATTTTCCTAAGATTAAACATTCATAAATTCAAAAATCGGACTCCACCGTTTACAAATGACTCTTGATATTTTCCCCATATTATATACAACATCAAACAATTTTACAATTTGTTTTAAGAATTATCTTAACTGTTTACTATTTATTTTAATTTATTTACATTAAAAACACATAAATTATGAAAATCGGACTACTATATATGAAAATCCCCTTTGACATTTTTCCCAGCTTATATATGTCTAACAACACTAGTACAAAAGTTTGGGAAATTTTAGAAACGTTTTTCTATTTATCTCCATTTTTGTTAGAACAAAAATACAAAAATCAGAAAAATCATGTTAAACTATTTGAAAATTCATTTTAATATTTTTCCCAGCTTATACTTGTTGTGTATAAATTTTACAAAAAGTTTCGTAAGTTTTCTTAATTTTTAATAATTATTTGCAAATTAATGCTTATTTAAGTGAATAACACAAAGAAAAATATCTAAATTGTTTGGAAACCAACTTTTATAAATAGTTTGGAAACCAACTTTTATATTTTTCCCATCTTTTATATGTCTAAATTGGGAAATTTTTGAAACTGTTAACTATTTATCTCTATTTTGATAGAATAACTACATAAAAGTTAGAAAAATCATGTTAAACTGTTTGAAAATAAGTTTTTAGATTTTTCTCAGATTATATATGTTGCATAACAGTGGTGCACAAAGTTTTGGGAATTTTCTTAACTGATTGCTATTTTTCATGAAATTGTATTTATTTAGAGAATTAAATTTAGGAAAAATGGATATGCATATCTAAAACGCATGAAACATTTTTTGGAAGTCTTTTACTACAATTGGAACACAAATAAAAAGTTGTGTGATTTTTAGTTACTATTTTCTATTTAATTAGAATTTCTTGATGTAAAACACAATTAAATTACAAAAGCCATGTTTTATTATTCAAGTTAGCATTTAATAATTTTCCCAGTTTAGGGAAGTAGTGAAACAGTTACACAAAAAGTCTAAGAATTTTTCATGATCATTTATTATTTTTCCATGATTTTGTGATAATTCAAGAAATTAAAATCTTGAAAAATAGTTAGACAAATAAAAAAATTCTAGAAATTTTATCTTAAGGTCTTTGACTTCAGTTTAAACTAAAATGCAATGTTTGGAAAATTTTGGAACTAAATTGATTTAGTTTTTGAATATTTAATCATTAGAACTCCTCCTAAAATGTTAAATTTTAATATTTCAATAATGGGAATTTCACTTGAATTTGTTATACAACAAATTGATTCATAGAAATCTAAATTTCAAAAATAAATGTTTGTAACTTAACAATATTAAATTTTGACACAATATTGGCATAACTCTATTGTAGTAGTAAGTATATTAGTATTAGATTTCGATTAGAGACTCATTAGTATGTACCATCGTTGTAGGATTCGATAGTGGTGCAAGTGGAGCGTAGTTCAAGGCACCATTTGCATTATCTCAAGGCATTCTGAGTATGCATACCTCCCTCTATTTTCGGTTTTTAAATTTTTGGGGTGGAAAAGCATGTCCTGACTATTTATATTTGATGTATCCATATTGAATTGTATCAAACTTAATTACTATATTTTACGATATTTTTCTATGTATGTGCATGCAACTTGAAACATGAGGCCATATCGTCTTAAGTCCCTTACACTTTACTCCAACCATTAACTCTTTGAGCCAATGGTCATTATATGACTAGCGCTTTTAGGAATTGTCAACGCCTCACTCGCCTGATTACTTGAGTGCATTTTACCATGTTCAATTATGGAACGATAAGCATAGATCTTGATAGGGTATCAATCATAGGCTTGGTTGTGAACTCATTGCCGATTGTTACGCACATACAAAGATTATTACATACAAACTTATTTACTCATTATAGCAATGAAACTTGTTTACTCTTTTTAGCAACGAACTTTATTTCCCATGACAATATGAACTTTGCATCTCATTTTAGCAACGTACTTTATTTTTCATGATGACGATGAACTTTGTTTATGCAAACTTATTTACTCATTTTATCAATGTACTTTTATTTATGGAACCTTCGAGCAAAACTTTGATTACGATTCATGAAATCAATATTATTTTTAACCTGTGAACTCACCAACTATTTTTATAATTGACGCTCATTTTACATGCTTTTTCAGAAATCACCTAGTAAGAGGCACGTAGAGACACAACACTTGTAGGAGCATTTGCATGTGTTGTTCAATTTTAACACATTGTAATTGCTTTTAAAAGTTGTTCAAACTTATTGTAAACTGTAAAGCTTTTAATACTATGGTTGGTGTTGTCTTTTAACTTTTGCTATGAGACCCTTTATATTGTTGTGTCCTGTGTTTCCGCTTTAGCGAGGTATGACAACCTTTGAATTGGAAAAATAATGTGACTACCTATCTCATTCTCTGGTTGAGTGAGACCATGTTTTCGTCTGATTTTGCATTTGTAGCAGCCTGCGTTGTGAAGAGAATTGTGTGTGATTAAAGGGTATGGCTTGGGTTGTGCTCAGTTAGCGTCGAAAGGGATGTTGAATGGGTTTCCTGCAAGATAGTGGGTTGATGGTTGAGTATCTTTAGACCCGGTGGTGCTGGTCATGAGTCCTCAGGCTATTAATGGGAATACGACAAGATATGCGTAGTACCATGAGCTTATTGCTTTAGTTATTAGAAGGTGTCACGACATATCGAGAACCAATGGTTCTATGATTCTTGCGGGCAAGACTCGATAGTCGTTTAGTTGAGACTCTTAGCTTAACATTCATAATATTCTTGAAAATTTTAAACTTTATTAAAAAACTCAAAAACCAACATTTGTTTACAAATTGTTTTCAAAATAAGTTTCGCATCAACGAAATCCCAAAATCGTAAAACAAAAACATAAGGAGGTGCACGATTACGCCTTCGCCTTCCCGCGATCCACTGAGGTACCTAAAACACAATCCAAAACTCTAAGCCCAAAGCTTAGTGAGTTCCCCCAAAACACCGATACATAACAAATAGTACAAATATAAAAACAACATGTATGGGTCCACAACTTTATAGACTAGATTACCCCTGAGCCAACAACATAAGTCTGGTTTGCCCCATGGGCCCACAACTTATGTCTGGCTTGCTCCCTGTCCTAATCAGTCAACAGACTGGATACCTTTGAGCCCTCAATACGAGTTTGGCATGTCGTGACCGACCCTCAGCTCGTATCTGGAATGCTCATGACTCCTCGGTATAAGTCTGGCATGCCCTTCCTGGACCTCAGCTCATATCTGGAATACTCCAGGGTTTGTTGGCTACAACGAAAAGCAGTACTACCTCAACCCATCCACACAATATGTCGACATATATAATATAATATCATAAACAGGTAATTCACCGGTAGTCCTACAGATTTACCAGACTAGAATAACAAGACTAGAATGCACTATATCATACTCAGCATATTAGCAATATCATGTTATCAAACCAATGGGCCGGACTTGGTGCCTTCAACCCGAAAGTATAGTGAGGAAGACTCACCTCACAATATCGAACTGAACTGAAACCTCCGATTGTTGACTCACCGAAAATCCCGAACTATCACAAGAAACAAACACCTAATCAACAACTGGATACCACTCTTGATTAAGGGCCCAAACATAAGTTAATGGTCCAGTTACCCTTTCCCCAATTGGGCCAAGGCACACGTCCAAGTCTTATATCCAAAAGGCCCAACTTACTTCAAGGCCCATTATTGGCCCAATTTTCCAAATTAGGCCCAAACCCCTTATTAGGCCTCACCCAAAGATTCGGTCCTCTAATTAGCCCAAAACACACATATCCAGATGGTCTATTAGGGTGCAAGTATCAAAGCCCAACAGATGGCCCAATACCCAAAGCCCAAAGTAGCTAAACCCAACAAGCTGAGTACGCGATGCATACTCAGTTGTACGCTCAGCGTACCCACCTTGACCAGAAAGCGTGTTGTTGACCACCTATGCCCCACGTAGTCCTTGGTACGCCCATCGTACGTTGTGGCCATGCAAGTTTTCATTAAGCTCTTAATACATCACGTCCAGACATCCCAAGTCAAATCTACACTCAAAAAGGTGTCCTAAACCATAAAGTTTCCAACTTTATGGTTATACATTCCCAATAAGTCCCTAGACTCAAAAGCCTTGCTTGTCTTAACCACTTAATACCTTTATAACATGAATGCAACCACTAAATGGGCCAAGATAGCATTTTTATGATTTAAAACACTCTAAATCTTCTGAAAGGACGGATCCTTTGGTCTTAGAGTAGCTCAACTCATCAAAACCAAGAAAAGGGACTTAAGCACACATAAAACTTTCCATGCAAGATCTAAGGGAAAATACAAGTAAATGTAAAAGCTTTTTACCTTCTAGGGCTTCCAAGGAGATGAAGATCTCAGATCCAAAGCTTGAACCCACACCAAGGTTCTTTAAAGAATCTCTTCTTCTTCTTCTTGTCAACACAAAGAACCCTCATACACACTCAAACTCACACACACAAGGCTAGGACCTTGCAAAACGTCCCAATGATATGGAGGCTGAAAATGTTGGTAGAAATGAGCTATAAGGACACTTATATACCACCGAAACCCTAAATATTATGGTTTTCATCCAGACATGAGTACACCCAGCGTACACAAGTGTACGCCCAGTGTACTAGGGCGCGCCCTAGTACGCTCAGTGTACCCTTATGTACCCTTAGCGTACTCCTCTTGACTAAAATTACAAAATTGCCATTAGGGCATCCCATGGCTACAACCTTCTATTCCCAAGGACTAAAATGACAAAGATAATAACCAAGGAAGGATTTGAAAATACCTAAAAACCTGGGATGTTACAATTCTCCCCCCACTTGATCTAGACTTCGTCCTCGAAGTCTGATACAACAAAAGCTTTGGGTAATGCTCCCGCATCTCAGCTTTTGGCTCCCAGGTCCACTCGGAGCCCCTCCGATGCTGCCATCATACCTTCATAGAGGTACTTCCTTGCTCCTCAAAACGTTCACCTTTCTCTCCAAAATACCTGTGGGCCTCTCAACATAGTTCACGCGCTCATCAACCTAAATGTCATATAGTGACATAACTGCATCCTCATCCAATACGCATTTTAGTAGCTACGAAACATCGAAAGTGCTATGAATTTGACTGAGCTCCTCTGAAAGATCTGATTTATAAGCAATCTTTCCAACCCTGGAAACAATCCGAAATGGTCTGATATATCGAGGGCCCAACTTTCTCCTCTTCCTGAAGTGAATCACACCTTTCCAAGGTGAGACCTTCAGCAACACCAAGTCACCGACCTGAAACTCCAACTCAGATCGGCGTCGGTCGGCATAGCTTTTCTGCTGACTCTGAGCAGTCTGCAATCTCTGTCTGATCTGCTAAATCATCTATATATTCTGCAGAACCAACTCGGTCCGACCCATGACCCTGTGACCAACCTCGACCAAACAGATTCGGGTACATCATCTCTGCCCATAAAAAAACTCAAAAGGCAGAGCACAATGCTGGAGTGGAAACTGTTGTTGTAGGAGAACTCTACAAGAGGTAGGTAGGAGTCCCAGCTCCCGTCGAAATCAATAATTCATGCTCGCGACATATACTCGAGAGTCTGAATGGTTCGCTCACTCTGGCCGTCGGTCTGCGGATGATAAGTTGTGCTGAAATGCTGCCTCGTGCCCAGTTCATCATGGAACTTCTGCCAAAATTGGCAGGTGAACCGGACATCACAGTCTGAAACAATGGAGGCCAGAACCCCATGGCGAGCAACGATCTCACGAATATACATATCATCCAACTTCTCGTTCGACGAGCTCTCCTGAATTTCTAGAAAATGGGTACTCTTGGTCAATCGATCCATAATGACCCAAATAGCATCAAAACCCTTTGTTGTCTTCCACAACATGGTGATGAAGTCCATCAAAATCTACTCCCATTTCCACATGGGAACCTCCAGAGGTTGCAGCAAGCCATGCGAGCTCTGATGCTCGGACTTGACCATCCTACATTTCAAGCACCTCCTGATGTACCAGGCGATCTCCCTATTCATTCAAGGCCACCAATAGCTCAATCGCAGATCATGATACATCTTAGTGGCCCCGGGATGGATAGAAAAACAAGACTTATGAGCCTCCTCCAACACAATTTGTCTGACCCCACCAGACATAGGAACCCATACCCGACCGCAACGGGTCAACAAACCACAACTCTCCAGAATAAACCTGGTGATCTCATCCCTGATCCTCTCAATCTTCTAATTTTCTTCCCGCACGCCTCAGCCTGTGAAATACCCCAAAATATGGTCCAAAAATTTCGTTTTTAAAACATTAATAAAACCATAACTCATAAATCATTATAAATAAAATCATAAACCATGTTTCTCAAAACATGACATCAAATGTTGTATCAAATCATATGACACAATATCAGAGTCTAAAACGCCCCAGCCTGAACTATGATGTGTGCGTTGTGATCATCCCGAGCCCTTCCCTTTACTAGTGGAAGTACCTGAAAACAAAACTGTAAACCGTAAGCACGAAGCATTGTGAGTCCCCCCAAGCTACCACATACTATACACATAGTCACATATTAGGCCTAGCCCACTGCATCGGGCCCCGCCCGACATCAGACGAATCCGACATCGGGCCCCGCCCGACATCGGACCAAGGTCCGGCATAACTTGGTCCTAGCCCCTGCATCGGGCCCCGCCTGACATCAAAACAAAGTCTGGTATATATATCATATCAACAAGCATAACATATACATAAACATAAGCATAACATGAAAGCTAACATTCCTCGGGCTTGCCCTCGGCATTGGACCAAAGTCCGGAACATATAATCATACACATGAAAAAATCACGAAGACATCAAGCATACTAACTTCCTCGATCTTTCCCCGGCATCATACCGAAGTCCGGAACATAAAATCTACATCGAGCTAACCCCAACACATACAATCACACATAAACGGGTCGACCTTGGTGCCTTAGACTCGTTCCTCTAGGAGAAGACTCACCTCTCAAACTGAATGTTGAACTTGTGTGTGAGGAATCTCTATTGGCTGCTCCCACGACTCCCCGACTAACTCTATACAATAATACTTTGTCAAAATCTGATAATCTTCTTTGGCTAAAATGACCATTTTACCCCCTTGGTCCCACTTGGTCCATATCTAAGGTCCAAGACCATAATACAAAAGGCCCCACACTAGGTAGGCTTCCCAAGCCCACTAGTGGCCCACTAACGCCCAATTTGCTAAATTGAGCCCATTCCCTCTAATGGGCCTTACCCTAAGCCCAAACATATTCTTAGCCCAAATTATCTGACTTTTGATGGCCCACTAAGGCCCAGAGACCCAAAGTCCAATGTATGGGCCAAACTGAAGCCCAAAACATGCCAAGCCCATATCTTTTGAGTACACGGGGTGTACTCCTATGTACGCTAAGCGTACTGGCTAAATGGCGTGTACGTTGTCCGTACTTGCATGTATGCCCAGCGTACTTCTCTATTAAGTCACTTTTCCCATTAAGTGCTTAATACTCTAATCCAAAGGCTATAATCAAAAATCCAAGTCCTCTTCAATGTCTTGATCCATAAAGTCAATCACTTGGTGGCTTGCAACCCACTAAATGAGCCGAAACATAGAGTAACAGCAACTAACTCCATAGAAATGACTAGATCTTATGCATGGTTACATAAAGGCCTTAAAGGTTGAAACTTTACTGGTAAAGGAATGCTTTGAACTCTAAGGGTGGCAACCCTAAGCTCAAAAACGAAGTTGCATGATAAAGATCCATCCTTTGGACCTAAAAAGGTCCAAAGCTCCATAATCCTAGATCTAAGCTTCTAAGAGGAAAGTTGGAAGCTTTATACCTCCTTTGAGTGCCAAAACATGAAATAGTCCTAGATCCTTGAGCTTAAGATACTCAAGTTGTTCTTCTTTAACTCCTCTTCTCTTCTTCCAAGCTTGTCTTCACCAAAATAAGCTCAAAAGGTCAAACACACACAACAATGGAGTATGAGGGCATATTAGGGTTTTCTGAGGGTGAGGGACTGGTAAGGAGGCTAGGGTTTGAGCCATAATGGGGTATTTATATGGCTAAAACACTAAAAATTAGGGTTTTGAGTCTGCCCATGTACGTTGTGCGTACGTGCATGCGTTCCCTGCATCCTAGGTGCCTCTACGCCCCGCGTATGCCAGGTTACACCCAGCGTACGACTTATGGGCAGCCCAACTATTTGGCCCACTTTGCTAAGGTTCACTCCAAAAATTCACTTGTCCCATTATTAGTCCAATAAAAAATATTAATTACTTAAATTAAATAAACCTCGAGAGATGGCTATTACAATTCTTCCCTACTTGTCTTAGACTTCGTCCTCAAAGTCTGTTGTGTCTAAAAACGGCTTTGGGTAGTTCTCCCTCATCTTCTCCTTGGGCTCCCAAGTCCACTCTGAGCCCTTACGGTGCTGCCACTGCACCTTCACTAGCTCGACCCTCTTGTTCCTCAGTTCCTTCGTCTTGCGATCTAGAATCTTCACCGGTCTCTCAATGTAGTTTAGGTTGTCATCAACCTGAATATCCACAAGGGGTACCACTGCTGAATCATCCACTAAGCACTTCCGCAACTGAGAAACATGGAAAGAGTTGTGAATCTGACTGAGCTCAGTGGGAAGATCCAATCAATATGCTACCCTGCCCACCCGGGCAATGACTCTGAAAGGGACAATAAACTTGGGGCCCAGCTTGCCCCGCTTTCGAAACCTGATAACGCCCTTCCAGGATGACACCTTCAGGATGACCATATCGCCCACCTGAAACTCTACGTCTGAACGCCTCCTGTCGGCGTAGCTCTTCTGCCGACTCTGAGCAGTCTAGAGCCTGCTCCGGACCTGCTGGATCCTCTCAGTAGTCTTGAGTACTACTTCAGTACTCCCCATAACTCTCTAACCGACCTAACCCCAATAGATTTCGGTCCTACACTTCCTCCCATAAAGAATCTAAAAGGGAGGTCGGTCTATGATGGCATGGTAACTGTTGTTATACGGAAATTTCGCTAAAGGGAGATACGTATCCCAACTGCCACCGAAATCTAACACACATGCATGTAGCATGTCCTCGAGAGTCTGTATTGTCCTCTCACTATGTCCGTCTATTTGAGGGTGGAAATAGGTGCTGAAGTGGAGACGAGTACCCATCTCCTCATGAAACCGCTTCCAAAATCTGGAAGTGAAACGGACATCTCGGTCTGACACCACCGAGACAGGCACCCCATGTAGTGCCATTATCTCTCGCACATAAATTTCGGCTAACTTCTTGACTGATATGCTCTCCTGGATCGGGATAAAATGACCACTCTTGGTCAACCGATATGACCCATATCGAATCTACTCCACGTGCGGTCCTGGGATGCTTGGTAATGAAATCGATGGTCATATCCTCCCATTTCCACACGGAAATGTCTAGCTGCTGCATCTTGTCGTGTGGTCTCTAGTGCTCGGCATTGACCTTTCTACAGGTCAAGCACCTCTCTACATACCATGCTACATCCCATTTCATGCACGACCACCAGTAATCAGGTCAAAGATCTCGATACATCTTCGTCGCCCTGGGATGGATGGAGAACCTCGATTTATGGGCCTCATCCATCAGAACCTGTTGTACTCCGCCCCAGTACGGAACCCAAACCCTCCCATGCAGGGTCAACAAACCTCAGCTGTCACAATCAAATGAGGCCACTCGGCCCACAATCCTCTCACACTTATGGCGCTCTTCCTTCAGACCCTCAATCGGCGCCTCTCTAATCTGCTCCAACAGTGGAGTGATCACCGTCATTCTCAGGCATAAATCTCAAATCAGAGCCGCTACCGCCTTGCGGCTCAGAGCGTTGGCCACCAAATTGGCCTTGCCCGGGTAGTAAAGGATCTCACAATCATAACCCTTTACCACATCTAATCACCGACGCTGCCTCATGTTCAGATTCGGCTGATCCATGAGGTACCTCAAACTCTTGTGGTCCATGTAAATGGTACAACGGATCCCATAGAGGTAGTGCTGCCAAATCTTGAGGGCAAAAACCACAGCCCCTAGCTCTAAATCGTGTGCCGGATAGTTAGCCTCGTGGGGCTTCAGCTGTCTCGAGGCGTAAGCTATCACATGACCCCGCTACATGAACACTGCTCCCATGCCTATAATCGAAGCATCACAGTAGACTACAAAGTCATCTACAGCCTCTGGAAGTGTGAGAATTGGTGCCTCGCACAACCGCTGGCTAAGCGTCTCAAAGGTTGAATGATGCTCAGGTCCCCAGCGAAAAACCACTGACTTGTTGGTTAGTCAGGTCAACATAACTGCAATCTTGGAGACGTCCTGAGTAAATCTCCTAGAATACCCTGATAGACCCAGGAAACTCTGAATCTCATTTGGATACCTAGGAATCTCCCACTGCATCACGACCTCTATCTTGGCCGGATTGACCAGAATACCCTTTTGGTTGACGAGATGCCCAAGGAACTGCACCTTGTGTAACCAAAACTCACACGTGGAGAACTTCGCAAAAGTTCTCTCCCTCCTCAGTGTCTCCAGCACCTCTCTTAGGTGTTCCTCATGCTGATCCTGAGTCTTGGAGTAAACCAAGATATCATCAATGAAAATTATTATAGACCGATCTAGCATCGGTCTGCACACGCGATTCATGAGGTCCATGAATGCGACTGGAGTATTAGTGAGCCCAAACGGCATCACCTCAAACTCATAATGACCATAGTGAGTCCTAAAAGCTGTCTTCTGTACATCATCCTCCCTGAATCGCATTTGGTGATACCCTGACTGTTAGTCAATCTTGGAGAACCAAGATGATCCCAGAAGCTGGTTAAACAAATCATCTATCCTCGAAAGTGGGTAACGGTTCTTCAATGTTACCTTGTTCAGCTCTTGGTAGTCTATGCACATGCGATGTGACCCGTCCTTCTTCTTCACAAATAGGATCAGGGCTCTCCATGGTGAACTGTTCGGCCTAATAAAACCCTTGTCCAGTAGCTCTTGCAGCTGCGTAGATAACTCCCGCATCTCGGGAGGAGCCAACCGATATGGTGCCTTGGCTATCAGACCCGTACCAGGGACTAGGTCATTCCGAAACTCAACCTCTCTTTCCGGAGGTATCCCAGCTAAATCCTCCGGAAATACATTCGGGTACTCTCGCACTACCGATACATCATCAACTGTCGCCTTACCCTTATCTCGGGTATCCATGACATAGACGACGTACCCTGCGCAACCTTGTTGAAGGTGGCGCCTCGCTCTCACTGCTGAACATAAAATCGGTCCCCGATGTGGCCTCTCGCCTTGGATCACTAACCCTCCCCCACTAGGAGTGCGTACCCTCATTAGCTGTTGCTCACAGTCGATCACTGCCCCCATTGGGGCTTAACCAATCCATACTGACTATAACCTTATTCCCTCGTAGGGGAATAGGGACCAAATCCACTAAAAACTGCTCATCGAATAACCGTAGCGTACATCCTCTATGATCCCTCGTGACCCTGACGGTCCTGTCATCTGCTATCTCAACATCAAGTGGGCAATCCAGCTCCCCCGGAGCTCTACTAAATCGCTTGCTAAGTGCGAGCGACACAAAAGATCGGGTGGCACCCGAATCAAACAGTACCAAAGCTGATATGTCGTTCACTAAGAAGGATCCTATAACAAAACACATAAACATAAGTAACATCCAATATAAATAAAGAGATAAGAGAAAGATACATACCCGTCACCACGTCAGGCGTTGCTCGTGCCTTCTCAGCTGTCAACTGAAAGGCTCTGCTCTTGGCCACCAGTGCCTCTGCCGGGCCCTGGTGGCCGTCTGTGATCCTCAATGTTGCAGGAGAGGGTGCTGCCACTTGCCCTGCTGCTGCTAAACTCGAACACTGGGACCGCTTGTGTCCCCTCTGATTGCACTGAAAGAAAATCAGATATGATGATATCGTGGTGGTGGTAGTAGTTATACAATCCCTGCTTATATGCCCAGTTCGGCCGCACTTGAAGCAGCCAGAACTCCCTACCTTGCACACCCCATCGTGCAACTTGTCGCATTTGCCACAACGGTTGCGGCTCTACTGGCTCCTAGACCTGTGGTCAGACACCTTGGGCTTCTTGCCCGAACTCTCCATGTCAGACGCCACCTCTGGCTTCCTCTTCCTCTCCATCTCTAAATCAATCTCTCTCTCATGAGCCCACGCTGTCATATCATCCAACGTCCTGTAGTTGGAGTGGCTCACAAACTATCTGATATCGCTCCTCAACATCTCATGATATCAGTCCTTTTTCATATCCTCGTCTGCCACGTACTGCAGAACGAGAAGGGCCCTCTCCCTAAACTTAGCGGTAATCTCTGCCACTTTCCCAGTCATTTGTCGTAATCTCTGCCACTTTCCCAGGCCATGGTATCAAGAGTTGCATCATCACTGATGGCATCTCCGACCTCCTCCCACCAGTCTTGTGCCCTGTCCTTTAGAAGACAGGACGCAAGTCGAACCTTGTCCCCCTCAGGACATCTACTAGTGCGGAATGTGTTAGCGACATCTGCCAACCATCTGGTGCTCGCAATGGGGTCCCGAGCCCCATGGTAGTTGGGAACTCCACAAGATCTAAACTCCCTAAAAGTCAATGTGCGCGACCCCATCATGGCTGCCACCTCAGTGCGGAAGGCACTCATCCTCTCATCTAACAACTCCAAAATACCCTCCTTGATCGTGCCGAAGATCACAGGATTCTAATCCAGAGTAATGCACATGATCTCAGACGAGATGAACTCCCTCGTCTGCTCATCTAGCTGCCCGACTCTAAAGCCTGAACTTGATCCCTCACCGACACCTGAACTGCCAACTGGTCTAGTGCATAAAACCACTATTCTGAAAACACATCAAAACGAACATTTAAATGCTAATCGTATCTCGAGGGATCCCGCATACTACAAGTTTCCTGGATTCATCTCAGCCTTCCTTGATTCGATTACGGATCCTCTGCTTTCAGTAGTACGGGCCCATACTACCTTTCACATCTATCCGTACTTTCCTCAAGAACTGGCTTGACTCCACCAAGTCCCTTCTACTACTACTGCTCTCTGATACTCATCCTAGGCTTGCCCTAGGGTAATCACCATCCATCTCTCCGCCATCAGCTGCACAAGAAGTCCCTGCCTTCTTCCCCTAAGTAGCTCACGAATACTATTACATACCACTCAGACTAGATAATTCTTCAAATGAGAGATCCTACCCTATAACGGTTGGACTCAAACAAGAGCTGTGAAATAGAGCTAGACCTAACCTTCTAAAATAATTTAGTCCTCGCAATATGTAACTTAACATATTCGTTTACTAGTTAGTAAAAGACAACTAGAACTCCTAAAAGCACAAAGCAAGCAGCATTCGATCATTGAGTAATCATAATCAAGCATATACATATAACAGGCACATAAGGCATCCTTTCTAGATCCTTTGTCCTAATCTTGCATGCAGTTCTCATAAAGCTGATAATCATATCATAATATAAGCTTGGATGGGTAATTTGGGAATACTTAATTGAGCTCGGTTTGATTGCATGCATCACACCCTTTTCTCCTTTACAAAATTCTTTTTGCTATTTCTAAAACTCTTTTCTTTTCTCAAAATCCTTTTTATAAACATGGTTTTTCTTTTGAAAACTTCTATACCAACTCCTTAGTTTGAGTTCAGACATACCCGAAAGTGTGCCAGAATCCCTCAAACCAAGGCTCTGATACCAACTTGAAACACCCCAAAATACGGTCAAAAAAATTGTTTTTAAAACATTAATAAAACCATAACTCATAAATTATGATAAATAAAATCATAAACCATGTGTCTCAAAACATCACATCAAATGTTGTATGAAATCATATGAAAAAATATCAGAGTCTAAAACGCCCCAGGCTGAACTATAGTGTGTGCGATGCAATCATCTCGAGCCCTTCCCTTTGCTAGTAGAAGTACCTAAAAACAAAACTGTAAACCATAAGCACAAAGCTTAGTGAGTCCCCCTAAGCTACCACATATTATACACATAATCATATATTGGGACTAGCCCACTGCATCGGACCCCACCCAACATCAGACGAATCTGGCATCGGGCCCCGCCCAGCTTCAGACCGAGGTCCAGCATAACTTGGGCCTAGCCCCTGCATCAAGCCCCACCCAACATCATCCTGGATTCTGGTATACATATCATATCAACAAGCATAACATATACATAAACATAAGCATAACATGAAAGCTAACGTTCCTCGGGCTTGCCCTGGCATTAAACCAAAGTTCGGAACACATAATCATACACATGAAAGAATCACGAAGACATCAAGCATACTAACTTCATCGGGCTTTCCCAGGCATCAGACCGAAGTCCAGAACATAAAATCTACATCGGGCAAACCCCCACACATACAATCACACATAAGCGGACCGACTTGGTGCCTTAGACCCGTTCCTCTAGGAGAAGACTCGCCTCTCAAACTAAATGTTGAACTCGTGTGTGAGGAATCTCAGTTGGCTGCTCCCACGACTCCCCGACTAACTCTATACAATAATACTTTGTCAAAATCTGATAATCTTCTTAGGGTAAAATGAACATTTTACCCCCTTGGTCCCACTTGGTCCATATCTAAGGTCCAAGACCATAATACAAAAGGCCTCACACTAGGTAGGCTTCCCAAGCCCACTAGTGGCTCACTAACAGCCCAATTTGCTAAATTGAGCCCATTCCCTCTAATAGGCCTTACCCTAAGCCCAAATTATCTGACTTTTAATGGCCCACTATGGCCCAGAGACCCAAAGTCCAAAGAATGGGCCAAACTGAGGTCCAAAACATGCCAAGACCATATCTATTGAGTATGTGGGGCGTACTCCTATGTACGCTAAGCGTACTTGCTAAATGGTGTGTACGCTACGCGTACTTGCATGTACACCCAACGTACTTCTCTGTTAAGTCACTTTTCCCATTAAGTGCTTAATACTCTAATCCAAAGGTTATAATCAAAAATCCAAGTCCTCTTCAATGTCTTGATCCATAAATTAAATCACTTGGTGGCTTGCAACCCACTAAATGAGCCCAAACATAGAATAATAGCAACTAACTCCATAGAAATGGCTAGATCTCATGCATGGTTACATACATGCCTTAAAGGTTGAAACTTTACTGCTAAAGGAATGCTTTGAACTCCAAGGGTGGCAACCATAAGCTCAAAAAACGAAGTTGCATGATAAAGATCCATCATTTGGACCTAAATGTTGGATTAATGTCTAAGTCCATAACTATTTTGGTATGTACTTGACCCGATGGTGCATGGTCCTTTTGGGTTGCCTTCACCAAAGCAACTTGATAGGATGAATTATGGAGAGAAAGGATTAAATATGATTTATTAATATATTATGAGAATAAAATATTAAAGGAGAAATCATATTGTTTAATTAATATTAGTCAATAATTAATTGGTAATTAGTTTTGTGACTAAAAGAGATTAATTAAACTTAAGGGACTGGAATTGTAATTATAAGATAATTGCAATTTGGGCTATAGATTGCCTTATATTAAGGAGTGGACGAATTCTATGGGGAAACCCAAGAAGAAATCGTCCAAGGCCTTAAGGAAAGGAATCTATGGGTTGCTTAGGGCTTAAGCATCCAAATTAGGGTTTCCTTGTTAGATAACCCTCATAACCTCGTATATATATACATCCCTTATGACCCAAAAACGTGGCTAAGCATCCTTCTAGGGTTTCACACGTTTTAGGGCAGCCTCCATCCTCTCTCCTCTTCATCCTCTTGCTCTTGGTGTTTGTGAACCATTAGAGGAGTGACATTTGTGACTCTAAGCTTTCTAAAGTCAATACAAGGAGGAATTGGGATTGTTATTGCTACATAACAATCAAGGTATGATCTAAACCCTAATTATATGTTATATTGATTATCTTATGCTAGATCTAGGGTTTATAGTCTTGGATAACTTGCATGTACAATAGAGAAACCTAGATCCAAGCATTAGGGTTTGTATGAGCACATAGAATGTTCTTATGACAAAAACCCATCAGTGGTATCAGAGACTAGATTGGTTTCTATTGTATTGATGCCTTGTATGTTGAAAAAATTCGATTTTTGTGTTTCTGGGGGCTGAACTCGCTGAGTTTTTTAGATGAACTCGCCGAGTCCATGATGAACTCGACGAGTCCATGCCTGTCTCGACGAGTCGGCTGGTCAGAATGAGGGAAAACCGGGATTTCTTGTTGTTTTTGCTTGAGGATACTTGCCTTATCATATTAGATCAATATAAGTCCGATTTTTTGATATATATGACTATATTCTTGATCTAATTGAAGATATTTATCAATTAATAAAATATTTGTTTCCTTATGTGATAATTGATTAATTATTTTGATTAAATCGGTAAATTATTTTGCAAGAAATCATTAAATAAATCAAATATGGATAATTATGTGATTAAATGTTAATTTAGATTATTTGTTATTTGATCCTTGTGTTATGAAATGTTTCATATTTTCCCCTTTAGGTTTTATAGTTTAAATTTGACCTCAAAAGTTTTGTTGTTTTGAAATTTAAATAGTTGAAACCCTATTGTTTTGAAAAAGGTTTCAAAACTTGCCCTCAAGTTTTGGAATTTAAATTTTGATTAATAGTTTAATTTTGATTTATATTTAAATTCTAAACCCTAATGTTTTGAAATGTTTCAAAACTTGCCCTCAAGTTTTGGAATTTAAAAGTTGATTAAAAGTTTAATTAGGAATGTTAAATTCTAAAACCCTAGTATTGTTTTGAAAAAGATTCAAATCACACCCTTATGGTTTTATTAATTAATTAAGGTGTATAATTAAAAGAGGTTTAATAAATCCATAAAGTTTTGGTTTACAATTTAATTGAATTAAAGGTATAATTATTAAATTTGACCACCTAGTATTTTAAAAGTGTAAAATATAGCCTATACTATATATAACATTAAAAGTCTAACATTATATATATGTATGAGTAAAAGTCAGTCTTACCGTTAGTAGGCCTCATTCACGAAGCTGGTCTATAAGGGGTGTTTAAGGAAATTGCCTATAAAATGGCGATTGAATAGGTATCCACTCTTACCCACCGCACTCTTGACTAGTGGAGGGTCGTTAGCCGAACGGGTAGGATGGGACAAAACCTTCCATTATAAGTATATTGAAGTACTAAAGTAACTAAATGTTTTCATAAAATTCTCAATCTTAGTTACTTAGGCAAAAGTGAATTGATGCAATTCCATGAAATTACACTTTGTGCCCTTGCGAAGACGTTAGTGGAGCGTGTGTGGTTTACCGGCACACTAAATGGTTCTAAGCAAAGGTAGCAAAGGGTGACTCAATGTTTGTCATAGTTCGGTGGAGCGTGCGTGGTCTACCAGCACATCGAATAGGTGACTATAACATATGGGGGCACCATGTAGTTTGCATGGTTATTCACACCCGCTTTGTGATCCTCGGCATCCGAGTCACAAACGAGAGGGGCATATCGAGATTTAAACATGCCATTGAAATGTTCAATGAATCTCATAGGATCTAGGAGTTTTCATAGATTTAAAACTTAAATTTTCTTTTTCGTTTTTCATGGTGGAAATTAGTGAATCTTCATTCACTTACCTTCAAATGTTCTGCAATTTGGGTTACGACATCCCTCTCCCAAGTTGTAGAATATTGTGTTGGGTCCTAGCCTTAGTATCTCATTTGGGTGGTTTACTAAGGACTCAATCAATCAACTAACTTGAATTCGTTTTCTCCCGTTTTGTAGATGTCAAAGGTCGACAACTATGGTCTTCCCAAATCCCGTGGAACAAGCTTTCCACATGAAGATGATATTCCACGATTCGATCGAGGAACAAGAAATTGTGCTTCACTTCCTCCACCTCCTCCAATTATTCTCCCTAACCCACATGTTCAAAGGCTTGAAAAGTTCAAGATCACTCAAGCCCTTTTGGCAAGTAAACATAAAGAAGGAAATCTGGTGTGTGCACACGTCCTAGGGATGAAGTCACACATTGATAGGTTAAGAATGTTGGGATCCGTTGTCTGTGAGGAAATGGTTGTTGATTGGGTTCTTCAGTCACTTCCTAACTCATATAGTGAGTTCGTAAGAGAGTACTATATGATGAACCGCGACGTGGCCCTTATAGATCTCACCTATATGCTTATTGCTGCTGAATCAGCAATGGTTTGGCGCAATAGCAAAGTTGATTGGTGAATCTGCCTTCAAGACCTCTATGGATATAGACAATGGCAACGAAAGACATGGTATGATAGAAAAGTTTGATCATAAGAGAAAGACAATGTCTAAAGTAGTTCCATGTCATGTTCCAAAAAAGGTCAATTTGCTTTTATTGCCAAGAGAAAGGGCATTGGAGACGAAGCTTCCCCATTTACCTAATAGATCTAAGAGATGGGAGAGTCGAAACGTATGGATCTAATATAGGTAAAATCCATTAACCAACTCTTTTAATCTTCTATTCTAGATTCTTAATACATAATGTGATAAGATTACAATTGATGTTTTGTAGGATCGAAGAAAAGAAAGGAAGCTTAAGGGAAGAAGTGAGCAGAATCTAACCGTGAAGGAATGGATTTGAATCGCATTTCTCGAAGATTAGATTCTTGAGCTACTACTTAGAGTTAGAATTAGATTGCTAAGAAAGATGTATTAGCATATTTTTTCAATGAATTGCATTGTAAGGACAAATTTTTTCCACAATAAAATAAATTTTGATTTTATATTATTTATTTATCCTTGCAATGGCGTATATAAAAAATTGATGTTTGAATGTTTCTATTATTAGCAATAATGGATTTGGTTCTTATTATGTTATTTTTGGAAATGTCGAAGAATTTACCGAATAAGGAAAGTTTCTCATCACCCAAGTTTCAATTGGACAGAAACTTGGAATCATGCAACTTGGTTGCACGATGAATGAGAAATTTCATATTTGGAAATTAGACTAATTCATTGACAAAGTGTCAAGTGAAGGACTAGGAGATCGAGTACACAAAGTTGCGTGTTGATCAAGTCCACCATAAGAATAAAAAAATATTCATCATGATTTACTAAAGGTTTAGTAAATATGATTATACTTACAAGATTAAGTGTAATTTTGAATTGATTGAAAAAGTTTAAATCAATAGCAGAACGAATAAGAAGAATCAAGTAGGCAGAAAGATAAAAGTTTCTCCATTCTAAGAAGAAGGGAGAGTAGCTTCTATGCTTTATGATTGGTCTTAATGATTAAGAACCATATCTCAATTGATCCTCTAAGTGAGTCTTAGTACAATTGTATGTTTAAGAAGAGGAATCAAGGATTGAAGAAATGGTTAAATCAATAAGTCAATCATACTTCATTCCAAAACAAGTCTTAAAGTTAAGATTGTGACATTAAGTGATAAGTATTAAGAAGGTTTATAACATTCATCAAATGCGGAAAGTTGTGATGTCTTGGATAAGACAAAGACCAACTAGGACCAATTTATGAAGTGTTTTGATAAAAACTACACTAACTCTTGAATATTTGTTTGTCATGAAATGTTTATTGAAAAGAGAATCTTATATGTCAAGGAGTCAGTGGGAGTCTTAATGCTCTTGAAAGGTTTCAAGAACAAATCAAAATAGACCTTATCGATCATCACTGGCACACGAGTTGAGGTTTACAACCTATCGTGTTGACACTATTTTGTTTCTATGCCATTCCAATTAAGTTAATTATGCATGTGAGTTCTATGAGTTCTCATTTGAATGCATAAAAGGCAAGGACCTTGATCAATGAAAGGTACATTGATAGGAAAAGGTGAGCGGCTTAACTACTTGGAAGACATGGTGGGCAGTTGTGCTACCATAAGGCAAGAAATCAAGACTAAGAAAGTTCGGTCCATATGAGTTTGAATTTGTCGTAAACTTTGGCTTTGACAAGTTCACATGGATAGGAACATATACACCATTAAAATCTAAGTGTCATAAGATTCCCTCCTTCATGAAAATGGCTGTGAGGAAATGCTTTCACTAATAGAGATTTTAAGAAGATAGTGATTGTAAAATTGCATTCTCAAATTCAATTATGGTTACGGTATCCCTTTCCATGATTTGAATTGTGAGGTCTGGCAATTAGTCTTAATTGTTTAGACACACATATAAACTATCTAAGGCAAAGGTGTATAAGTTCAAGAAGCCTTGATAAAAGATTATTAAAGCATTAGGTATTGGAAACATGAACTTAAGAAATTCAATAAGTCTTGTTTTTTCTGAAAGTTAGGCTGTTTCTGAATGCATGTCAAAGCTAGTGGGAGCATAAGTGTTATGTTTATAATAATCATCATGATAGTGGGAGCATAAATGTTATGATTGTATGATTATTAAGGAAAGTATTGCAAGTTGGCAATATTAATTATAGAAAACAAGAGTTATACTTTGCAAAGTCGCAAGAGTTGTAAAGTTGTTTTGCTATAATTAAGGGAGAGAATATTATGCTTCATTTCAAATCTAAAGGCTTAGGTTGTGGAATGTTAAAAAAATAGTCAAGGGTACATAGTGTGTTCTTAAAATTTCGATTATGATTACGGCATTCCTCTTCACAATTCGAATTTTGAGAACATAGCAAATAAAATATTTATGTAAGACATTATGCATTGTGTCCCATAAGCTTCGGGTATAGGATCGATTGCAAATGCTATAATATTTGACCATTCTAAAATTTTCCAAATGTCTAGCGCATTTAGAGGGAAAAAGGACAAGAATCGGTTTTGACTAAGATAATTAAACAACTATCAAAGGACAATCCAAAGTTCGCCGAGGATTGGTCGCTTGTGAGTAGTTGAAAGTATAGTATTGAAAGATATGGAAATGTTTCCATATTGGATGGACCATATCGACATTGTTATAAATAGATAAGATTCTATTAAGAATGAGTTGTCATATGGAAATTATGGAAACGTGTCCATATTGGGAATTGAATATTGAAAACCTATGACTAGATTAGAAACTTTTATGCAAAAGGATGTTCAAAGGAATGTTCTTTGAGTGAGAGACATCATATCTAAGGAATTGTATTGTAACAATCTCCGATAGAGGATTTTGTAATATCATTGGCAATAGTCTTTGTGACTTTGGTGCAGTGACATTACGAAAGGATCATTGCATAAAATGTTAGAATCTAATATATTCTATAAGTGGCAAGAATTTGATATTCTTTTACTTATGGAAAGGGATTAGGAGTTGTGAAACGATAATGATTAGAAATGTGTTCAATTTGATCTATTTCAAAAAGTAGGAACCATAGGTAAACATTGTGTGCGTGCTAAGAGCGTGGGACAAGTGTAATAATTCAAGTAAGAAGTTGATTACCCGAAACGACAAATAATGAGTAATCGATATGGTGATAAATAAAAGGTGTTTTATTTATGCTCAAAGGGTTGAGGCCATATGGGATTAGTATTATTCTTGTGTTTCATGTTGCATGTTTTGACTTCCTGAATAATTTAATTTGTTTAGAACAGTAAAATTATTCGAACGGGCCACAGTTGTTCATATGTTGGAAGTAGGTATGAATGAAGACTGTTGTGAATTGGTGTGCAGATTGTCTAAAAGAGTATTAGACATAAGCAAATGTTTGCTGCAACGTTCATGAGTGCTTATGAATATGATTTGAGCATTGGATTAGACCCACGCTCACTTGGATCACTCCATGGATTGTGTCACAAGTGATTGGTGAGACGATAACATCTTATATTCTTGAAACCGAGATGTGTGAGTTGTATCTTGCAAATCGGTTGCACATTGATAATATGTAAACGCACCGGTAACTTGGTGTTATAAAACATATTGTTGTGTGTGATTCGGTGAGTGAGTGCAGGCAAGCATTGTATCAAATTTTATCCGTTCCTTTTATTCAAAGTAGGATAAAAGTGATATCTTTGGTCCCCACGATGATTTAGTGATGACAAACGTAAATGCTCGGCCGGGCTAGGGCTAATTTGATTTGTTCAATTAGTCAGTCGTCATAAATCGGAATTCAAGAAATAGTACAAAGAGAATGATTTGAAATCATGTCTCATACGATATCTAGAATGGAGGAATATATGATCCCTTATCTAAGGACACGCGTATTTGATAGGATCAGAGATGACAGCGGCTTTGGAAAGCTACGATTGCAGATAAAGATCTGAAGTCATACGTATAATAGTTATTAGACTTATCCAAGTGGGAGACTGTTGGATTAATGTCTAAGTCCATAACTATTTTGGTATGTACTTGACCCGATGGTGCATGGTCCTTTTGGGTTGCCTTCACCAAAGCAACTTGATAGGATGAATTATGGAGAGAAAGGATTAAATAAGATTTATTAATATATTATGAGAATAATATATTAAAGGAGAAATCATATTGTTTAATTAATATTAGTCAATAATTAATTGGTAATTAGTTTTGTGACTAAAAGAGATTAATTAAACTTAAGGGACTGGAATTGTAATTATAAGATAATTGCAATTTGGGCTATAGATTGCCTTATATTAAGGAGTGGACGAATTATATGGGGAAACCCAAGAAGAAATCGTCCAAGGCCTTAAGGAAAGGAATCTATGGGTTGCTTAGGGCTTAAGCATCCAAATTAGGGTTTCCTTGTTAGATAACCCTAATAGCCTCCTATATATATAGATCCCTTATGACCCAAAAACGTGGCTAAGCATCCTTCTAGGGTTTCACATGTTTTAGGGCAGCCTCCATCCTCTCTCCTCTTCATCCTCTTGCTCTTGGTGTTTGTGAACCATTAGAGGAGTGACATTTGTGACTCTAAGCTTTCTAAAGTCAATACAAGGAGGAATTGGGATTTTTATTGCTACATAACAATCAAGGTATGATCTAAACCCTAATTATATGTTATATTGATTATCATATGCTAGATCTAGGGTTTATAGTCTTAGATAACTTGCATGTACAATAGAGAAACCCAGATCCAAGCATTAGGGTTTGTATGAGCACATAGGATGTTCTTATGACCAAAACCCATCACTAAAAAGGTCCAAAGCTCCATAATCCTAAATCTAAGCTTCTAAGAGGAAATTTGGAAGCTTTATACCTCCTTTGAGTACCAAAAGATGAAATAGTCCCAAATCCTTGAGCTCAAGATACTCAACTCCTTCTTCTTCTTCAACGCCTCTTCTCTTCTTCCAAGCTTTTGTTCACCAAAATAAGCTCAAAAGGTCAAACACACACAATAGAGTATGAGGGCATATTAGGGTTTTCTGAGGGTGGGGGACTAGTAAGGAGGCTAGGGTTTGAGCCATTATGGCTAAAACCCTAAAAATTAGGGTTTTGAGTCCACTCACATACGTTGTGCGTACTCCTTGGTATGTTGTGCGTACGTGTATGCGCTCCCCGCATCCTAGGTGCCTCTACGCCCTGAATACGATAGGTTACGCCTAGCGTACGACTTATGGGCAACCCAACTATCTGGCCCACTTTGCTAAGGTCCACTCCAAAAATCAACTTGTCCCATTATTACTCCAATAACAAATATTAATTACTTAAATTAAATAGTACCTAGAGAGACGGCTATTACAGCCTGAGCCTCCCAAATCAACCCCACAAGCGAAGAATCCACAGATATCCTCATACATGACACCTCAACAGAAGATCCAACCGACTTACGAATCAGGGCATCCGCCACCACATTCGCTTTACTCGGATGGTAAAGGATCTCAGAGTCATAATCCTTGACTACATCAAGCCACCTGAGTTGCCTCTTGTTCAGGTTCGGATGATCAATAATATGCCTCAAACTCTTGTGATCCATGTAGATAGTACAACGGACCCTATAAATGTAATGCCTCCAAATCTTGAGGGCGAAAAGCACCACCCCGAACTCAAGATTGTGCGTGGGATATATCGTCTCATGCGGCTTTAGCTGTCGTGAAACATAAGTTATCACTCATCCTCTCTACATGAGGACTGCCCCCAACCCGATGATGGATGCATCACAGAAAACCACAAAATCCTCGACTCCCTCAGGGAGGGTCAAAACTGGGGCATCACAATGTCTCTACTGAAGGGTCTCAAATGCTGACTGCTGCTCAAGACCCCATTGGAAATCTACCTCATTCCTCGTCAAATGAGTAAGGGGTACCGCAATCTTGGAGAAATCCTAAATAAATCTCCGGTAGTACCCTGCCAAACCAAAGAAACTCCTTATATCTGAGGGAGATTTCCGAACCTCCTATTGCATCTGTGACATCCCCAAATTCATGACCAGAAAAGACCGATTTGTTTATGCGTTATTTGAAAATCGGAGTATACTTTTAAAGAAGTATGTTGTGGAATTTGTTCCCAAAAATATGAATATGAAAAGACCAAAGAAATGTATTTTTCATTAAATTAAAAACCTCGAGATGTCATTGTCCATACAGATCAAAAGCATAAACAAAAACAATATAGGACTTACAACATCTATTTATTCTAGAGGCCTATAATCCATTGATCTCTCATCAGACCATCATTCATGTGCTCTTTTGCCACAACCTGTATACAATAAACTTAGTGGGTCAGGCTTGGGAGTTGGTGAGCACATAGGGTTTTCAACCCATAATAAATAAGTTTATTATTTTTCATCAAATCAAACAACCTGATTACCCGTTCCCGTTATCCTCACCTTATGTCTTTCATCGGGATGGACAACATTGCTTAGGGGATTCCTCAGCAATACATGTTAAATAAGGCAACCATGAGGGGGATGGAGTACACCTGGTGAACACGTAGTTCAAATAAACACCTACAGGTTGCAAGCCTGTTAGCGTTCCACTAGATTGTCTAGAATAGTCTGTGGTCGTCATCATTTTATTTCATCACACATCAACTATTTCATATACCCATGTTTTACCCAACATATTTGTAGATATAAAATACATAAACAGTTTAAAACATTTAAAACATGTATAAATTATTCATCCAACATACATATCATGAATACAAATAATATGCACACATAGCACATAATTTATATTAAATACTTCATATTTACCTGTAAGATGAAAGTAACTATGCACTCAATTGTTAAAGTGGTGATTCAAAATTGGACAGCACTTCGCTCCTTAACAATATAATTTCCTATGACAAAACTTACCGGGAGGTTTGCTAAATATCGAGATTTACGGGGGCGAAACTTTCCGAGCCGAAAATCTCCTCTTCTTGGAGCCTTATGGCGCTCCGGGGCTTTCTTCTAGCGCTAGGGAAGTTTCCTAGGGCTTGGGGGTGTTTTGGCAGGGTTAGAGATGATGGGATTTGAGCATTCTAACACTCCTAAGTGTACATGCAACCCTAAATACCTTGGATCTATGTTTTCTCTATTATACATGCAAATATGAACTTTCCAGGGTATTCATCCTAACTAGCATACAAAACAATGAATATAACAAGATAGAATGCATACCTCTTTGATGTAGAATGTCTTCATGAAGCTTGAGTGCCTAGTTCCCCAAGTGTGACACCTCAAATGGTTCACACAACATCATATGCTCTTGGAAAGACTTGAGAGAATTCTACACTTCATTAAAATCGGCTAGCCCTATCACTCACTCATAGTCGTCGATTTCATGAGCCATAGGATTCTTTTATATGGTGGCTATTAGGGTTACACCATGTAACTCATAACTTTACCCATTCCTTTTGCTCTATGGATTTTAACCTCCATGGAGTATCCATGGGTCACCCCATGGACTTAGTCCAAAATAAGGAATCTTGGATCACAAGCCCACATATATAAGAATGAATGATTTACACAATCAACCCATATATTTAATTAGTCTCCTTTTTGATCACTTAATTAATCCTAGATTAATTCTTGATCAATACTAATTAAATAATCTTATTAATATATTAGAACTTATAATATATTACAAAACCTTAAGTGTTATTTCTCCCATTATAGTCTATCCAAATGCATGATGCCATGCAACCCAAATGGACCATGCCGGGTCGAGTCAAGTCTTACCAATTATAGTTACGGACTTAGACATTAATCCAATAAGAGAGAGGCTAGAGAGAGAAGAGAGGGGTTTTTGGTGTGAGAAGAGCGGCTGAACTCACAAGGTATTTATAGGCCTGGAGTTGCAGTTACGTTGGGCGTACCCTCGATGGTACGCTACCCGTAAGGGGGCACGTGTCATCCTTCGGACGGGGGGTCGTGGCTGCTTCGGAACCACACATTGGGAGACCAAAGGAAATACATTCGATGTACGTTGGGCGTACTCGGTACACAGGGCATCCGAAGTGTTACGTTGGGCGTAAGAAGGCCATTTGTCAGCATCTGAGGCTAGGACCATAGGGAGCAAGCAAGGGCCGAGATTCGGCCACATCACCGATTTCGCATCAGCCTCCTTCCGACTTCTAAAATCCGTAACTTCCACATACGAGCTCTATTTTTGACATTCTTTATATCCATACGTAGGTGGAGACGTACTCTACAACTTTCATTTAGACTCTGTCGGCTAGTTTTGACTTTATTTTTAAAGTTATATTTTAATAGGTTGGGACAGGTAAAGTCCGTTGAAAATTCATAACTTTGTCATCCGACGTCCAATTTCGTCTGTCTTTTTATCGTTGAGCTCTTATTAACGAGATCTTTAATTCTCGTTTAGATTGTGTTGGCTAAAACTAGGTAGATCTATTATTCGAACTTCGGGCTGCACACCACTATGCTAAATCTTAGAAAATTCATAACTTCCTCACACGAACTCAGATTTGGACGTTCTTTTTATGCACACTCTCGGTTTAACGTATACTACGACTCTCATTTAGATTGCTAAGGCTAAAAAGGTACTTCATCGTAAACTCACTTTCTACGTCACACAGTGTCGTGTCGGTTTTGTCGCGAAACTTCGACAGGTCATAACTTATTCGTTATAACTCGGGTTTATCTCCTCCTTAGGATGAATGTCGTCCCGAAATCATGCATTACCAAATAGATGTGGATAGCGACTCATCATGTCACTCTCTGTTTCCCAGGTGAGGTTTGGCCCATTCGTCTATTTCCATCGCACACGCACTAAGTCAACCATCTTGCGTCGTAACTTCTTTGTCATACTTCAATTAACCTCTTATTTTCATCCATCCTTAACTCAGAAAGAGGAATTATGTCGGGGACTTCTGGCATGATCTTCCTCAAATAACACACATGGAAAGTGTTATGAATACCATCTAGTTCTTCTGGTAGTTCTAGCTTGTAAGCTTGGTTCCAATCCTCTGAAGAACTTTGAATGGTCCAATAAACCTTGGACTCAACTTTCCTCTCTTCCCAAATCTTATAAGTCCCTTCCAAGGTGAGACTTTAAGCAAAATCAAATCTCCAACTTTGAATGTCATCGGTCATCTCTTCTTGTTAGCATAGCTCTTTTGACGATCGTGGGCTGATAACATCCTTTCTCTAATCACTTTCAGCTTATCAGCAGTCTGATGGACTATCTCGGGGCCCATAAACTGCTTTTCTCCAGCCTCAAGCCAACAAGAAAGTGTACGACACTTCTGTCCACACAAAGCTTGATAAGGCGCCATCTTGATGCTCGAATGGAAACTATTATTGTAGAAAAACTCTACCAGAGGTAAGTGCACATCCCAGTTACCTTGGAATTCCAGGGTACATGCTCTTAGCATATCTTCCAGTGTTTGAATCGTTCTTTCGCTCTGATCATCAGTCTGTAAATGGTAGGTTGTACTTAAACACAACTTCGTACCCATTTCCTCTTGTAGGCTTCTCCAAAACCTTGACGTGAAATGACTATCACGATCTGATACAATCGTTAACGGTACACCGTGAAGTCTTGCTATTTCCTTCACGTAAGAATTTGCAAGCTTATCCGTAGACCATTTCTCATTAGCAGCAATGAAGTGTGCACTCTTTGTGAAACGATCCACGACTATCCAAATCATGTTGTGATCGTTCTTCGTTTTGGGCAATATAGTCACAAAATCCATGGTGATGTCTTCCCATTTACCCATGGGTACAGGTAAAGGTTCTAAACTCCCGTATGGTTTCTGATGTTGTGCCTTAACTCTTGCACAGGTTACACACTCAGCCACATACTTTGCAACACCGAGCTTCATCGTCAGCCAGCAGTAGTAGGGTTTCGGATCCTTATACATTTTAGTGTTGCCGGGATGAATCGAGTACATGGTCTTGTGAGCTTCTTCCATCAAAAGATCTCTTACTCTTCCTCTCTTAGGCACCCAAATCTTATCTTGGAATACCTTCAATCCTTTTTATTCGTGCCAAATACCAACCTTTTACCTAAACGTTCTTCCTTTCGTTCATTATTCTATAAAGATTATTCCTGAGCTTTCTTGATGCTTTCTACAATCGTTGAGACGACTTCAATTCTTAATGCTCTTGGCCTTTTTCTTTCCAAATTCACTTTTCGACTTAGAGCATCAGCTATGACATTTGTTTTACCAGGATGGTAAAGTATCTCACAGTGGTAATCTTTGAGTAACTCTAGCCAGCGTCGTTGTCTCATATTCAATTCCTTATGATTAAAGAGATACTGGAGACTCTTATGGTCAGTGAAAAGTTTTCACTTCGAGCCGTAAAAATAATGCCTCCATATCTTTAATGTGAATACTACCGCTCCTAACTCCAGATCATGAGTGGGGTAGTTCTTTTCGTGCTCTTTCATGTGTCAAGATGCATATGCTATCACCTTATCTCTTTGGGTCAAAACACAACCCAACCTAACTCCAAATGCATCGCTATAGACTGCGAAGTCTTCAACTCCGTCAGGTATAGAAAGAATTGGTGCTTCACACAACTTTTTCTTTAGTTTCTCGAATATATCTTCTTGTTTTTCACTCCATGTATACGTAGCTCCTTTATGTGTCAAAGTTGTAAACGGAGCAACTAACAAGGAAATGTCTTGGATAAACTTTTGGTAATATCCAACTAATCTCACAAAGCTTCGAATCTCCGTGGGACTTTTTGGTCGTTCCCACTTCATCACAACTTCAATCTTAGCTGAGTCAACCATTATTCCTGTTGGATTAGGTGTCTAAGCCCATAACTATTTTGGTATGTACTTGATCCGATTATGAGCACGATCCTTTTGGGTTGCCTTCACCATAGCAACTAATATGATGAATTAAGGAGAAATAGGATTTATTATGATTCATTAATATATTATATGAATAATATATTAAAAGAGAAATCATATTGTTTAATTAATAGTGATCAAGAATTTATTTATAATTAATTTTATGGTCAAAAGAGATTAATTAAATTAAGGGGACTGATATTGTAATTATAAGATAGTTACAAAGTTGAGCTTAAGATCCATAAGGAAGCAATGGACGAATTCTATGAGAGTCCATATAGAAATCCTCCAAAGGGCCTTCTGGAAGGATCTTTGGGCTGCGTAAGGACAAAGCAACTAGATTAGGGTTTCCAAGTTGATAATCCTAGAAGCCTAACTATAAAAGGAACCCTCTAGGCCACCAAATTCGTCCCTAACCTTCTAAGAGAGCCCTTGGACGAATTTTGTGCCTCCTCCTCCCTCTCCTAAGTCATCTTGTTACTAGTGATGTTTGTGACTCCATTAGAGGTGCAACACTTGGGGGACTAAGCTTTCAGAAGTCAAGATCAAGGAGGATTGTGATTGTTATTGCTACATATAATCAAGGTAAGATCTACACCCTAATCATATGTTAATTTCGATTATAGTATGCTAGATCTAGGTTTTATGAGCTTTGGATGATTATCTCATGTACACTAGACAAACTAGACCCAAAGCTTTAGGGTTTGCATGTGCACCATAGGATTGATGTAATGCTCAAAACCCATTAGTGGTATTAGAGCCTAGGCTGTTTATCTAATGTATTTGATGCTAATGTGAATTGTTCAAAGCTGAAAAAAATCATTTTTGCTTTATGCCAATTCACTACGAGGTGGTGGGCCATCACGAGGTGGGAAAATCACCACGACGTGGTGTCGGGCAGATGGCAGATTTTTCGGATTTTTGGCCTTAATTAGGTTTGGATAATTACCATAAGTTGTTTTAAATGATTAAAATCGTTTTTTTTAATATGGTAATGAATATCATCATCTAATTGAAGGATAATTGTCAAATTTTAAGATAATTACAAGATTATATGATATATTAGTTATTTGGAAATTTTGATTTGTTTTATCTTGCCAAATTAAATTGAATTAGGTCAAATTTAGATAATCATGAATTATTTGATTAATTAAACTATTTGTAATTTGATCTAGAAGGTTTTGAAAAGTTTCAAAACTTGCCCTCAAGTTGTGGAATTTGAATATTTGATTAAAAGTTTAATTTTGAAATATTACATTCTAAAACCCTAGTATTTTGAAAAAGTTCAAATAACACCCTTATGGTTTTATTAAATTAATTAAAAGAGAGAATTAATAAATCCGTAATTATATGGTTTAAGATTAATCAATTAAAAGTCTAATTCATCAATAGTTTAAACCACTTAGTATTTTAAAAGTATAAAATACACTCTTATACTATATAGAATTAAAAGTTTAATATTATATATGTATAAGTAAATGGCAGTCTTACCGTTAGTAGGCCTCATTCACGAAGTTAGTCTATAAGGGGTGTTTAAGGAAATTGTCTATAAAATGGCGATTGAATGGGTGTCCACTCTCACCCACCGCACTCTTGACTAGTGGAGGGTCGTTAACCGAACGGGTAAGATAGGACACACCCTTCCATTATAGGTATAATGAAATACAAAGTAACTAAACACTTTTATAAATTCCCAAATCTTAGTTACTTTAGGAAAAATGTGGAGTTGGTGTTACTCCATGAAATTGCACATTGCACCTTGTTGATCGTTAGTGGAGCGTGTGTAGTTAACCGACACACTAATATGGGACCAATGAAGGATGGCAATGGGTAGCTCGTAGATTATCATAGATCAATGGAGCGTGTGTAGAATATTGTGTCGGGTCCTAGCCTTAATATCTCATTTAGGTGTTTTATTAAGGACTCAATCAAGTAACTTGAATATCTCTCGTTTTGTAGATGTCAAAATCTAACAACTATGGTCTTCCCAAATCCTTTGGAAAAGGTTTTCCACATGAAGATTATGTTTCACGATTGGATTGTGGAAATGGAAATCATGCTTCATGTCACACCCCAAAACCGAGAATGGCGGAAACGTTCTGGGGCGGAGGACGTCATGTAATGTATCACAACAAACGTAAAGTAGTAAACAAGCAACAACATCGTCCATTGCATTAATAGTAATAGTTTAATACATGTGTGCTCTTTCATAGTAATAAGATATTACAACAAGTAATCAAAAATAAAAGACGAGTCTTGACTGCTCCGTCTTCGCAAAACGTGGTCATCGTACATGTCTACTAGTGACCTGAGAATATAAGTTATTTTGAAAGTGTAGGTCAGCATTTAAGCTGGTGAGTTCATAAGTATTTAATGCCATTGTTCGTATAAGTTTGATGATAACATTTGAAATTGTTCAATGTAATTGTTTGTATATGTTTTGAAAACTCTAGAAAATCCAATGTTTTCTACTAGTATAAAAAGTAGTCTTCTACCAAGACCCGAGTGTTTTGAAAGTAGCCTTCTACCAAGACCTGACCGTTTTGAAAGTAGTCTTCTACCAAGACCTGAATGTTTTAGAAGGTAGTCTTTTACCAAGACCTGAATGTTTTAGAAGTACGCATCACTGTAAATGTGACGCTTTTCCCTTGTTTAGCTATTATTATAAAAGTTATAGTCTACCTCGTCGTTTATGTGTATGAGTCACAATATAAAGGTAATAAGGTAAATAGTTTATCTATATCGAATATGTTTTTAATACTCCCTGTGAGTCTTTTGTTTAAGTAAAAGTGGTTAAAAGGGTGTTTATCTCGAATTGTGAACATGCTAATAATATCCCATGGTATAGTTATTACCCCCTGAGCATGATTGAGTTAAATATATATTACTACGTACAAGGGTTGTTGTTTCCGCTGTTTGTAAGTTTCTCTTAACCATACTAGACGTGGTAATAATGTCGACATTTGTCACCCCAGACCTTCC
Organism: Lactuca serriola; assembly: GCF_051521515.1. Lineage (NCBI taxonomy): Eukaryota > Viridiplantae > Streptophyta > Magnoliopsida > Asterales > Asteraceae > Lactuca > Lactuca serriola. The sequence goes on from NC_136413.1 coordinate 31,255,723, forward strand.
GGTCTAACTGGAGCTTGCAGTTTAGGTGAGGGTCCGTCAAACCCGTATAGATCTATACACAAATTCGCGCTCTCCCTCCAGGAGACTCTGGTTACAGATGAGGACTTTCGTTTGGGCACTAACAAAGCCATCGTCTCACATGTTTGCTAACAACAAGTTCACGAGTAATATAATGAAATACCTTTTGGTATGAAAAGATTATCCTTGTTATGAAGAATGCATACTTGTAAATAAAACGTTGGTATAGACTCATGAATGAACTGACTCTTGTGTGATTCCTTATAGGAATAATGTTTTGTATCCCCTAAACTATTCCTATAATAGTTTACTGGAATGTAATTGATGAATGTCCAAGTAGGTTTATACACCCTTGCTACCCAAGAGTGTCGGAACTGAACTAACTGATGGAACTTTTATGTCTATATAGGTATACATGATCTATATAACTAATATTTAGACGACATTCGGACGAATAACTGATACCCTAAGGCCACATCCCAACGAGAACAGAAAAAGAAATAAGGTGAGCTAGCCGTTCTAAGTCTTTTAAACCTTTCTTATTTAACTATACATATATAGGCAAGCATTTAACAATAAGTATAAAAGAAGTTTTGTAAAACCTTTGAAAAGTTTAATAAATAAGAATTTGTGACTTGATGTCAGTTTATAAAACGATTCGAAAACAGTTGACAAGACAGTTTAAGTGTAAGAAAACCTTTGTTTGATGCACAACTATAACAGATTCAAAAAGGAAACATACAGTTTGTAAGACAGTTTCTAAAAGTGTTTTACCATGTAAAAAAAACGTTTGAGAAAGCTATTTGAAGTACTCTGTTTGGTGAAACGGCTAAAAGTGTAGTAAGTCCAATTGTATGTTAGTTATAAATCACATGTGATTGATTACATAACCATAAATTATAACTAAGATTTATGTCTTTCACACGGGGATAACCGTGTGTTTACTTGTATTCCCCCCCCCCCCTAAAAGTGTATAAAAAGCATTTATAACGCATATGAAAGTGTAGATTATAGGGGTATGAACTCACCTGATAGATTGAAGAAGGTGAGACGAAAGTCGAGCAGAACTTCGACTGGTAAGAAGTCGATTTCTCTGAAATCTCGGGACTTCGGGACTTGCGTCGTGTGTTGGAGGTGTTATCGGGGCTTCGGGGTAGTTTAGAGGGGCTTAATAGGGTGTAGAAGTAGGGGAAATGATAGAAATGAACAACTAAAGTCGGCTACCCTCGATTCCTATTTATAGGGTGAATTTTGGGTCTCACGTCGTGAGTTTTGTCCCAAATCGTCATGGCATGCGTCACACGTCAAGTAGCTCTGGAAGGGTCATTCAAGGGGCTCACGTCGTGAGTTTTACAAAACCCACGTCGTGAGTTCTGACACAGAGTCGGGATTCGTGCCCGAACTTCATAAATTCATAACTTTTGCATCCGAGCTCCGTTTTTGACGTTCTTTATATGCACGCGTAGGTGAGATTATGCTCTACAACTCTCTTTTAGACTCCGTTGGATAATTTTGAATTTATTTTTAATATATTATTAATATATTATCTTTATATTATTTTTAGTAGACCGGGACACGAAAACTCCGTCATAAATCCATAACTTCTTCATCCGACGTCCGTTTTCATCAGACTTTTTACCGTTGCGCTACTATTGTTGAGACCTTCGATTCTCATTTAGTTTGTGTTGGCTAAAAGTCTCTCGATCTCTATTTCGAGTTTTTAGCTGTCTACTGCTATATCCGGATCTTGCAAAAATCATAACTTCCTCAAACGAAGTCAGATTTGAACGTTCTTTTTACGTACGTTTACGGTTTAATGATGTCTACAACTTTCATTTAGATACCTAAGGCTAAAATTTATTGTATTGAAACTTCGCGTTTTACGTCTATCAGTGTTGCCGGTTTTGCCAAGAATCTTCGGTTGGTCATAACTTCTTCGTTATAACTCGGATTTTAGGGTTCTTTATATGTACGAAAACCTTGATACGATTCCTACTACTTTATTTAACCCAAATAAGACTTTAGGAAAGTTAAATTTTGACCTAAATTTGAATCGTGTTACATTTAATTGTCTCGAAATATCGGGTTGTCACATCATCCCCCCGTTAGAGGGAATTTCGTCCCAAAATTAGAGTTTAAGCAGAATTAATAAATATGCTACGGATAGAAGTTTTATTTGTTTCTCGTGTTCTTGAGTGAACTCAGGTCCTCGCTTGGCATTCCTGCGAACCTTTCACTATCGGGATACGACTTTGCTTCTTTCGTTTGACTTCACTGGTATGATAACTCTTCTTTTGTTGAATGTGTGTTGAGTGTTTTTGTGGTCTGTGAAAATAGTACACCTTGTACCCTACAAGTAGTGTCTCCGGATCTTCAGAGCAATTACCGCTGCTCCTGACTCAAGATCATGCGTTGTATAGTTAGCTTCTTGCGGCTTAAGCTGTCTTGAGGTATAGGCAGTGGCCTTTCCTCTTGTATAAGAACGCAACCAAGCCCTTGGTTGGATGCATCACTTTTCACCACGAAATCTTTTATCCCCTTTGAGAGGGATAATATCGGTGCAGTGCACCAGGCTTACTTTAGCGTTTGGAATGCTCTTTCTTGTTTACAGACAAGTCCGGTGCTCCTCCAAGTGAGAAGCTTGACCTAAAGAATCCTCTTCTGAGGAGTTCGTTAAACTGTCTGGGAAGTTCCAGTATCTTAGTTGGAGTTAGACGATAAGGTGATTTGGCTACTGGGGTAGCCCTTGTAACTAAGTCGATTCTGAACTCGAATTGACGTTGTGGTGGTAATCCCGGTAGTTCTTCTGAAAAGGTGTTGGGAAAGTCGCGTCCTTTTGGGATGTTCTAAATGTCCTTCACTTCTTGGCTCATATCGACGATGTGTGCAAGGAATGTGTGATATTCCCTTAGTAAGCACTTTTGAGCTTAAAAACACGAAATGATGTGAAGGTTCGTACTTGATTTGTCTCCGTAAATAATAAGAGGTTCTTTGATAGGGAGGTTAAGACGAACTGCTTTATCAAAGCACCGGATGCCAGCTCGATGTAGACTTAACCAACTCCTACTGATTTTGATGTCAAAACCTTGGGGGTGGATTAGATGTCGTGAAGATCTAAAAGAAAGTATGACTACTCATGAATTAGGGAAAAGGGTAGGTATTTCTAAGTTTATTCTCACGGAAGCACGATCACTCTCAGTCTTGGGCAGTCTCCATCCTGAAGTTCATAGTAGGACCCATACCAGGTTCATCAATCTCAGTATCGGGTATACGAGTCGTATATAATTAAGATTGAAACTATGGGTCTTTGGATTGAACTTGACGTACTGCACGAGTGGTACTTCAGGGAGGTTTGCTGAGGTTTCTTTGGAAAGGGTAAGAAACATGAGGTACTCTACGCATGAGTACTTCGGAGTTCTGAAGTGATAGTTTCGTTAGAAAGATGATTTCGGAGAAAGAGATTTACACACGAAACTGGTATTGTGAGGATCAAATAGACTCTGATCGTATGATAAAATCAGAATCACTTGGAAATAAAGGCACTAGATTTGATCATAAAGGCGTTACAGACAAAACACAATAGTGCAACTTTTTAACAGAGTTACAGTACTTTAGAGTAACTACAAGAATACTGTTGCAAACAAAGTATACCACAAAAGGCAAGTATACGCAGCACGAGGGTCCCTTAACTAAAGGGATCTCGCAAAAGATAAGACTCGAGTTGCACTAGTTTTAAACATGTTTTCAAAATATACATAATACTGACGATTGGAAGTGAACCTATACTATAGTAGGGTCCTTTGTTGCCTCTTTCCATTAAGAGGTCAAACTCCTCCGGATTCACCGTCGTTCTCCTCTGTTGGACAGTCCCTCTTGAAGTGTCCCATTACGCTACATAGATGGCACATTCGAGAGATTTCGACATTGGTGATTGAAGTAATGTGTTGGATCCGCGTCTTGCAGTAACGGACGGTGTGTCCCTTTTTATTACAGTTTAAGCACTGCATTTTCTGACAAGGTCCATGATGGTGATAGTTGCATTTGTTGCACTTTGGGAGGTTGCCAGCATACTGTCTGGCCGGGTTAGGGATAACTGGGATACTAGAATAAATGGTAGTAGGAGGTACAGAAGTTGTGGCTGTGAAGGTTGCCACAATTTGTTGTCTTTTGCTCGCCCCTTGGGGTGATTTACCTTTAGCCTTAGCCCAGAAATTTCGTTTGTTATTATTGGGTTTTGGATTCGAGTTGTCGTGGTAGTTTGTTGCTTGTTGAGGTACTTGATTGTTGCTTGGATTGGAATTATTGTTAACAATCCCGCTAACATTCGCTTTGTTAGCGTTAAGGTGAGTCAGAACAGCTGTAACGGTAGCCGAGACTGCAACTTGAAAGGTAGCTGCATCAATCTGAAGAGTTGGTGTTTGGTTGATGGGTTGATCATTTTTCTTCGGTGACATGATTCTGTTACACTGAAAGAAAATGAATTTGTGAGCGAGTATGGTTGAACCTAGATGTAGTTCGGTCGTTCATGTAAAGAATAGAAGTATGTTCTTGAAGGTTTGACCTACATCCTTATGATGCAGTCCCAGTACGGAATAAGAGTATGTTCACGAAGGTGTGACCTACATCCCTATGATGCAGTCTTAGTACGGAGTAGAAGTAAATTAATAGAATGGTCTCAAAACGCTTATCGTCCAAACCAGAGTATTATTGTTTGGTGGCTAACATGATCCAACTCTTGAAGGAGACTTGGAAATGATTCCGGAGTTAAATTGCCATAGTCCAATAACTTGACTAGATGGGGTTTCAGATAGACTCCAATGAAAGCATGATGAAAGCATTTGAACAAAGATTAACGCGGAAGTTAGCCGACTGTAGATATCATTGATGTTTAAGATGTAATAGGTTTGGGGAAATTGACCTTGTTGTAGGTCTTACATCATATTCGGAGTAGAAAAGTCTTTGACAGCATAAAGACTTAACTAAAAGTACTTACAGTACAAGGTAGTCACATAGAAAGTACTACACAGAACATAGACAGGAACATGGTTCTTTAAAATAAAGAAGGAAGTAAGGTATCTCTTACTGGCGACGGTCACCCCTATGGTGAACCCTTAGTTCGGCTAGTTGACGTTCCATATCAAGCAGGCATCTTTCGTACACCCTCTAGCATACTTGGAGCTCTATGACTTCGGCTCGGGTTACATCTAGTGCTTGCAGCAAGGTCTCATGGTTTCTCTCAGATCTCTCACTTGTGATCAAGGCAATTGGTGCGAATAGTATGCATTCTTGCATTGGCATTAACCACTTCGATAAGATGGAGAGTCGTCCTGCCCTGAATTTCATTTCGGGCAACTCTACGGATCAGGATTGGTAGAACTCTGTCTGCTGAGCTCCCTTCGCTTGAGTGGTCGAAGCTTCGGTCTCCTTTAAATGGCATAGGTTGATCTTGCTCTTCGCTCCATGTTTCCAAGCATTCTACCCAAGGAGGCGTCGGGCCATGAAAAGCAGGACGAGGGTTAGGATTTAGAAATGGAGCTACCGGGGGTAGGTTCTCAACCCCGGGTTCGGAGTTATCAACATCCGAAAGGTTTTCAGCATGGTGATCATTCAAAGGGATTGGATGATCATTCTCGGGTTCTTCTTCAAACCATCCAACATTGCCTTCGTTCGAAAGGTACGGGTTGCCGTGGGGATGGAGTCCAACCATGTTATCTATGCGAGAATTAGGGAAAGGAAATAATTATTAGACGAAATATCTAGATAATTATTAGAAAATCCTCATTAGTTACATCGCTATTTGTCAAGTGCATACCAGTCATATGTAATCAACACAGGATAGGATTTCGAATAAGTGACCTTAACTCCAATTTCACAAGGAATAGGGGTAAAGCAAAAATTTCACCGATTCTAAGTCTATAACATCCTAGTTACATATAGCCTTAGTGTATCCACTGAGCAACTATCAACTTAGTAATGAAGATCCTTTTTAGTTCTCAAGTAAGTAATTATGGTAACCCAAAACACCCCTATGGTATTTTAGACTTAGGTTCTGTTATAATGTTCTCATTGTGGTAATGTTGGTAAATTTTTATAATTGTTGCCATATCACAACCATTCTTGGGCATATGCTAATCACTCCTCGGACCAGCATAGTTGATCAGGCTATGCCACTCCCAAGACTGACTATACATCCCCAAGCTTACTTGTGATATTCAACAATCGTAATACTTTAGTTCTTGTCGTTGTGACACCGATTTTAGTATGAATGCAGGCACGTATACTTACTTAAATATTTTATTATTTAGAAGTATAAACTCTAAGTTAGAGTATTTTTAATCCCATTGTATTTATAGTTAGTATATCTTTTATGGGTTGATATACTCAATTCACTATAAACAATGCTCTGATACCAATCTGTCACACCCCAAAACCGAGAATGGCGGAAACGTTCTGGGGCGGAGGACGTCATGTAATGTATCACAACAAACGTAAAGTAGTAAACAAGCAACAACATCGTCCATTGCATTAATAGTAATAGTTTAATACATGTGTGTTCTTTCATAGTAATAAGATATTACAACAAGTAATCAAAAATAAAAGACGAGTCTTGACTGCTCCGTCTTCGCAAAACGTGGTCATCGTACATGTCTACTGGTGACCTGAGAATATAAGTTATTTTGAAAGTGTAGGTCAGCATTTAAGCTGGTGAGTTCATAAGTATTTAATGTCATTGTTCGTATAAGTTTGATGATAACATTTGAAATTGTTCAATGTAATTGTTTGTATATGTTTTGAAAACTCTAGAAAATCCAATGTTTTCTACTAGTATAAAAAGTAGTCTTCTACCAAGACCCGAGTGTTTTGAAAGTAGCCTTCTACCAAGACCTGACCGTTTTGAAAGTAGTCTTCTACCAAGACCTGAATGTTTTAGAAGGTAGTCTTTTACCAAGACCTGAATGTTTTAGAAGTGCGCATCACTGTAAATGTGACGCTTTTCCCTTGTTTAGCTATTATTATAAAAGTTATAGTCTACCTCGTCGTTTATGTGTATGAGTCACAATATAAAGGTAATAAGGTAAATAGTTTATCTATATCGAATATGTTTTTAATACTCCATGTGAGTCTTTTGTTTAAGTAAAAGTGGTTAAAAGGGTGTTTATCCCGAATTGTGAACATGCTAATAATATCCCATGGTATAGTTATTACCCCCTGAGCATGATTGAGTTAAATATATATTACTACGTACAAGGGTTGTTGTTTCCGCTGTTTGTAAGTTTCTCTTAACCATACTAGACGTGGTAATAATGTCGACATTTGTCACCCCAGACCTTCCGGTCTAACTGGAGCTTGCAGTTTAGGTGCGGGTCCGTCAAACCCGTATAGATCTATACACAAATTCGCGCTCTCCCTCCAGGAGACTCTGGTTACAGATGAGGACTTTCGTTTGGGCACTAACAAAGCCATCGTCTCACATGTTTGCTAACAACAAGTTCACGAGTAATATAATGAAATACCTTTTGGTATGAAAAGATTATCCTTGTTATGAAGAATGCATACTTGTAAATAAAACGTTGGTATAGACTCATGAATGAACTGACTCTTGTGTGATTCCTTATAGGAATAATGTTTTGTATCCCCTAAACTATTCCTATAATAGTTTACTGGAATGTAATTGATGAATGTCCAAGTAGGTTTATACACCCTTGCTACCCAAGAGTGTCGGAACTGAACTAACTGATGGAACTTTTATGTCTATATAGGTATACATGATCTATATAACTAATATTTAGACGACATTCGGACGAATAACTGATACCCTAAGGCCACATCCCAACGAGAACAGAAAAAGAAATAAGGCGAGCTAGCCGTTCTAAGTCTTTTAAACCTTTCTTATTTAACTATACATATATAGGCAAGCATTTAACAATAAGTATAAAAGAAGTTTTGTAAAACCTTTGAAAAGTTTAATAAATAAGAATTTGTGACTTGATGTCATTTTATAAAACGATTCGAAAATTGTTGACAAGACAGTTTAAGTGTAAGAAAACCTTTGTTTGATGCACAACTATAACAGATTCAAAAAGAAAACATACAGTTTGTAAGACAGTTTCTAAAAGTGTTTTACCATGTAAAAAAAACGTTTGAGAAAGCTATTTGAAGTACTCTGTTTGGTGAAACGGCTAAAAGTGTAGTAAGTCCAATTGTATGTTAGTTATAAATCACATATGATTGATTACATAACCATAAATTATAACTAAGATTTATGTCTTTCACACGGGGATAACCGTGTGTTTACTTGTATTCCCCCCCCCCCCCTAAAAGTGTATAAAAAGCATTTATAACGCATATGAAAGTGTAGATTATAGGGGTATGAACTCACCTGATAGATTGAAGAAGGTGAGACGAAAGTCGAGCAGAACTTCGACTGGTAAGAAGTCGATTTCTCTGAAATCTCGGGACTTCGGGACTTGCGTCGTGTGTTGGAGGTGTTATCGGGGCTTCGGGGTAGTTTAGAGGGGCTTAATAGGGTGTAGAAGTAGGGGAAATGATAGAAATGAACAACTAAAGTCGGCTACCCTCGATTCCTATTTATAGGGTGAATTTTGGGTCTCACGTCGTGAGTTTTGTCCCAAATCGTCATGGCATGCATCACACGTCAAGTAGCTCTGGAAGGGTCATTCAAGGGGCTCACGTCGTGAGTTTTACAAAACCCACGTCGTGAGTTCTGACACAGAGTCGGGATTCGTGCCCGAACTTCATAAATTCATAACTTTTGCATCCGAGCTCCGTTTTTGACGTTCTTTATATGCACGCGTAGGTGAGATTATGCTCTACAACTCTCGTTTAGACTCCGTTGGATAATTTTGAATTTATTTTTAATATATTATTAATATATTATCTTTATATTATTTTTAGTAGGCCGGGACACGAAAACTCCGTCATAAATCCATAACTTCTTCATCCGACGTCCGTTTTCATCAGACTTTTTACCGTTGCGCTACTATTGTTGAGACCTTAGATTCTCATTTAGTTTGTGTTGGCTAAAAGTCTCTCGATCTCTATTTCGAGTTTTTAGCTGTCTACTGCTATATCCGGATCTTGCAAAAATCATAACTTCCTCAAACGAAGTCAGATTTGAACGTTCTTTTTACGTACGTTTACGGTTTAATGATGTCTACAACTTTCATTTAGATACCTAAGGCTAAAATTTATTGTATTGAAACTTCGCGTTTTACGTCTATCAATGTTGCCGGTTTTGCCAAGAATCTTCGGTTGGTCATAACTTCTTCGTTATAACTCGGATTTTAGGGTTCTTTATATGTACGAAAACCTTGATACGATTCCTACTACTTTATTTAACCCAAATAAGACTTTAGGAAAGTTAAATTTTGACCTAAATTTGAATCGTGTTACATTTAATTGTCTCGAAATATCGGGTTGTCACACTTCACTTCCTCCACCTCCTCCAATAATTCTCCCTGAACCACGTGTTCGAAGACTTGAAAAGTTCAAAGTCACTCAAGCCCTATTAGCAAAAAGACACGAAGATGGAAAGTCTGTGTGTGCACACGTCTTAGAGATGAAGTCACACATTGACAGGTTGAGGATGTTGGGTGTCGATGTCTCAAGGAAGTTGGTTGTTGACTAGGTTCTTCATTCACTCCCTGAATCATATAGCGAGTTCATTAGAGAGTACTATATGATGGACGACGACGTGAACCTCATTGATCTTACCTATTTGTTTATTGCTGCTGAATCAGCAATGGTTTGGCGGACTGGTCAAGCAAATTTGTCTGTTAAATCAACGTCCCAACCTTCCATTGACACTGGCAACATTGGAAGTCCATAAAGGTTTTCTCTAGGCAAGAGAAAGGGTAAGTCTGAGATTGTCCAGTGTACCATTCCAAAAGAGTCCATTTGTTTCTAGTGCCAAGAGAATGGGCATTGAATGCGAAGCTGCAAGATTTACCTGAGAGATCGCAAAGATGGGAGAGTCAAGATGTATGACTCTGCTTCAGGTAAAAATCCACTATCTAACTCTATTAAGTTTTCTATTTTAAATTCTTAATATATGATGTGATAAGATTGCATTTTGATGTGTTGTGGAATCGAAGAAAAGAAAAGAAGCTTAAAGGAAGAAGTGAGTTGAGTCTGATCGCGAAGAAATGGATTTCGATCGCATGATTCGATGATTGGATTTTAGAGCTGCCATTTAGAGTTATGATAGATTGCTTAGGAATATGTAATAACATAGTTTTCATTTGAATTTGCATTGTAAGGACAAGTTTTCCACACCTTTTTTATAAATAAAATAAATTTTGAATTTTATCTTATTTATATATCCTTGCAATATCATTTGTGAAAATTGATGCTTGTGCGTTTCTATTATGAGCAATATTAAGTGGATGTGATTCTTAGTTATGTTATTTATGGTAGTGTTGTAATGTTTTAAGTAAGAAAAGATTCACATCGCCCAAGTTTCAATTGGACAGAAGCTTGGAATCATATGATTTGAGTCATGTGATGTATGGAAATCTTAGTACTTAGGAAATTAAGACTAATTCCTTATTCACATAGGTATGTGAGTCAAGTGAAAGACTAGGAGATCTGGTACGCAATGTTGTGCACTGGTCAAATCCACCACAAATAACAATAATATTATTCGTCATGATTTACTAAAAGTCTAGTAAATGTGGTTATGCTTACAAGATTAAGTGTAATTCTGAATCATTGAAAGGTTTCAATGAATGGCAGAACGAATAAGAAGAATAAATTGGGCAGAAAGATAAAAGTTTTTCCAATCTGAAAAGATGGGAGAGTACTTTAGTATCATGTTTTATGATTGTCTCATTGATTATGAAAACATATCACAATTGATCCTCTAAGTAAATTTTAATGCACTAGTATGGCTAAGAAGAGGAATCAGGAATTGTTGAAGTGGTTAAATCAAAAGGTGAATCATACTTCGTTCAAAATCAAGTCTTAGAATCATACTCCAAGATTGTGATATTGAATGACACATCTTCAGTAAGTTTAAAACACTCATAAAGTGTGGAGTAGGAAATGTTTTCTTATTCCTACACATTTGAAATTGGTAAGTTGTGATGTCTTGGATACGACAAAGACCGATTAAGACCAATTGTATGAAGTGATAAGAATCCGCACTAACTCTTGAGTATTTGTTTGTCAAGAAATGTTTCTTAACAAGAGAATCTTATATGTCAAGAGGTAAGTGGGAGTCTAAATGATCTTGAAAAGTTTCAAGAACTAATCAAGAGTAAACCTATTATTAAACACTAGCACAGGACTTGAGGTTTGTAACCTATCGTGTTGACATATTCCTGTTCATGTGCCATTCTAACTGAGTTGACTATGCATGTGAGTTCTATGAGTTCTCATTTGAATGCATAAATGCAAAAACACCATAATCATTGAAATTTCATTGATATGTATGGGTGAGCTGTTTAACTACTTGGAAGACATGGTAGGCCCTTGTGCTGCTAGATGGCAAGAAATAAATATTGAACAAGTTCAGTCCATATGAGTTTGGATTTGTCACAAACCTTGTTTTATGATTATGGTTATGACAAATTCACATGGATACGAACACATACACCATAAAATCTAAGTGTCATAAGGTTTCTCTCCTTCATGAAAATGATTGTGAGGAAACACTTTCACTAAGAGAGATTTAAGGAGATAGCAATTGTAATATTTGTGTTCTCAAATTCAATTATGATTACGGCATCTCTCTTCAGAGTTCGAATTGTGAGATTTGACAATTAGTTTGAGCATTTAAGACTTATTGTTATAAGTTCTAAAATGGTTTAGACACACATATGAGCTATATAAGGGAAGGTGTATGAGATTGAGAAGCTTGGATAAAGGTTTATCGAAGCATCTCGTATTAGAAATATGAACTTTGGCAAGAAAGTCAATAAGTATTGATTTATAGAAGTCCAGCTAATTTCTAAATACATGTCAAAGCTAGTGGGAGCATAAGTGTTATGTTGGTAAGGATATAATTATCATGTTAGTGGGAGCATGATTATTATGTTGCAAGTTAGCAATATTAATTATAGAAAACAAAAGTTTCAATTCGTAAAGTTGGAAAGGTTGAAAAGTTGTTTTGATATAATTAAGGGAGATGAACTTATACTTTATTTCAAATTTAAAAGCTTAGATCGAGAAATTTTAATCAAATTTATTCAAAATACATATATGAATGATATGTTGAAAAGATTCAACATAAGGGAGTTCTATATATGACAATATTATAGCGAGAGACTGGTAAAAGTATCATGTCTTTATGTAAGACATTATTTATTGTATCCCATACACTTTGCATATAGGATCGATTGCATATGTTGTAATATTTGTTTGTTCTGATTTTCCAAATACCTAGGGCATTAAGAGGGAAAAAGGACCAGAACCGGATATGACTGAAATTAATTAAACAACTGTCAAGGACAATCTAAGGTTCGCCAAGGATTGGTCACTTGTGGACAGTTTGAAGTATAATGTTGGATGGAACATATTGACATTATTATGAATAGATTGGACTCTATTTAGAATGAGTTGTCATATGGCAAAATGTTTCCATAAATGGGAGTTGGATATCAGGAATCTATGTCTAGATTATAAACTTTTATGCAAGAAGGATGTTCAAAGGAATGTACTTTGAATGTGAGACTTCATATCTATTGAATTTCCTTGTAACAATCTCCAATAGAACACTTTGTAATATCATTTGCAAAGTCTTGGTGGCTTTGGTGTTGTGATATTACGAAAGGATCGTTGCATAAAATGTTAGAATCTAACATATTCTAACAGTGGCAAGAATTTGGTATTCTTACACTTATGATAAGGATTAGGAGTTGTGAAATGAGTATCGTTGGAAATATGTTCAATTAATCTATTTCACAAAGTAATCACCATAGGTAAACATAGTGTGCATGCATGGAGCATGGGACAACTGTTGTTATAATTCAAGTGATAAGTTGATTATCTGAAGCATTATACAATCAATAATGTGTAATCAACATGGTGACAAAATAATAGGTGTTTTATTTATACTCAAAAGTTTGGGGCCATATTAGGATCGATTATTCTTGTTTTTCACTTTGCATGATTTGACTTCCTGAATAATAAGATTATTCAAACCATCCACAGTCGATCATACTGTGGAAGTAGGTAATGAGGTAAGACTGTCATGAATTTGACTATAGATTGTCTAAAGTGTTTTAGACATAGCAAAAGTTTGTTGCAATGTTTATGAGTGCTCCTGAAATAAGATTTGAGTATTGGATTAAACCCACGCTCACTTGAATCACTTCATGGATTTTATCACGAGTGATTAGTGAGACGATAAAATCTTATATTCTTGAAGCCGAGACGTGTGAGTTGTAGTTTCCAAGTCGGTTGCATATTGATAATAGGTAAACGCACTAGTACCTTGGTGTTATAAAACATATTATTGTGTGTAATTTGATGAGTAAATACAAGCGAGTCTTTGAGTCTAAGTTTATCCATTCCTTTTACCCTAAGAGGGATAAAAGCGATATCTGTGGGCCCCTCGATGATTTAGTGATGACACCCTAAGCGCTTGGCCAAGGCTGGACTAAGTTGATGTGTTCAATTGTAGTCTGTTGTCAGTCGTCATAAATCGGAAATTAGGAAACAACACATGAACAGAGAGTATGATTAAATCCATTTCTCTGTTCATACGATATCTAGAACGGAGGAATATATGATCCCTTATCTAAAGGACGCGTTACTGATAAGATCAGAGTTGACAGCGGCTTTTGAAAGCTACGATTGTTAATTTGGTTCTGAAGTCGTACTTGCAAAATAATTATCAGACTTATCCAAGTAGGAGACTGTTGGATTAGGTGTCTAAGCCCATAACTATTTTGGTATGTACTTGACCTGATTATGAGCATGGTCCTTTTGGGTTGCCTTCACCATAGCAACTGATAGGATGAATTAAGGAGAAAGAGGATTTATTATGATTTATTAATATATTATATGAATAATATATTAAAAGAGAAATCATTTTGTTTGATTAATATTGATCAAGAATTAATTTATACTTAATTTTGTGGTCAAAAGAGATTAATTAAATTAAGGGGACTGATATTGTAATTATAAGATAGAGAGTCCATATAGAAATCGTCTAAGGGGCCTTCTGGAATGATCTTTAGTCTACTTAAGGACTAAGCAACTAGATTAGGGTTTCCAAGTTGATAATCCTAGAAGCCTAATTATAAAATGAACCCTCTAGGCCACCAAATTTGTCACTAACCTTTTAAGAGAGCTCTTGGACGAATTTTGTGCCTCCTCCTCCCTTTCCTAAGTCATCTTGTTGCTAGTGGTGTTTGTGACTCCATTATAGGTGCAACACTTGGGGCACTAAGCTTTCAGAAGTCAAGATCAAGGAGGATTGTGATTATTGTTGCTACATAACAATCAAGGTAAGATCTAAACCCTAATCATATGTTAATTTCGATTATAGTATGCTAGATCTAGGGTTTATGAGCTTTAGATGATTATTGCATGTACACTAGACAAACTAGATCCAAAGCTTTAGGGTTTGCATGTGCACCATAGGATTGATGTAACGATCAAAACCCATTAATTCCCTCTTGGTTAACCACATGACCCAAGAATTTGACTTCTCTAATCCAAAAAATCACATTTAGAGAACTTTGCATACAGCTTCTCCTTCTTTAGAACTTTTAATACTTCTCATGGATGCTTGCCATGCTCCTGCAGGCTTTTAGAGTAAATCAGAATGTCATCTATGAACATTATCATGGATTTATCGAGGAATGGTTTACAAATCCTGCTCATCAAATCCATGAATGTTGTTGGAGCATTGGTTAGTCCAAATGACATAACCAAGAACTCATAGTGTTCGTATCTCATTCTGATGTGGTTTTCTCAATATCTTACTCTCTCACCTTCAGCTGATGCTACCACGACGTGAGATTTATCTTTGAGAAATAGCTCAAACCCTGAAGCTGATCGAACATGTCATAAATCCTTGTCAATGGGTATTTGTTCTTTACCGTTGCCTTGTTCAGCTCTCTATAGTATATACACATCCTCGTGCTTCCATCATTCTTCTTCACGATTAACACCGGAGCTCCCCATGGTGATGAACTAGGTCTAATGAAACTGTTGTCCAACAATTCCTGAAGTTGCGTCATAAGCTCCTTCATCTCTGTCTGTGCTAATCGGTATGGTGCTTTCGCTATTGGTGTTGATCCTGGCAACAAGTCTATTTGTAACTCCACTTGTCTATAAGGGGGAAATCTAGGAAGATCCTCAGGAAAGACTTCTGGATAGTCACATACCACCGATATTCATTGTATCTCCTTATTTTCTTTCTTTGCATTGATTACGAATACCAAGTATGATGTGCATCCTTTAGACAAATATTTTATGGCTTTCATCAGGGAAATGATTCCATAATTTAATCTGCGTT
Source organism: Lactuca serriola (assembly GCF_051521515.1). Classification (NCBI taxonomy): domain Eukaryota; kingdom Viridiplantae; phylum Streptophyta; class Magnoliopsida; order Asterales; family Asteraceae; genus Lactuca; species Lactuca serriola. The sequence goes on from NC_136413.1 coordinate 31,271,231, forward strand.
TGTCACCATACACCATAAATGACTCTTTCTAGGTGGTTTCACTCTTACTATCTTCTTCTTGCACAGTATCTCGGCATCATTGGTGCTAAGCCAATCCATTCCTAGTATGATGTCGAAATCATTCAACTCAATGGGTAATAGCTCCTCGTGGAATTTGTTTTCATTCAAGTCGATGACAATGTTTTTAATGCACTCACTAATAGGTATGAATTTTCCATTAGCAACTTCTACAACCAGATCATTATCAAGTTTATCTATAGACAATGCTAGTCTTCCACAAAATTTGTGTGATATAAAGGAGTAATTTGCTCTGGAATCAAATAATATATTGGTAGGCAATCCATTTACAAGAAGGGTACCTAAAGCAACATCTGCTACATCCTTTGCGGCTTCCAGGGTCATCTGGAATACTCTCACCTTTGGCTTTGGTCAGACATTGGGCCTTGCTGCCTCCTTCCTCTTCGGACATTCTTTTGAAATGTGCCCTTCTTCGTTACATCCATATTACTCCCTCTTATTGGATGTACACTCGTTGGCGTAGTGCCCAGTCTTTCCAAACTTGTAGCAAGTCACCTTCTCGCTACATTTCCTGAAATGTTTCTTTTTACACTTCTCGCACCACTTCACTTTGTTTCTTCCTCCTCCAAATTTCCATGAACCATACTTTCTCTTCGTGTTGGATCTTGCATATCCCTCAAACTTTCTAATTTCGCCAACCTTCACCTTGCTGGCGTCTCTTCCCTTAATCATCTCCTCAACAGACTTGGCAGCCCAGATAGCTGCCTCAAGAGTAGGTGCCTGACGTACTAGCACCGCGTACTCCCATGGAAGTCCCTTTGCGTACTTTTTGATTTTCATCAGCTCTTCTGGGACGATGCGCAAAGCAAACTCCATTTTTTTGTGATGGCATTGGTGTATTCATCAATGGACGTGCTTCCCTTCTTCAACGTCAGGAATTGGTTCTCTAACTCGAGCAGATTTTGGGACGAGCAATACTTACGCTTAAAGTGCACCAAAAACTCTGCCCATGTCAGTTGTAGTGGCTCATTGGGGCTTATGGTCTTCCCCAGAGTGTTTCACCAGCAAACAGCGCCACCTCTGAACTGACGTACTGCATATATGGTTTGTAGCTTGCCCTTGCAACCACATGTTATGAAGGCTAACTCCATCTCAGAGATCCAGTCCATAACTCTAATTAGATCTTCTTTCCCAGTGAAATTCGATGACCTGCAAGTTATGAAGTCCTTATACTTGCATCTGTTCCTCTCGACTCTTTCATCTTGGTTGTTCCTCCTAACCACTGGCGGTTCAGCTTGACCAACGGTCCTACTGTAGTTCCCTTCTTCTAACTGTCCATCATTTAGTTCTTGTTTTTAAACAGGCATCAAAGGTTCATCCTTATTATTCAGCAACATTTGCTTCATTTCTTCCCTCTGTTCGGCCATCATAGCCCGAATCGTGGCTTGTACTCCATCCATCGTGATTGGCTCAGGTGCAGCTGCTACGACCGGTACTTGCTCATTCACTTGGGGTTGAGGCTGCTGATTCATGTTCCCATTTGCATTTCCGAGTCCACTTCGGGTTCTCGCCATGTTGATCTATACACCAAAGTAGGTGAATTTGGATCTTTATTTACGATAGACGTTTGAATCCTTCTTATCACTCTAAAACGTTACATGCTGGTTCTAATATTGTAGTCAAACGTTTAAAATTTTGAACACATAAGGTTTCCAGATCCGATCGAAAATAGACCATAGATCCAATAAAATGATAACATTTAAGGCATTTTTATAAAGCATTTAGCACATAAAAGCATTTTAGGCATCTTTCCTAAAATAAGCTAGTGCTTGTGTCTAAAATATAGCTGACACCCATCTCACAATCATCGCTTAACATTGTAAGTTTAAGTCTAGAAATCCTACAAATTCCTAGTTCGCTTAAACTAATGCTCTGATACCAACTGTGACATCCCCAATTTCACGGCCAGAAAAGACCGATTTGTTTATGCTTTATTTGAAAATCAGAGTATACTTTTAAAGAAATATGTTGCGGAATTTGTTTCCAAAAATATGAATAATAATTTATCAAAGCATTTCCGAAGAAATGTATTTTCATTACATTACAAACCTCGAGATGTCATTATCAATACAGATCAAAAGCATAAACAAAACCAACAAAGGACACAAAAACAACATAGGCCTTACAACATTCTATTTATTTCTACTGGCCTATAATCCAAAATCTCTCATTAGATCATCGCATCTATGCTCTTGTGTCACTACCTATAATACAAGAAGTTGAGTGGGTCAGGCTTGGGAGCTTGGTGAGCATATAGGGTTTTCAACCCACAATAAATAAGTTTATTATTTTCATCAAATCATTCAACCCAATTACTCATTCCCGTTATCCTCACTTTACGTCCCTAAAGCATATATTATAAGGGACCTCGCCTAAGGATTTTTCATCAGGGTGGACAACATTGCTTTCGGGATTCCTCAACAATACATGTCAAATAAGGCAACCATGAGTGGTATGGATTACACATGGTGAACACGTAGTTCAAATAAACACCTACAGGTTACGGGCTTGCTAGCGTTCCACTGGACTATCTAGAATAGTTCATGGTCGTCATCTATACTTCGCTAGATAACTGGATCATCGCAAACATTGAGGCCTCTCATCATTTTATTTCATCACACATCAACAATTTCATCTACCCATGTTTTACCCAACATATTTGTAGATATAAAATACATATACATTTTAAATCATTTAAAACATGTATAAATCGTTCATCCAACGTAGATATTAGGTAAAAAGATATTATGCACACATAGCACAAAATTTATATAAAATACTTCATATTTATGTGTAAGATGAAAGTAACTATGCACGTACCTAATAAAGTGGTGATTCCAACTTGGATAGTGCTTCGCTTCTTAACAATATGATTTCCTTCGACGAAACCGGCAGGTTTACTAGAAACTGGGCTCTGCGGGGGTGGAACTTTCCGAGCTGAAAAGCTCTTTTTCTCGGGGCCTTCGGGCACTCCGGGGCCTTCTACTAACACTAGGAAGATTCTAGGGGTTGGGGTGTTTAAAGAGAGAGTAGAGAGAGAAAATAAAGGGTTTTGGGTGTGAAGAATGAGGCTGCCCTCGCACCTCTATTTATAGGGTTGGATCCTCGGTTACGCAGGGCGTACTTGCAGAGGTACGTTGCGCGTTCCTCGGTACGTAGGGCGTACCTGCGTACACATCACGTAGGAGAGGGGTACATGTTCGAAAACTGTTCGGGCGACGTGGCTGATCCGAGACCAAGTATATGAGTATGCGGGGTGCTCTTCTCTACGCGGGGCGTTCCCTGAGCAGTCTAGCATTTTCCATACCCGACTTTTAAAATTTTTAATTTTCACATACGAGCTCCATTTTCGACGTTCTTTATATCCCTTCGTAGGTGGATATATAATCTACAACTTTCGTTTAGACTCCGTCGGCTAATTTTGACTTTATTTTTAAAGTTATATTTTTAACAGGCCGGGATAGGAAAAGTCCGTTAAAAATTCATATATTTGTCATCCGAGTCCGTTTTCTTTTGTCTTTTTATTGTTGAGCTCCTATGGACGAGATCTTGGATTCTCGTTTAGGTTGTGTCGGCTAAAAATTGCTCGATCTAAAATTCGGTTTCCGGGCTGCACACTGCTATGCCAAATCTTAGAAAATTCATAACTTGCTCATATGAAGTCAGATTTGGACGTTCTTTTTATGCATGCTCTCGGTTTAACGTATACTACGACTTTCATTTAGATCGTTAAGGCTAAAAAGCACTTTATCGTAAACTCACTTTTTACGTCACACAGCGTCGTGCAGATTTTGTCACGAAACTTCGACAGTTCATAACTTCTTCGTTATAACTCGGATTTCGGCGTTCTTTATATCTCCGGAATCCTTGTCATGACCACTACAACTTTATTCATATATATTGGATTTATCTATTATTTTATTTTTGATGCTTATTTTCATTCTTAATTTATTATATCTTATAAATAAGTATAATGCACATAGAATCACATAAATCACATAATTCACATAATATTCAAGTAATTCCTCTTTATTACTTCAAAATGGGTTACAATTGTTGACCCTAACTATTACATCATCATATTAATGTTTAGCTACGAAACACATGCGTTACACTTTTCTCCCTTCATATCATTCTTCTTTGCTTCAACCGTATCCTAATCTTGCTTCTCATGGTCGTCGATTCTACCTCATCTACACTTTCACATTAAAGCTTTTTTTTTGTTACAAACATAAATTCCTATACCCCTTCTGTTAAGTATCATCAGGTTTAACTACCATCAATGGAGGGAACTATTCTACATCCATTGGGATGCTTATGATGTTGTTGATCATATCGATTCATCTTATGATGCTCTTAATGTCACTCCTACCTACCCATCTTTGAAAAAGCTCGATGTCATCATCAAGATATGGCAATATAAGTTGTTCTCAACATGGTGCTCAAGATGGTTCTCATAACAAGGCAAATCTGACTTAATATTGAGAAGATGTTTTGAGAGAACAAGGACTCTTGATCCATGCAACTTGAAAACAAACTAAGGATCATTATCACGGGTGAAGTAACGGTTGTGGATATTGCTCTAAATCATATTCCTTTCTTGATTTTATTGAAAACCTTGGCCTCAAATCTAACCAGTGAACCACTATTGTGGTTATGGACCATAACCCTAAAACAGTGAAGATGGTTGTGTATTCTAAACCAAATTTAGCACTATAAACATAAACTTTCAAATGTATATACATTTGTATAGGCGCATTGAAGCAGAGATTTAGGGTTGGGTTGAGTGTTTTTATTAGGAGTGCATGAAGCCTTCATAAAAGGTCCATATCATGATTAGATCTCTATTGTAGTTAGGTTAGACATTAATAATGGAATTTACCCAACTGTATATGAACTAGTTGAGGCTGGAAACACAAACTCATGGACCTGGTTTCTTAAATGCCTAGGAGATGGCCTTGATCTAGGAGTTTCCTTAAATTTTACCTATAATAGTGATAGACAAACAATATGTTTTATTGGTTTTCATCAACTAATGTGAATTATGTTATTATTAAATAGACTAATTAATGTGTTACTCATGTTTTCAAGGAATTATACCAAAAATTTATAAGGTATTCCTTAATGCATAACATAAATGTTATTTAAGACATATACATGAAAACATGAAACTATAATGGAAAGAAAAGGAGCTCAAGGTGCATCCATGGAGATGTACATATAGAACTAAGAAGATTGTGATTGATAAATCAATGGGTGATTTGAAAATTTTCAATGCTAAGGCTCATGATTGGTTGGGGCAAATAACACCACAATGTCATCAAATTTAAATTATGGATGTACTATAACCCTATCACACGACAAGCAGTTTTTGACGCCTTTTGAAATATATGTGTGAATTTTTAATTTAGAAACAGTTGATGCAAGGGACAAGCCAATCATCACATGCTTAAAGTTCATTAGAGAGTATATAATGAAAAGAATCATCAGTTTTGAGGAAAAAATAATAGATCATAAGGTATTATACCCCCCACTACAACAAATCTGTTGCAATATATAAGGAATGAGGCAGAGGAATACAAAAAGTATTTTTTATGGGAATGAGAAATTAGACTGTTGTCCCTTTGCTAAATCAAATTATGGTGAATTTGATTGACATAACTTGTTCTTGTGACAAGTGGGAGGTTGTTGGTATACAGTGTAAGCATGTTATGCATGCATTGTGGGATACAATTCAAAACCTAAAGAATTTGGTCCATAATTGCTATATGTTTTGTACATGGAAGGAAATGTATAAGTTTAAAGTAAACCCCACAAATAGGAGAAACATGTGGGCTAAGTCAGATTGTCCAACTAAATTGACTCCTCCTAAAACATCACAAGCAGTTAAATTTCTCTCCAAATAAGGTTATACCATTTTCTTATTTACTACCTACTAATAACTATGATTTAATGCAGGTGGGTAGGCTAAAGAAAAAGGATGAGGGTACCAGCCAAAGGACAATTTTGAGAAAAAAAACTACACCTCACATTTACTTGCAGCAAATGCCACAAGGGGCATAATGAAAGGGGCTGCAAATAGAAGGATGAACTAGGGTATGGTAAACCAGATGAACTAGGTGCGTTGGGGAAAGGGAAGAAGAAAATTTCAGGAAAATATGTTGTAGGGTCTTGAATGTAGGTGTTCCAAGGTAATGATTAGTGGTAGTTAGTAGTTAATGGTTCATCTTTTGTTGGGATGTTATATGAAAACACTTTATTTATGATTATCTTATTTTGTTTAAAACATTGCCATTATATGGTTGGCTTATTTTGATACCATATATTGTACCTTTCACATTGGAACTAACTCTTTGGTACTATCATATTATAATTTGGATATATGTTTGGAATTTTATGTTGGTGCTTTTTGGTTCATTGTGGTTATTTTTATGTGATGGGTTATGAGCACTACAACATTCCTATGGTGTACATGCAACCCTAATGCTTCAGATCTATGTTTTTCTCAGGTTATACATGTAAATCAAGTTATCCAAAGCATGAACCCTAACTAGCATACAATTTTCGAAATTTGTAACATAAAATAAAGATAGATGAATACCTTTTCTTGTATCATGATTAATCTTGACCTTCAAGAGCTTAGTGCCTCAAATTTTGCACCTCTAGTGAGTCACAAACACCAAATAGCAAGTTGGAAGAATATGAGAGAGGTTAGGAGGCTCAAAATCGGCTAGGATATACTCTTGGAAGCAAGTGGCTGATTTTGGGAGTCCTAGGGGTTTCTTATATAGCTGAGCTGCTAGGGTTTCTAACTGGAACTCTAATTCCTTGCTTAGGCCTTAAGAAACCCATTATATCCTTCCAGAATCCCCTTATGGACGAATTCTATGCGGGCTACACATAGATTTTGTCCATCCCTTCTTAGGGATCCACAAGCCCAACTTTGCAACTATTAGATAATTGCAATACCAGTACCCTTAATTCAATCAGTCTCTTTTGATCATCAAATTAATTTCTTATCAATACTAATTAAGTAATATGATTTCTCAATTAATATTATTCTTAAAATATATTAATAAATCACAATTAACCTCTTTCTCCATAATTCATCCAATCAATTTGCTATGGTGAAGGCAACCCAAAAGGACCATGCTACTATCAGATTAAGTACATACCAATTATAGTTATGGTCTTAGACACCTAATCCAACAGTCTCTGTAACGCCCGTAGATCCGAGCTACTCAATTTAGAGGCAATAGGGGTCGAAAGCGACTTTTCGGGAAAATATTATTTAGAATAAATAATCTTAACCAACTTGTAGTATATGTTACAAGGTTTCCATAAATATAAAGAATGCCAAAATCCGAGTTATAACGAAGAAGTTATGACCCGTCGAAGTTCCGCGACGAAACTGGCACGATACCGGGAGGCGTAAATAGTGAATTTAAGATAGAGCGAGATTTAGCCTTAGCGCTCTAAACGAAAGTCGTAGAATATGTTAAACTAAGAACATCTATAAGAATAACACCCAAATCTGACTTCGTATGAAGAAGTTATGATTTTTCGAAGTTTCGGATTAGCAGTGTACAACAAGAAATTTGAATATTAGATCGAGTGATTTTTAGCCGACACGACCTGAACGAGAATCGAAGATCTCGTTAAGGGTAGCGTAACGAGAAAAATATACGCGAAAACGGACATCGAATGAAGAAGTTATGAGAATTTAACGGATCAATCATGTCTCGGCCTGTTAATAATATAAAATTTAAAATTGAGTCAAAATTTGCCGACGAAGTCTAACGAAAGTTGTAGAGTACGTTCCCACCTTCGCGTGGATATAAAGAACGTCGAAATCGGAGTTTTTACGCGAAAGTTATGATTTTTAGAAGTCGAGAAGGAAAATTGTGAAACTGAGATGACGTGGCAACATCCGGACCCTCCATCGCTGATCAGACCTTGCTTCGGATCATGCCACGTAGCCTTTGCTTTACGCCCCGCGTACCCTCGCCCTTATCTATCCGACGTACGAAGACAGTTGGGTCCGAGCTGGTGGTCTTATCCGAGGAGTACGCCCAGCGTACCCTCGGTACGCTCAGCATACCCTCGGTACGCCCAGCGTAATCCGAGCAGCTCCAACACTATAAATACCATGCGAACCCCCTCGGAAATCTCATACCTTTCTCCACACTTTCTCTCACTACTTTCTCTCTCTAAGGGTTTTAACCCTCCCTAAAGTCTAGGTGAACCCCTAGCACCCTAAGGAGGCCCCGAGGCTCCCGGAGTCCCGAGAAAAAGAGTCTTTCGGTTTCGAAACGCTGCTCCAAATAAAGTTCCGGTTTTCGTTAAAATCCGTTGTAAGTGAGCTACGCTTACGCAATTTTTAATATAGCTTTCAAATAATTATAGGAATGTTATTAGGTCCTTAAAATAATTATTTGGGCTATTATTAAGAGTTATATTGAGTGTTATTAACTCTTATATAATAATGATAATAGTCAGACTATTAATTTGTCGTGGTTATCGTTAAACTAAACCCTAGTGGTATTGGTACTAGGTTTTATCGAAGGAAATTGTTTTGAAAGTATCAAAGCGTTGTCCGAGTGTTGAGTCACCACCTTTCAAATGAGTGCTTGGTCCCTTTCATCTTACACATAGATATGAAGTATTTTATATAAACTACGTGCTATGTGTGCATATTGTTTGAATACTTGCTGTCTATGCTGGATGAACGTTTTATACATGTTTTAAATGATTTAAACTGTATACGTATTTTATATATACGAATATGTTGGGTATGACATGGGTAGACGAATGATGAGAGATAAAAGATGATGTGAGTAAACATTGGCAACTATAGACTTAGTGCCTAATAAACATCGGCAGCTATGGACTTAGTGCCTATTGGACAAACACCGGTAGCTATGGATTTAGTACATGTTAGGAATTGGTAGCTATGGACTTAGTACCTATTAGACAAACACTGGTAGCTATGGATTTAGTAACCGATGAATAAACTATAGCAGCTATGGAATTAGTGCTTTACGAACGAACATTGGCAGCTATGGATTTTGTGTCAGTCCTATAACCCTGGAAGTAAGGGACTTCGGAATAAATGAATGCAGGATAGATGACTCTTAGGATAAATCCTTAAGAGTAATGAAGATAATGGGGATGGCTAATTGGGTTGATTGTTTGATTGTTTAAACATAAGAATTATATTATTGTGGGTTGAAAACCCTATGTACTCACCAGGTTTCCCAACCTGACCCACTGAGTTTATTTATATCACAGGTGTTGATATGAAGTCACATTACACTGAGAGATTAAAGAGATGTAGATCACTAGTGTAAATAAATGTAAGTTCCGTTTATGCTTATGTTTCTGTATTGACAATGACATCCCAAACATTTTAAAATGAATAAAATACGTTTCTTCGAAAATGTTTTGACAACGTATTTATCGTGTTTTTCCGGGAACAAATTCCGCAACATTTTTATGAAATGAAGTACTCTGATTTTTACAAAGCATAAACAAAATCGGTCTTTTTTGGCCATGAAAATTGGGGATGTCACAGTCTCCCACTTGGATAAGTCTAATAACTATAACTGCAAGTACGACTTCAAAAACCAATTAGCAATCGTAGCTCTCAAAAGTCGTTGTCGAACTCTGACCTAGTCAATAACGCGTCCTTTAGATAAGGGATCATGTAGTCCTCCGTTCTCAAGATATCGTGTGGACAAAGACATGGAATAGAGTTATATTGATTGTCCAACAGTTTGTTTCTCAATTTCTGATTTGTTTGACATAGAACTTAATTGAACACATCATTTCAGTCCTGACTGGGCCCGACACATAATTCAACACAAAATCATCGAGGGGCCCAATATATCGCTTCTAATTCTCTTAGGATAAAAGGAACAAATAGACTTTGACTTGTATGCTTGTACTATTTACTTATTAAATCTTACACAACAATACGTTTTATAACATCAAGTTACTGATGCATTTACGCACTATCAATGCACAACCAACTTGTAAACAACAACTCATATATCTCGGTTTAAAGACTATACCATATTATCATCTCACAATCACTCGTGATAAATTCATGAAGTGATTCATATGAGTGTGGGTTTAATCCAATACTCAAATTTTATTTCAAGAGCACTCATGAACGTTGCAACAAACTTTTGCTATGTCTAAACGCTTAGACAATCTACAAACCAATTCATGACAGTCTAACCTCATAGCCTACTTCCAAAGAATGATCGACTGTGGATAATTCGAATAATCCTATTATTCTAGAAGTCAAAACATGCAAAAATGAAACAATAGTAAACAATTAACACAAGATAGTAACTTTACTCATAAATAAAACTCATTTATTCAATCATCAAATGTCAATTACATTTTATCTATTACAAGTTTCTATACAACTATCTAATCACTAAAACAAATATCGTCCTTCAGACCAATGTTCCTCGTAAGTTGTAAGTGTTTAACCCTACTCAGACCCTTTGTGAAAGGATCTATTAGGTTCTCTTCTGACAATACCCTCTTTACTACGAGGAGTCCCTCTTCTACCCGATGTTTGATGAAGTGATATTTTATGTCGATGTGTTTGGATCTCCCATGATTCCTTGGTTCCTTGGTCAAGGCAGCCGCTCCTTCGTTATCACAGAAAATCTCCATAGGCTCCTTTATAGCCGGTACAACCCCAAGGTCTCCGATGAGGTTCTTCAACCATATCACCTCCTTCGATACTTCACTCGCTACTATGTACTCTGATTCGCACATTGAATTAGCTACATTCTCGTGCTTGGAACTTTTCCAAGTCACCGCTCCTCCATTCATGGTGAATACCCAGCCCGACTGAGAGCGGAAGTTATCTCTGTCGGTCTGAAAACTAGCATCACTATACCCTATCACTCTCAAGTCTTCTGTGACAACTAGCAAATTTTGGGCTCAAACAAGGTCTAAGAAGTCTTGTGTATAAGTGTACACACAATGTATGTATATGTAACTTTAATGCAATAAAACTTGAAAGCCAAAGGGGAATCATTTGTGGGATTAAAAAATATATATATGTTGAAAATCATGCTTGTAGTAAACACTTAAAGGTCTAGCAAGCCAATTAAATGGGAACAAATCATGAATTTAAAAACATTACTCTATAAGTTTGGCCTAGTACCCCACTCACATGTGATTTCGATTTGCCAAGACCGAAATCATCATCCTAGAACACCCTAGGACCGAAAACACATTCATGGGATCACCACAAGATCGAAATTTCTAGTTTATAGCCCATTAAGGCCGAAATCTCTTCAAGATAGGACTGAAATTACTTGTTTGAAGCCTTTAGGACCGAAATCATCAAGTATAGGTGTGTACCAAGGGATTTCGGTCATACCTAGACCGAAATCACCCTCTTTATGGTCGAAAACTCCAAGGTGGTCCTTCCTAGAGTGATTTCGATGTGATTAAGAAGATAAGGTTTGACTTTATGATAGGATAGTTCACCCAATTCCAATAAGATCACGGTATACCAAGTAAACCCCCAACAAATAAACTTATTATCCAACAAGTATCTAAGCAAAGTCTAATCACTTATTTTCATCATATTAAAGCCGAAATCACCTTCCCCAAACCTCACCATTCCCATTTGCACTTGCTTTAAACTTCACTTCCTCTCAAAGCATCAAACCTAAGCCTCCAAGGATTTTAAATCTTCAAGCATTATTTTTAGGTTCTTGGTAAGTAATTTCGAGATTTCCTAGCATTCTCTACATTTTTATGTTAAGTTCATCCCATTTACACATATTATTATGTGTTAGAAATATTTAGGATCATACCACTTCCAAGAAGTTCATCAACCTTATCCAAGAGTTTAGGCTTGGAAAACTTCACATCATCGCTTCAAACAACCCACAAATCCAATCATGGTGAGTTCATACCCCCACATTTTCTACCTTTTTCATGTTTTAGGGGGGGGGGGGGGGGGAATACAAGTAAAACTTTGTGTATCACACAAATACTTACATGTTTTCATCTTTATGTTAAAAATAAGATATTATTTGCATAAGGTATGATTATCATTACTTTTATACAATATTTGTGATATATTAGTTTTGATATGCAAAGCTAACAAAAACATAACTCATTATATGCTACAAACATCACAAGGAAAAGTATGATTTGGAAAACTATAAGGTTTTGGAAACTTATACTAAAATATAGCTTGTCTAGCAAAAATGGTCATTTACTATTTTGGTGGGTTACAACCCAAAAATATCATGTTTTGATTTCATATTTTGACACTAGACAAGATAACAACTTTATATTTATATAAAAGATTATATAAATAGTCTCAACAAACATACAAGATAAATTATAATTGGTATAGTTTGGGAGTCACAAAACCACACTTTCATTTCAGGAGAACCATATAATTATTCAAAGGTATAGTTATTTCATTTTACAAGAAAAATGAGTCATAATTCACATAAATCTATTGATGTTCTTGTGAGACATTCTCTTCACCGTACCTACCTAGTGTACACCTTAAGTCATGCATTATAACCAGAGTCTCCTTGAAGGAGAGCGAGATACTTGTATATAGATCTATACGGGATTGACAACCTTGCACCTCAACTGTTAGCTACAGTTAGATCGACAAGTCTAGGGTGACAAATGTCTACCAACTCTGACGCCTGAAGAACGTCGTTAAGGCATATCAATCATATAAGCATGGTTATAATAACTTACATAGGGATTAACAAAACTACTTGGTTTACGGGGTAACTTACACTTCATTAGTTTTATAAGAAGATAAAACTACATACTATTTTTTAGTACAACATTTCTTACATTTTTGGTCTTAGGGTTTATAGTTCATATTCAAGAAAATATTAGATTTTCTGGAAACATACATTATCATTTTACAAGGAAAAGATACAAAGGAAATGCATGCATTTTAGTCTTGGGTATAAGACTTACGACTCGTTTTTAAAGAAAATATCGGATTTTCTAGAAGTATACGAAATCATTTTACACGAAACCGTTACAAATCCTTCTCATACAAAATGCTTATGAACTCCCCAACTTAATTATTGACACTTTTGAAAATCACTTGTATTCACAGGAAACTAGTAAACAGGTATTCAAACCATTTTGAGGGCAGGCGTTGCTGAATCATGAATTCTACTTTTTAGTTACTTGTATTTAACTTTGAACAAACAACATTTGTAAACAATGTAAACTTGTAATCTCAATGTATGATGTTTTGGGTTGCTATGATTCATTTATATTCAATTGTTATGATACTATGAAATGACTTCATCTACCCTCGGACGTTTCCGTCGTTCCGGTTCGGGGGTGTGACATCTTCACTTCCACCAAGTACAAGGACCCAGTCCTTCGTCCTTCGTAAATACTTAAGAATTTTCTTTACTGCTATCCAGTGAGCTCTACCAGGGTTCCCCTGATATCGGCTGACCATGCTCAAAGCAAAAGCCACATTAGGGTGAGTACACGTCATAGCGTACATGATCGAGCCAACGGCGAAGCATATGGTACTCGACTCATTTCCGCTATCTTAGCATCGGTACTCGGGTTTTGAGTCTTACTCAATTTGGTATTGCTCTGGATCGGTAACTCCTCTTTCTTGGAATTCTCAATGCTAAAACGTTTCAACACTTTATCCAAGTAAGTACTTTGAGTAAATCCTATTAGTCTCTTACCCATATTTCTCAATATCCTTATCCCTATAATGTAAGCAGCTTCTCTGAGGTCCTTTATAGCGAAACACTTCCTAAGCCATGACTTAACCTCCTGTAAGGTTGGCACGTCGTTTCCTATGAGTAGTATGTCATCCACATACAAAACTAAGAAGCCAACTATACTCCCACTAGCTTTGACATATACACAAGACTCATCCTCGCTTCTTGAAAAACCAAACTCTTTGACTTTCTCATCGAAACAAAGATTCCATCTGCGAGATGGTTGTTTCAATCCATAGATGGATTTCTCAAGCTTGGACACTCTATTTGGGTACTTTGCATCCACAAAACCCTTTGGCTGATTCACGTAAACATCCTTAACCAACTTCCCCATTAAGGAAAATGGTTTTGACGTCCATCTGCCATATTTCATAATCATGAGACGCAACTATGGCTAGCATAACCCTTATAGACTTGATCTTGGCCATTGGTGAGAAGGTCTTGTCATAGTCAACTCCCGGAGTTTGAGTAAAGCCCTTCGCAACCAAACGTGCCCTAAACGTATGCACTTTACCATCCATGTCGATCTTATTCTTGAAGATCCACTTGCACCCAACCGTCTTACGACCCGATACGTTGTCAACCAAGTTCCAAGCTTGATTGTCATACATGGACTGAATCTCGTTGTCCATCGCCTCTTTCCACTTTGCAAACTCCGGGCCTACCATGGCTTCCTTGTAGTTGTTAGGTTCATCCATATTTATTAGTGTACTATCACTAATAAACGTATCACCCTTAACAATTATATGGAATCCATATAACACGGTGGAGCACTAACTCTACTAGAACATTTAAGAGGTAAGGACTCGTCAATCGGTTCAAAATGAGTTTCCTCCTTGGGTTGAGCGTTAGTGTTTGAGGTTCCTTCATCAGTTGATTCTTGAAGCTCTTCAAGGTCAATTTGCCTCCAACTATCCTCTTGGCATATAAGTTCTCTCTCTCTCTCTCTTGGAAAACCCCTCTCCTAGCAATGAAGACAACATTGTCACTCTATCTGTAGAAGAGATATCCAAAGGACTTATATGGATAGCCGATGAAAATACACCGCTCACTGAGAGGTTCAAGCTTGTCATGAGTCTCTCATCTGCCGAAAGCCTCGCAATCCCAAACCTTTATGTGTGCCAACGAGGGAACCTTCCATGTCCACATCTCGTGAGGTGTTTTGGCAACCTTCTTAGTTGGGACTAGATTAAGGATATGGGCGACAGTCTCTAAGGCATACCCCCAAAATGAGATAGGTAACGAAGCTCGACTCATCATGGAACGAAAAAGAAAAGAGAAAAAGTTTAGATTAGATAAAAATCCTTAATATAACACCGAAATGAAATATTAAGACTAGGACCTAACAAAATATTCTACAGTTCGGAAGAGGCACGCCGTAATCCAATTGCAAAATATTTGAAGATATGTAAATGATGATTTACTAATTTCCACCATGAAAAATGAAAATGAACATTAGGTTTTAAATGAATTGAAATTCCTAGATTCTTTGAGATTCATTGAACTTTCAATGGCATGTTTTAATCTCGATTATGCCCTTCAAGTTTCTGATTGGGATACCGAGGATTACAAACAAGGTGTGAATAACCATGCAAATGTGCTTGGTACTTTCGATGTCATTTATCACCTAATCAATGTGTCGGTTAACCACACACACTCCATTGATCTATGATAAACATCGAGCTACCCTTTTCTACCCTTGCTAGTCCCAAATTAGTATGTCGGTTAGCCATACACGCTCCACTAACGACTTGGCAAGGTGAAAAGTGCAATTTCATGGAATAGCATCATTTCACATTTTTCTTAAAATAACTAAGATTGAGAATGTATGAAAACATTTAGTTAGTTTATTATAATCATTATACTTATTAATGAGGAATCAGTTGTCTTATCCTACCCGTTCGGCTAACGACCCTCCACCAATCAAGGAAGCGGTGAGTGAGAGTGGACACCCATTTAACCGCTATTTTATAGGCTATTTTATAGGCAGTTTCCTTAGAGATCAGCTTCGTGAATGAGGCATACTAACGGTAAGACGGACTAATCTTATACACATATATAAGTATTAAGCTTTTAATATTATAATAGTATATGGGTTGTATTTTAACCTTTTAAAATATTAGGGTTTAGAATTTAATATTTCAAAAATAAAACCTCCTAATCAAATTTTAAAGACAAAATTGCAAAAATGATCCCTGTGGTATGCATTTTTTTGGGGTTTTGGTCCAAATCCCGACTTTTTTGGATTGACGGTCCTTTTGAGCTACTTTGTTTGTGGTTTTGGTCCCTTGTAAAATTAAAAAGACAAAAATATCCTTTTGATACATTTTCTATGTTTTTTTCTATTTAATATAAAGTTTTATTAATGAAAATTATGGGACCCACCTCTCTCTCTCTCTCTATCTCTCTCTCTCCCTCTCTCATTCATATCTCATCATTTGAAGGAAAGAAAGCACCGGTGATTGTAACATCGGTCTAGGTTGCTCACCACCACGACTGCCGTCATAGACCACCACAACCCCACCGGAAACCACCCTCGTATGTCTTGGTCGAGCCTCACCACCATTCCCTTACTGTTTCTGTCAGGCAAGCTGCCAGGCACCACCCTACACCACCATGTTCTTCCCCCTCTTGCTACTGATCGGAGCAAACTGCCACCACCATCTTTACCCACCTAATTTTTCAAACACCTCCTCCACCTCCCCATGTCGTGACCCACCACCAGCAAACACCTCCGGACCATAGGTTTGCTCTTCCCCCGCCCTCTCTCCCGTCAAGCTCACATGTAAAGAAAGGAAATGAAGGCAGTGAAGCTACCACCATAGCTTCTTCACCACCCACCGTTGGCAAAACCCACTTCACCACCCACCACCCACCAAACGCCTCCATCCTGTCGTAACCCACCACCACCAAACGCCATCGTCGTTGCTACTTTGTCTTGGTCCTTCGTCGAGCATCCGCCAATAGAAATGAAGCAACAAGGCGCCCACAACCACCAACCACAGCCACCCATCGCCGTCACTGCCCTTCCACCGTCGTTGCAGTTCGCCACCTTTGACCCACAATTCCTCCGAGTTTCAATTTGGGGTTAAGAATGTGATTCAAAGAGGTGGAAAGATGGATGGTGGCAGCGGTGTTTTTTGGTGGCCAGAAATAGCTCCACCTCTGGTGGGGTGTTCTTGAATATAAATGAAGAAGGTGGGGTGAGGGGGAAGTTGGTCTGGAGAGAGAGAGAGGGAGAGAGAGAGAGACTATCTTTATTTAATATATAAAAATACTTTTCAAAAAAGAAAATGGAAAATAAATCTAATAAGGGCAATTTAGTCATTTCAATTTTATAAGGGACCAAAGCTACATACAAACATGGCCAAAAGGACTGTCAATCCAAAAAAGTCGGGGTTTGGACCAAAACCCCAAAAAAATGCATACTACAGGGACCATTTTTGCAATTTTGTCAATTTTAAATTCCAAAACTTGAGGGCAAGTTTTGAAACTTTTCAAAACTACTGTTGATCACTGCTATACTCATCCTAGGCTTGCCCTAGGGAAATCTCTGACTCCACCCTACCTGGTCCTCAGCTGCTGAAGGCCTCCTTGTAATGCCAATTAGCCATTACCTGAATACCATCACATGTGATGAGGCTCATATAATCCTTCGAGTAACGGACTCGTCCCTACAACGGTTAGACTCAAACGAGAGCTGCGCAATAGATCCAAATCTAGCACTCTAAGTTTATCCAACCCTGGTCACAAGTGACGTGACGTATTCACCTAATGGCTAACTCCCATCACTCAGAGCCCCACAAAGCACAAAGCAGGCAACATTCAGACAAAGGGAACAACCTCAAGCAAATTTGTTCTCATAGAGAGAAACTGATCTAGCATACAATGCTAAACTCATACTATCATGCATAACCTAAACAGGCTATCCTACTGCTGTCTACTCAATGCTAGCATGCAATTCTCATAAGCTGAAGCACATAAAGTAGGCACGTAAGGCATCACTCCTAGATCCTTAGTCCTATTCTAGCATGTTGTTCTACTGAAATTGTTAAACATAACATAAACTTGTATGGGTATTTTGGGGAATACTTACTTGAGCTCAGCCGGTCGTGCACATCATACACTTCGTTCTTTCTTAAAACTCTTTACTTAATCCCTTAGAAAACTTTTCTTTTTCGAAATCCTTTATTCCCTTGATTTGAGTTCAGACATCCCTGAGGGTGTGTCTGAATCCCTCAAACCAGGGCTCTGATACCAACTTGTAACACCCCAATTTTTCAAGTCCAAAAATTTCATTTTTAATAAAACACTTTGCAAACATTTGAAAATAAACAACATTCAATCATATCATTTCTTAAAACATATTACGTGTCTGGAAACCAAAACATGGGGGCAACCATAGTGTCAGAGTACAAATCCCAGAACAATTTCTTAATGCGGAAAACAAGAGGTGTGTATGATGGGCCGCTACTGTGTCAGCTCCTTCCCCTTCGCTGAAGAGGTATCTGAAACTAAAACTACAAATTGTAAGCACGAAGCTTAGTGAGTTCCCCACAATACCTCATACCATACAATCATACAATGAACAGTTAGGAGATACGAGCCTCGCCCACACTCTGTTATCTGAGAGATACTAGCCTCGCCCACACTCCGCTATCTGAGAGATACGGGCCTCACCCACACTCCGTTATCTGGGAGATACGGGCCTCGCCCACACTCCGCTATCTAGGAGATACGAGCCTCGCCCACACTCCGCTATCTGGGAGATACGGGCCTCGCCCACACTCCGCTACTAAACCATATCATAGAAGTATCACACAGACAACAAGTATAAGCAATTCTATCATACTGGCATATAACATAATCAAACTCAACTATGAGATACAGGCTCTGCTCACACTCCGATACTATCATATCGTCTATACGAGCCGGCCTTGGTGCCTTAGACCTGTTCCTACTGGAAGGAAACTCACCTCGAAAAGTAGCTACCGAAAGTCTGACTGTTAGACGTCTGACTGCTGCACCGGTAATCCTCCGGCTACAAATCCATAAACATAGATTAGCCCCTCATAAATACCCTTAGGTCAATCGACTGACCCACCCCTGGTCCAAGGTCAACTCCTTGGTCAAAGTCAACTTCCAGTTGAGTGGACTCGCCGAGTCATGACACAGACTCACCGAGTCCTTCTCCTGCTAACCCGGTCTTACTCGCCAAGTCCCTCTTCCCACTCACTGGGCCACCCTTGACTCACTATTTGGGACTATAGAATCGACTCACGATCCGACTCGCCGAGTCCCCACGAGCAGACCTCCTACCCGCTTCTAAATCCTCATAAGGGATGTCCTCACCAAAGCATCCCTTATGAGGATTTGGGTTTCTGTGACTATTGCTACATGTTAAATTGCTAATTCCGCGTGTAGATACGAAGGGTTGGACCTTCAACACTTAAACCCCTCTTACTCAGTAACAATTCATATGACTCGTCGAGTTTGAAGAACAACTCGTCGAGTTCCAGGCAATCTTCATAGGACTCGCCGAGTTGTTCATCCAACTCGCCGAGTCTAAGACCATCTTCATAGAACTCGCTGAGTCCCTTCGACCCATTTCCCATACAAACCAAATCTGAGACATGCAACGCTTCTAAACCATAGATCTATGCTCCTAGGGCATGCTTATCACATAAAGTTGCAAACTTTACATGCATGCATGGTCCCATAAGCTCAAAAAGGCAAATCCAAGCTCTTTAAGAGGTCATACACCCAATAGGGACCTCAATAACCCCAACCATAGAGACTTTACACTTCCAAGGTGTCCATAAGGTCCAAATCTGAAGTCCTTTTAGAACATAGAGCATAACACATGGAGCTTGAGGTTTTAGGGCTTGAAAACCACTAATTTGGGACAAAAAGGGAATATAATGAACTAGTGATCAAGGTAAGAACTTTTCTACCTGAATGGAAGATTCTCACAGTGTAGATTCCGGATCTACCTCCCATTCTTGCACACTTCAACCTCTTCCTTCTTCTTCTAAGCTCCAAACCTTCTTCACAAAGCCAAAATCACTCTCAAGAACAATATGGGGGCTAGGGTTTCTCTCTACAGCTCTCTGGAAGTGTTAGGGACAAAGGAGGCCAAGTTAAAGCGTTTAAATAGGGTGTAAACACCTGGATTAGGGTTTTTTCCCAAACAGGGTCTACTCGCTGAGTCCAAAGCTTAGACCCCGCGTCTCATCCCGCTTCTACTCGGCGAGTTGGTCCTTCAACTCGCCGAGTCCAAGGCAAAATGCATAATCAAGAAATATTAATTACAAGGATTACATACCAGGAACCAAGTGCTACACGTCGAGTTCATCTGTCAGGGTCCAGAAAACAATTTCTTTCATCTTTGAACAATCAACCATGACATCAAATATAACAGCAAAAACAGCCTAAGCTCTGATACCACTGATGGGTTATGAGCACTACAACATTCCTATGGTGTACATGCAACCCTAATGCTTCAGATCTATGTTTTTCTCAAGTTATACATGCAAATCAAGTTATCCAAAGCATGACCCCTAACTAGCATACAATTTTCGGAAACAAAAATAGATGAATACCTTTTCTTGTAGCTTGATTAATCTTGAACTTCAAGAGCGTAGTGCCTCGAATGTTGCACCTTTAGTGAGTCACAAACACCGAATAGCAAGTTGGAAGAATATGACTATATGAGAGAGGTTAGGAGGCTCAAAATCGGCTAGGGTATTCCCTTGGAAGCAAGTGATCGATTTTGGGAGTCCTAGGGGTTCCTTATATAACTGAGCTGTTAGGGTTTATGACTAGTACTCTAATTCTCTACTCAGGCCTTAAGCAACCCATTAGATCCTTCCAGAATCCCCTTATGGACGAATTCTATGTGGTCTAAACATAGATTTCGTCCATCCCTTCTTAGGGATCCACAATCCCAACTTCACAACTATTAGATAATTACAATACCAGTACCCTTAATTCAATCAGTCTCTTTTGATCACCAAATTACTTCCAAATTAATTTCTGATCAATACTAATTAAGTAATATGATTTCTCAATTAATATATTATTCTTATAATATATTAATAAATCACAATTAACCTTATTCTCCATAATTCATCTAGTTAAGTTGCTATGGTGAAGGCAACCCAAAAGTACCATGCTACTATCGGGCCAAATACATACAAATTATAGTTATGGGCTTAGACACCTGATCCAATAATATGTACTAACTTTTTACCATTTTGGCATACCATTACCATACATAAATTGATTCCTACAATAAACACATAATTTTACGAAGAACTTTTCCATTAGAACTTAAGCTACAACAAACACCAT
The DNA here is from genome assembly GCF_051521515.1 of Lactuca serriola. Classification (NCBI taxonomy): domain Eukaryota; kingdom Viridiplantae; phylum Streptophyta; class Magnoliopsida; order Asterales; family Asteraceae; genus Lactuca; species Lactuca serriola. The sequence continues at coordinate 31,292,440 of NC_136413.1, forward strand.
TATAGTTTCATAATTACAACAACAAAAGACCACATACTATCTATATTGAAATTCCTAACCCAAATAAGATTCCTACATGCAAACTTCCTTCATATAAACTTAGTTAACTTTGAATATCATAAAAGAAGAAAAAGACCCAACTGATGACTAAAAAGATCTTTATCACCATTGCTTCATGCATTTTTGTTTTAGGGCTTGTTCAAGCAATTTCTTTAGCATAACAGACATAACAACTGCCCTACGACACTTATGGGGTCGAACCAACCAATGAATCAACATTGTGATCTAGTTCAAATAAGTCTAACACCTCATTTCCAAGATTTAAATAAGTCTAAGAGGTTACAATGAAGACATGTCTTCCACAAGAACACAAAACTATGTTATAAGAATTTGAGAGAATTTGGAGAGAAAAGAGAAGAAGAAGAAGAAGCCATTGGTAGAAGAACTTGACAACTTTTGAGAGTAAGTGGGGAGGAAGAAAGGTTTAAATCATCCAAATTGACATTGACAAGGTGGAATGGTGAAATTGCCCTCGTGTGAGTGGCATGTGGGTCGACTAATGTCTAACAATGGACGGCGTAACCAATTGAGCAAGTTTTTGAAACCACATAAACAAAACAGATAGACGTTTTAATAATTGACCTGATCATGTCTATTTTGATAAACAACAAGGACCGATCATGTAATTTTGCCTATTTTCACATGAGAAAAACATCTATTTTCTTGCTTACGAAAAAGTGTAGTCCTTTGGTCTTCTCTTTTTATCTCTCGATTTTTTTGTGCAATAAAATCCACATCCTCAGAATCGTATCCAAATATTACAGTCATCTTGATTTTCTGAGATTCTTTTTTACTCTTCTGTTCTATTCTTTCTCTCTCTCCGAATTTTCCCCCTTTTCTCTCTCTTTTTCCCTCGAAGGATCTTCTTTTTCACTTAAATATTCTGGAATTCTTACATCAAATTGCTGAACAAAAACCCTGGTCTGTAAGTTCTACATCATATGAAGATCTAACAATTTGTATCTCTTGAGCCTTTTTCTTCAAGAAAAAATGTCTCAGACTCACTGGGAAGCTGATAAAATGTAAGTTTCCTTTGCCCCTTATAAAATTCTCTGTAATTTCCAATCACTTGTGTTGTATTCATGGTTTGCTGTTAGATTTATGCTCTCTGTCGCTTGTTTCTTGTTTTTTTTTTCTTCTTATCCAATTTTGTTTTTTTTGTTTTATCCCGCTTCCCGTCTTTTTAGGGTTTGTCCTTTCAGCAGCTTTTCTCATTACTTTTTTTATTAAATTTATTTCTTCCCTCAGCTGGATTTGTCTTATAGATTCAGTATCGGTCGAATATGTGTTTGTAGTTTTGCTTCATTTATCTTGTGTTAGTGTTCTTCATTTGGGTATATGTATGAATTCGGTTTTTTTGTATGAAGTTTCGAACTTCAATGGTTTCAGCGAGATGAGTATTTCCAGTCAATTGGGAGCTTTAGCGACTTTAATTAGCTTGAACTTGTTCTTCTTCATGTAAAGTTTCAAACTTTGTTATAATTTCCAACTAATAAACTGCTATCTGATTTATTTAACAGGTTAGATGTTTATATCCATGACTACTTGGTAAAGAGGGATTTAAAAGCTTCAGCCCAAGCATTTCAACAAGAGGGAAAAGTCTCATCTGACCCTGTTGGTAAGATTCCATTATAGTTTCAATATCACCCATTTCTCCTTTTCCTTCATCATCATTCCAAATACATCACTGCTAATAATCTAACTCCAAAACATTAGGCTATTTTATAACTTTTATCCTCACATGGAGTAAAAATTACCAAACTTTTGTTATTTTAACAGCTATTGATGCACCTGGTGGCTTTCTATTCGAATGGTGGTCAGTCTTTTGGGACATATTTATTGCAAGAACCAATGAGAAACACTCAGAAGTTGCAGCCTCTTACATTGAGGTTACTTTTAGATCATAGTTTCTTCTTTTAATCTAATTGATACATACATACATACATATCTATACATAAAAATACATACTTTGATAACTACAGACACAGTTAATCAAAGCAAGAGAGCAACAGCAACAACAACAACAACCACAACAACAACCACCACATCCACAACAACAACAGCAACAGCAACAACAACAACAACAACATCAACAGATGCAAATGCAACAGCTCATGTTGCAACGCCAAGCTCAACAACAACAACAGCAACAACAGCAGCAACAACAGCAACAGCAGCAGCAACAACAACAGCAGCAACAAGCACAACAACAGCAACAGCAGCAACAAAGGAGAGATGGGGCCCACCTTCTGAATGGGGCATCAAACAGACTTGTTGGAAATGAGCCACTTATGAGACAGAATCCTGGAGTCAATGCTATTGCTACAAAAATGTATGAGGAGAAATTGAAAGTCCCACTTCCTAGAGACTCTTTAGATGATGCAGCTATGAAGGTATATATGTGTATATGATAATATGAATATGGGAATATTCTTTTAAAAAGTCAAAATTTTGACTTTTATGGGATTTGGTTGATTTGTTTTTATATTTGCTAACAGAGATATGGTGAGAATGTGGGCCAGCTTTTGGATCCCAACCAAGCTTCAATCTTGAAATCTGCTGCTGCAGCTGCTGGACAACCTTCAGGGTAATGTTTATTTATTTTTATTTATTTATTTATTGGTTGTAATAATTATATGTTATTAATATTTTATTTTTCAGGCAAGTGTTGCATGGGACAGCTGGCAGTATGTCTCCTCAAGTTCAAGCTCGTAGCCAACAACTTCCAGGCTCTGCACCTGTGAGTATTCTTTTTTTGAAAATGAAAAAAATGGTAATTTTTTTGTGATCTAACTTATATTGATGTATAATTTAATAGGAAATAAAAACAGAAATGAATCCAATTTTGAATCCTAGAGCAGCGGGACCCGAAGTATCATTAATTGGGATTCCTGGTAATATTTGACTTTTTCCATTGACTTTTTTACTTTACTTAAACTATCACTTCATGTAACTGACATTATTCTTGTTTTCCAGGATCAAATCAAGGTGGTAATAACTTGACATTGAAAGGATGGCCTCTTACAGTAAGTTTATCAATAATTCCACAGTTACCATTTTACCCTTTCTACCTGCCTATGTGTTTGTTTCCATTTTTTCCTCATTAAGTCTTGTATGGCTGAAGTGGTTGAATCTTGAATGAGTAATGATGTATGTCTGAAAAAGACTAAATGACCATTTTATCCTTTCATTCTATTCATATCAAGTCAAAAAGAAACAGCCCTGAAGTCTGTTAATGATCTTAGCAGGGATTAGATCAATTGAGATCTGGTTTAATGCAACAACAGAAGTCATTCATGCAAGGATCACAACCATTTCATCAGTTACAAATGATGTCACCACAGCATCAACAACAGCTTCTATTAGCACAACAAAACATGACATCACAATCAGCTAATGATGAAAGCAGAAGGCTTAGAATGCTTCTTACTAACAGAAGCATGGGTATGGGAAAAGATGGAAGTGGTCTTTCAACTTCTGTTGGTGATATTCCAAATGTGGGCTCCCCAATGCCCGTTTTACCCCGTGGAGATACTGATATGTTACTCAAGGTGATTTTTCATGTTCAGTTCTTGTAATCTTGTTTCTGTATAATGATTGATTATGGAATTTATTACGGTTTTGCCATTGTAGTTAAAAATGGCGCAATTACAGCAACAACAGCAGCAGCAGCAGCAGCAACAGAATGGTGGGAATCAGCAACAGCAACAACAGCAGCAAATTCATCATTCTCTTTCTGCTCCTCAGCCTCAAAATTCAAATTTGAATATTCAACAAGAAAAGATTGTGGGTGCAAGTAGTGTGGGAGATGGGAGCATGTCGAATTCGTTTAGAGGAAATGATCAGGTTAGTTTTTGTTTCTGTTGTTACTTGATAGGTGTATTAGGGTTTGGTTGGATGGAGTGGAATGGAATTGAATGACTAAGTAATGGAATGGAGAAGGTTATGATAAATTGATAATGTTTGGTTGGCCTGAAGGAATGGAATGAGTTTTCATATGAAATTTTTTATATTACCCCCAAATCTGCCAACATACGAAAGTATAGGGACCAAACCTGCAAATATACGAAAGTCTTGTGGCCAAATTCTGAATCCCAAAAAGTTTAGGGACCAAACCTGCTAATTTATGAAAGCCTTGTGGCCAAAGTCTGAAACCCAAAAAGTCTAGGGACCAAACTTGCCAATATATGAAAATCTTGTGGCCAAAGTCTGAATCTTAAAAAGTGTAGGGACCAAACCAGCCAATATACGAAAGTCTTGTGGCTGAAGTCTGAATCCCAAAAAGTCAAGGCACCAAACCTACCAATATGTTGAAGTCTTGTGGCCAAAATCTGAAACCCAAAAAGTGTAGAGACCAAATCTGCCAATATATGAACGTCTTGTGGCCAATGTTTGAATCCCAAAAGGTCTAGGCACCGAATTGGCCAATTTATGAAAGTCTTGTGGCCAAAGTCTGAAACCCAGAAAGTCTAGGGACCAAATCTGCCGACATATGAAAGTCTTGTGGGAAAAGTATGAAACATACAAAAGTGTTGTGGAATTCAATTAAAACTAAAACTATGGAATAAACCATTCCATTCCTTCCTTGATTCCATTCTACCAAACACTAACTTAGGTAGTAGTTTCTTTTCTTTAACATGATTTCTAATCCATTTTAAGGCTTCAAAAAACCAGACTGGAAGAAAAAGAAAACAGCCCGTGTCATCATCCGGGCCCGCCAATAGTTCCGGAACAGCAAACACAGCGGGCCCCTCACCATCTTCAGCACCTTCAACTCCATCAACTCATACACCTGGTGATGTCATCTCAATGCCTAATCTGCCACATAATGACAGCTCATCAAAATCTTTAATGATGTTTCGACCCGATGGTGGGCCCACGAATCTCACCTCCCCATCAAATCAATTGGTAAGTGGGGGTCCACTTTCCTTTTATGGTTGGTATATAATCTTGCATTGGAATGATAAGGGCATTTTGGTCATTTTACAGGCTGACATGGATCGTTTTGTGGAAGATGGATCTCTTGATGACAATGTGGAATCTTTTTTGTCTCATGATGATACGGATTTGAGGGATACAGTTGGTGGTCGTTGTATGGATGTCAGCAAAGGTAAGATTGTTTTTTTAGTTTGATATGATGGAATGAAATCACATCGGAATGGAATGGAATGAACATTGTAATGGAATGAGGAAGGTAAAGGAATGGATTGTTACATTCCGTTATCATGTTTAGTTGGCTTGATTGAAGGAATGGGATTTTAATCATTTAAACATTTTGTTTGTTATGCGCACAATTTGAAAATCGATACATCAAGAAAAAAAATTGTTATTTTATTAAAATTAACTTTCAATACGATTGATATGAAATTAGGGTTTACATTTACGGAGGTACATTCAGTTCGTGCTAGTGCAAGTAAGGTTGTGTGTTGCCATTTTTCATCCGATGGTAAACTTCTTGCAAGTGGTGGCCACGATAAAAAGGTAAAATTCAATTCATTAAACAAAAAAAAAGTAATTTTAATTTCTACAAGAAAATTGTATATTTACAGTGGTAAATTGGTAATTTATGATGCAGGCTGTATTGTGGTATACAGATTCGTTAAAACCCAAAACAACTCTTGAAGAACATTCCTCGTTGATCACTGATGTGCGCTTCAGCCCAAGCATGCCCCGCCTTGCCACGTCATCCTTTGATAAAACCGTTCGTGTTTGGGATGCCGACAACGTTAGTTCACCTTTTTTCACTCTCGATTTCTTTTACTTTGTAGTAATAATTTACATTTTTGGTCCCTGAGTATACCTGAATTTTGCAATTTTCGCTCCCAAAAATTTTTCATTTGCAGTTTTTGTCTTTGTTTGAGGTTCTTGTAATGTTTTTGGTCCCAAAAAGTTTTCTTTTGCATTTTTGGTCCTTATTTGAGGTTGATGTAACGTTTTTATTCCCCTTCCAAGTAAAATGACTATTTTTGGTCCATGAATACAGCTGGTTTTTGCAAATTTGGTCTAAAAAATATAGCCATTTCACTTTGAACGTGACAAATAAATAATTTCCTCTTTAATTAAATTTAAATTTATATATATGTTGTAGCCTGGTTTTTCTCTTCGGACATTTATGGGACATTCTACATCTGTGATGTCATTGGATTTCCACCCGAATAAAGATGATCTCATTTGTTCGTGTGATGGGGATGGAGAAATACGGTATTGGAGCATCAACAACGGTAGCTGTTCTCGTGTATTCAAGGTATGTAATATTATAATATAAGGGCAAATTAGTCATTTCACTTGGATTAAAATAACAATGATTATTATTATTTTAAAATTGATTTAGGGAGCAACAGCACAAGTGCGATTTCAGCCACGCCATGGAAGATTTCTTGCAGCAGCTGCAGAAAACATTGTATCGATACTTGATGTGGAGACTCAAGCATGTCGACATACATTAACGGTTTGATTTTTTTATATTTTAATGTTTTATTATTTTTTTTTGAGTAATTTACATCTTTGGTCCCTGAGTAGTTATAGTTGATTTTTTGAAAGGTTAATCTCATAAAAGACCTTACATTTTGTGTTTTTTCCGGATTAAGCTTAAACTTTTTTTTCTTCAAACAGACCTTGCGTTTTTTTTTTCTTTTTTCTGATCTGGCTCTTTTAGTCATTTTTTTTTCTGAAAAAACTTGTCAAGTGTGAGGTTTTTTGAGAAAAATTAAAAAAGTTGAGGGTTTATTTGGAAAAAGTTAGAAGGTTGAGGGTTCTTTTGGAAAAAATGAAAAAATACAAGGTCTTTTTCAGGAAAAAAATGAGGCTTAATCCAGAAAAAACACAAAATATAAGGTCTTTTATGAGATTAACCCTTTTTTCAATTTTGGTTCCAACAAGGGTTTTCTTTTTCACTCTCAATTTTGGTCCTTTGATGTTCATATAACACTTTTGGTCTCACTTCCAAGTTAAACGACTATTTTCAGTCCCTGTGTTCAACTGATTTTTGCAATTTTGGTCCCAAAAATTTGTCATAGGGACCAAAACGTTACAAAAATCTCAACTAAGGACCAAAATTGCAAGAGAATCCTTTCAGACCGAATTTGAACAGATTAGCTATACCAAGCGACCAAAAATATAAAATAGTAAATTACATTTTTTGTCATTTAAGTATACCTGATGTTTGCAATTTTGGTCCCACAAAGTTTTTACATTCTATTATGGTCCATATTTGAGGGTCTTGTAACGTTTTTGGTCCCCAATTATTACAATTTCGGTCCCAAAAATAGTTATCTTACTTAAACACCTCAAAATAACGACAAAAGTTTCAAAAGAAGACCTTTTGGTACCAAATTTGAAAAAATCAGCTATAACCAGGGACTGAAAATGTAACTTACTAAAAATATATAATTAAGTCTAATAAAACAATCAACTATTTGAATGTAGGGGCATACAAAGCCGATTCATTCAGTTTGTTGGGACCCGAGTGGGGAGTATTTGGCATCAGTTAGTGAGGACTCTGTTCGTGTGTGGTCTCTTATGGCAGGAAATGAAGGGGAATGTGTACATGATCTTAGTTGTAATGGCAACAAGTTTCACTCATGTGTTTTTCACCCTAGTTATGCTTCATTATTGGTCATCGGTTGTTATCAGGTAACTTTGCTTTTTCACTTTTCACTTTTCCCTTTTCACCACAAAGTAGTAAAAAAGTAAATATTACTTTTTTTAATGGATTTTCTTCTTGTGAATGCAGTCGTTGGAGCTGTGGAATATGTCAGAGAACAAGACGATGACTTTATCGGCTCATGAAGGATTGATTGCTGGCTTGGCTTTGTCCACTGTTACGGGTTTGGTAGCTTCTGCTAGCCATGATAAGATTGTTAAGCTTTGGAAATGAAAAAAAAACAAGAAACAAGAAACAAAAATGTTGTATCATCTGTTGTAATCTTGAATGTGGAACAGTATGTTTATTGTGCTTTGGTGATATGTTTATATGGGTAAAAACATGCTATCCTTGATTATGAAAAGCTCCTTGTTTCTTTATATGAATTGTCTCCACATTTTACGATGGATTTATTTGATTGTCATAATCTCTAAAATGACCATCAAGACTGAACTAGTAAAAACATGCACCCTGTCCTCGAGTTTCTTTAACAGAAAGAAAAGAAAAGGAAAATATGGAGAGGAAAGAAAGGAAGGCGAAGGAAGTGATTTAACTTTTTCGTGTTTCCTAGTTTGAAGGAAAGGAAATGAAGTTTTTTTAAAAAAAAAAAAATGTGTTCCTGTGTTTTCTAGTTTGAAGAAAAGGAAATGAAGTTTTTTTTTTTAAAAAAAAATGTGTTATTGAGTTGGAAGGAAAAGAAAGTTAAACAACATTATAGTTTTATCTTTATTTTTTTAGCAATCATATTAGATTCATAGTTCAAATTGGAAAAAAATGTTGCACTGCATGTCATCTTCATATTTTGTGTCTTTACATTCGTATACACACATACATATATATTTATGTTCTATGTATTTATGTTTAGTCAAATATCATAAACATATAATATTCAATTAAAATATCAATAGGTAGCAAAACATAAATAATATTTAAAATGAAAACATTTGCTACTATCTTTTAATAATATTCGTCTAGAAAAGAAACCAAACTTTAAAAATTGTTGAAAACAATGCAGTTTAATCAGGCAAGGACTTCAAAAACCAGAATTTAATTCGTGAAGCCAAAATTAAGTCAAACATAGAAACAACAAATCAACACATCTTATCCTAATTCCTCATTTACCTGCGTCCATCATTGTTTTCAGTAGATCCTTCCGTATGTTCATTAGACAAGTAAACAACGTCCTCGCATTTACTTGGTTACGAGCCAAATACATGAGAGCATTTGGTATTTCATGGGGTTCCAAACCCATTGGTTGCAATTCTTGATAAATTTCATCACAGTTAACTCATGATGGTAAGCTCTTTCAAGGATTTTGTTACATTCCCTCATAGCATTAGCCACATCACCAACAACATTCATAATTTTTGTTTCAAGTGTTTCTGGTTCAAGTTTCAGGTTGAGGTTGAGGTTCAACTTCTTCTACTTCATCTATGATTTTTTTTTTCACACTTGAATTTTGTTCAGGTGAAAAACACATAGGAGATGTCACTTGAATGTCATCTTCATTATCATCTATACGTTGGATCTCCAGTGTAACATCATTACTTGCAAATAAATCACCAACCTTTGAAATACTTTCTATTTTGATGTCTGTAGTCTTGCTAAACCTGACAATTCTTTCATTTGTTGTTTCAACATTTCCTCCTGAAGCTCTATATATCTCTCGCAAATAATACCAAAAACAGGAGCAATGGCAAAATAGTCCAATGGAACAACAAAGAAGAACAAATGACATTAGTAAGAAGGATTGAAAACAGAAAGCAATAACACATTTTGGCTTATTATTGCTGATCGGTATCGATTGTTAGTGTTATAAAAAATGAAAATAGTAATGAAAGAGTCGCAAAAAAAGAAAGCAAGAACAATTACATTTTAGAATATGACAATTACTCGTTGCTAGTGGTAGTGAAAAAATGAAAATAGGAATGACAAAAATAGTCAGGTTCACTTATTTTAATATTTCCATGTTGTTTTTGAGGATGATTCAATAGCATATATAAATGTGGAGGTAATACAAAAGGAACAATTGTTTTTATATAACAACGAGTTTCAAACACTTACAATCTGTTAATGAAATATGTGATTCTAAGTGGCATAAGAAGTCAAGCACAACTCGTAAGTAAACATACATTAGTCTGAACAAGCATAAAACTCTTTTAATCATTAGAAGTGGTAATGCCAGGAAAAACTAATTTTAATTTCCGATAATTTCATATATGACTTGATTGATCAAGTCTGGTTGGTTATTCTAGACTTCATATATTTTGATAAAAAGCAATAACCATTACATGTTTCTTGAAACTTAACTGAAGACTACTATTTCGTGCTTATATTTAATATTTTCATGTTGTTTTTGAGGATGATTCGCATGGATTACATATATAAATGTCAGAGGTAATACAAAAAGAACACTTATTTTAATATAATACTTTCTTGTATACACAAAAAAACATGAAAATAATAACAGATCACTCTCTTGTATACACATAAGAACTTGTAGAAAAAGAAAATAGAAACAAGTTTTACCTGTGAGATTGCAGATTGCAGGGACGAAGATTGATGCAGACCAGATGAACGGCTTGAGAGTTGAGAATGCAAATTGTGTTTTTTTGGTTTGCAGTGTGCTTATAAATAGCGATAAGAAAAATAATTTGGTAAACTTGAGATAAATCGGATGGGACGACAAATTTTAAAAACTAATATTTATTCATTAAAAGGTCATGCATAATACACGAAATTATTAATTTTTTGATATTTTCGTAACATTCTTCTTTCTTTTTGTTTGTGAGAGTTATTTGACCTTTTGAGTGAGAACTGACATTGTGGGATTTGGAATGACTTTGACATTGACTACGGATAGTGAGGTGTATTTTGATAATAAGATGCATTTCAAGAATTTACTTATAATTGTAATTAAAATGATTTAACATACATCATTAGGAGAAAATTTAAACGAAAAAAGAACAATATTGCAATTTTATGAGGGTCTAAGATGTATACAGTCAGTTCTACAAGGGTTCAGCTTGTTTATTTAAAAAAATCATCCATTGCCATGGTATCAATCCGGCGACACCCTCAACAATCAAATTGGTTATCTCCACCATTAGTCGCCACCAATAATCACCCCTTTCGCCACCAGGTTCTTCTCTTTATCTCTTTAAGTGTATTTACGTGTGTGTTTTCTTGTTACGATGGTTCTGGAATTCAATGCATACTTCACGTATCCATAAACAGTTACAAAAATCCCCCAAATCAATGGAGAATTAGGGCATGCTGTATCAAATCGATTAGGTTGATTTAAACATTTTTCTGATCTTTTCATAGCTAATGGTTCGTTTATCTAAGTTGCTATTGGCTGTTTGATTTTGACATTGCGATTTCATCCGCGGCATAAGTATAATCCACAGAATTTGTCTTCCTCATATGATGATAAAATTTTCACCCTGCAGCTTGAAGATTTAAGGATTGTAAAAAAATTCAGTAGTTGAACTGAACGCTTCGATGACAGAAATGGTAAATCAGTTCATTCCCTTGATCTAATCATCACGTTTATTCATTATTGTATCTTGTCTCATTCGAAACCTAATGAAGTACGTTTTCAGTAGTTCCTAATCTTTTTTTTATATCGTTCTTCAGGATCAAAAGATAACAGAAGCTTTGAAGAAGATGAATGCTTCAAAAGAAGGAGCTACTGCTAACGTACAGACATTACTTCCACTTCTGGAGACATTAAAGGTTTCCATTTATGCATTATAAGCTGAATTTATTCTTCTCAAAATTAACCAAAATCATTAATTGTGTATGTTGTTATGTATGATTATGAACAAGGTTCTTGAGAAGCAAGAAGAAGAAGATGAATCAAATTACAGTGAAGTATATGCTAGACTGCAATCGGAGATCAGTGAATTGGAGAAGATGATACAGATCAATGATGCTGTTGAGAGATTGAATTCAGCAAAGATGGTATTTCTTGTAATTCTTATAATTATATATGCACCTTGAATATACAAAAATATTTAAAAAAAAATAAAAAAAAATCTTTCTGTAAATTTTGTTACAGGAGCTTTCATCAAAGCTAAGGGAAATTATATCATTAAAGCGCCAACGTGATGATATTCCAACACAAGCAGAACTTATTCAGTAAGATTTATAAAATAAAATAAAAAAGTCAACAAACTTTTTGTTAAATTTGAAAAGTCAACATATTTTTGTTAAATTTGAAAAGTATTTTCTACACTGTAGATATGAACGTAGGTTTTCAGAACTTAATGTTCACATTCAGGTATGTCAGTTTTTTTATTTTTTATTTTTTTCTTTCTCGAATGTTAAATTTTAAAAGAGTCAACATATTTTTTGTTAAAATTTCCATTTGTTAATAGGGAAAGCTTCGGCAAACTCGTAAATACTATGCAACATATAACGCTTTATTGGAAATAAAAGAACTGATGTTGAAGGAAACTTCTTTATTAAACTCCATGAGTTCACAGGTAAATTATATATATAAACGAAATAATTATTTTTTTTATTATCATTAATGTAATTATTTATTTTTTGTTTTATGCAAATTAAAAAAACAGTTACATGATGCACTTAATAGTCCTGCTGGTCGAGTAACTTTGACTAGTTCCATAGATGGAATTTCAAAGAGTATTAAACAGGTAATATAAATTAATAAATTATAATCACAAGAATTTATATAGATTTTATAAAATTTGAAGTTGTATATATTTATTTTTATATTTTGTAGAAGCTTAGAAATGTGGAAGTAACGTTGGAAGCAGAGAAGAAAGCTTGTGAAGGTTTGAAGAAAAAGCATGCAGCAGCGAATTTGGAGAAAAGGCGTTGCTATTCTTTGTTAAAGGAATTTCAAGTAAGTATTTATTTAATTAAATTGTTAATAAATTTGTTTATTTAAGAAAACTATAACTTTTTTTTTTTTTTTTTTGGGTTTGTTAATGATGGTTGTTTTTATGTCTCACTTTTTTGATTATTAGGAAGAATGCACGAGGAATGAGAGACTTAGGAATCAAACTTCTTCTGTCTGATATCTGTGGTTAGAAAGAATGTAAAGATTTAAAATAAAAAAAAAAAATTCCAAATATAGCTTATATAGTTATACTGTTAGATTTGTATGGTTGTTTGGTATATGTTGTTTTGGTTTTGTTTTCTGTACTATTTGTTTTTTGTGAAATTATTTTAAAACTATAAAGCAAATCAAACTCATAAAATATATAATAAGAACTAAAATAACTAATATTAGTGATTGGATATCATCAACATTTTTACAAAATGATGCAAACATATTAAAAATATTAGTGATTTGTCTACAAAATATGATACATTTTTTACACAAAAAAATTCCAAGTATATTTACAACTGCATTTAATGGCTTTTTATAATTATGGAATATGGGTCTCGATTAGGGATGTGCTTCGGGCATAAACCGACCTGAACTATATTGGACCCGAATAACCTGAAACCCGAATTGGATAAAAAGTTGGAACCGAAGCCCGGACCGATTATTACCCTGAAATGACCCAAATAAACCGAAATGATCCAAATAACCCACATAAAGAAATACTATATCGAGTTCAAGAAAAAAAAATATTAAATATTGATAATTCATATTTAAACATTAAACACCCATTGAAACTTGAATAACTACTAGTAATCGATTGAAATTACTTTCTGTTTATAAATTTATTCAATATTCGTTCATAATGAAACTAGCATTTGAAATACCATAGCTCAAACATGTACAACACTTCAAATGGGTTTACCAGTGGCAAAAAAAAACATTGGTTAAGGCAGAAACGGGAAGCTCACGTGAAATCAGAGACAACAACGAAACATCTATTTGTTAAGCCATATTCAAACCCTAAAACAAGTTTCAATCAAATACATAAAGTAGTAACTAATTTAAGCAAAATTCATTAATTTTCGGGTTGGTCATTTTGGCCCGATTAAACCTTTATTCGGATAACCCGGACTGAACAACCCGAGAATCGAATTGGGCTAAAATAGATACCCGAAAACCGACCCAAATAACTTATTCGGTCCTAATTCGGGTCAGTCGAGTCCTAGTTTTGGTTCGGATAATCTGTCCAATGCACATCCATAGTCTAGAACCAGTGTGGACCTAAAAATTAGGAAGAATTTCAAGGATAATTTTGCACCATTCACTTTATCCAAAGCACAAACGTCAAATGCAGTCTTTGTATTTTTTTTTCGTTTTATTCTTTATTATATTTGTTGATGTAATTAAACATGATCTTTACTTTTTTTTTTCTTTTTTTCTTTTTGATTTTTTTAATGTAATTAAACTCGATTTTTAGCTTTTTCTTATGTTCCTTTTTATTTTCTATGACGTAAATTGTTAGTTATTAGTATATTTTTTTAAAAGTTTTCTTTTTTCTAATTTAAACCTCAATACCAAAATCTAACAAATAATTACTAAAACGGGCTTGAGCTACGCTGGGCTTGTTGAGTTTTTAGGCTTTGCATCTTTAGGCCACCTTATTGCTTTGGGCCTTTTGGGCCATCTGAGATCAACTTTTTGGGATTAAAGAAATTATTGGGCTTTAAGATAAGACCAATATGGGGTGAGCCCAATTTGGAAAATTGGGCCATTAGTAGGCCTTTGTGGATTTTTGGATTTGGGCCTAAGTTTTGGTTCAAGTTGAGTTAGGGGTAAAATAGATTATGGACCATGATTGGAACCCAATTGTTAATTGGGTGTGATTTTGTTCTGATAGCTGGGGGAGTCGTTCGGGCAGCAGTTAGGGATTTCTTTTAGTGAGCTTCAGTATTCGAGGTGAGTCTCCTCATTGTTTTATGGGTCGAAGACACCAATACCGACCCATTTGGTTTATGTATAATAGGAAGACCTGGGGGTGACCCTTGACACTTTGTATAAAAGACCAGGAGGCGGCTCCTGACAATCTGTATGTAAGACTAGAGTCTGAACTCTGACAGTTAATTGGTTAAGTAGTTGTAGATTGCATGCTAGTTGTTTTTGTGATACTTGTATGGAAGACTAGGAGGTGGCTCCTGACACTTGTCTGTAAGACCCAGGGTTTTGGCCCCCGACCTAACAAGAAAAACCATGATACGTCTTGTGGCATAATGGCAAGACTATGATTGGCACATGGCACTTTTTTATTGATTACTGGATATGTATGAAGTGCATGGCTCGTTTGATATGTATGGTATGTGGTATTTGGGGAACTCACTAAACTTTGTGCTTACAGTTTGTGTTTTATGGTTTCAGGTGCTTCCGGTTCGAAATGGAAGAGTCCGGCTTGATCGCAGCGCATATACCCGTGTTTTTCCGCAACCCAGTATTTTGGGATTTACTTTGATAATTGTTTTATTCTGGGATACTTTAAATGTTTGAATAAATGTAAATGGATGTCTGAATTTATATATAAAAATGAAAATTTTCCTATGATTTTCGGGCTGATACAAGTTGCTCAATCATATCATTTTAGGAGATTTTGACGATAAATAAAATTAAATTTCGACTATTTATTTTTTCAATGCTACGGTAAGGATTTGTCTTCACATAATCACTAATTTTTAAGATTTCATTGTATCCTACTTCCATATAAGAAATAAATTGGAATATAAATAAAATCTTTTTTTAATGATGTCTTACGTTAAAAATTAAAATATATTTATATATTGAATATTTAATAAATTATGTGAATAAGATAAAATTATAAATTGAAAATTACAAGCAAGAAAAATTGAACATTATTTGAAATTAGATAAACATAGAAGCAAATTTACTCGCACAAAGAAACAAACAAACAAAAGGAAGAAAGAAAGATCATAAAACTAAAATGGTTTAATGGCTTTGGACTTGTAAGCTTTGACAGCCTTCTGAATTAACGAAGATTGATTGTGAAAGAATACCATCCTTTCTTTAACACTCTCTATCTCTTCAAGATGATACTTCTTCCTTGCATCTTCCATATCATCCAATTCTTTCTAAGAAACATTCGACATGTATTTTCGTAACATATTCTTTCCATCACTTGTTATATTCTCAAACGGATATATATCATCTAACGCCGCATCGGTGTGGGGATACTTTACCACGAAATCAAGTTCACTCATTGTATGTTGCTTCCTTTTCGCCTTTTCTTTCAAAGAGTAGTCTAGTTTCTTAATTCTTCTTGTTTTTCTTGTTCATTTGCAGAATCCAATGAATTTTTATCGGCATCAAGAAGTAGAGTTTTCAAGGTGAAGAGGAGAATTGATGATGTAAAAAAGATATTAAGTTATGTTATATATACTAGCAGATTCCTAATCTAATTAAGGGTAACTACCATTTCTACACGATTCTATGATCTTTTCCTGTTTCATATAAATGAAAAATGCCATGCATGATTCTGAGATCATTTCAAAATATACACAAATACACCTTCTACTATTATTACAAATCCTTAGTCTATTTGTAGGGAAATTTAGGGTTTGTGGTGGAGATCTAGATACCAACTTGGATCGTGATATCACTTTCCGAACTGATATTTCTACCCTATGTCTGAGTTACAAGAAATTTAGCCTAGGATAATCCAAGTGGACACTTACGTTTCTAGGCACAGAAAACGTAAGCCAATATGCTAAAGGGTTCTGTGAATGTGTGATGAAAAACGAGAGCTAAAGAACGTAACCCCTTCTGTATAAAAAGAGCCGTTTATATATTAAACAAGATTAGGGTTTCATTAGGGTTGAGCCGTCATTAGTTGCATTGGAAGCAAGTAATATTAATCCGGATTAGGGTTACCAAAACTAACGAGTTTCGTTAGTTTTACCATAATCACCCTCAAGAAATTGAGTTTTCCATTATGTTCCCGCATGCAAAATTCGGTGAGGTTTTGGGGCGCTGCCCCTTAGACCCCACTAGGGGCGCTGCCCCTTTGGAAACCCCGGACCCAGGGGTGCTGCCCCCGGACCCCCGACTAGTCGTTGAACCATAATCTAATTCGATCTTATACATGCATGCACTCTGCACTACTCCATACATATATTAGAGTACAAATTATGAAGCCCCTTAGCTCACATGTTAGTTTCAGTTACTTAAAATGACATGGTGACACTAAAATCACCAACAATCCTCCCCCATTTTAGTGTAACCCTTGAACAAACATAACCTTATCAACAACAAAACCAAACTGGTACATAATGAAAATATCGAAACGATTGAATTTCCACTTAGTATCATACATTTTCAAATACTCGAGAATCAGGGTGTTCTAAGAATTGAACCCATCAACCCATTTGAATACCAGAAAGTAAAATACATACTAGTTTATTGAATTTCTAGCATAATACAACTTGACACTATTATAAAGTCGTGTGTCCCAATCCTTTCATGATCGTATCAAGGTCAAGTCCACAACCTATTGAAATGCGGCTACACTTCACAATCACGTAGGTAACTCCTTTCCATGTATCTGCACATAAATTTATCAAAGGAGTTATTAAGAAGTTAAACTTCAACCTGACTAACTTGCAGAACCGAACACATACTTGGGATGAATACTTCATGTGTTCCAATCTATAAGTATGAGCTTTCCACATTGAATTCAACTCCTAACATTATGTTAGGAGGGAATTGGGTGTCTCATCATTATAGAATTAAATGGACTTTAATCTCATACCGATTACAGACTTGTGCACTAAGTCTCTTGTCAGACCTTTAGTCAAGTGATCTGCCAAATTTTGTTGCGATTTCACAAACTCAACCGAAATCACACCATTCATGATTAGTTCTCTAATCATACTATGTCTAACACCTAGGTGTCTAGACTTGCCATTATAAACCTGGCTATATGCCTTAGCCATACCGAAAACACTATCACAAAGGATAGAAATAGGTGCTATCGGTTTAGACCACAAAGGAATCTCATAGACCAAATTTCTTAGCCACTCTGCTTCTTTACTAGCAGCTGCTAACGCAACAAACTCAGATTCCATTGTCGAGTTTGTATGCAAGATTGCTTCTTGGAAGCCCAAGAAATGGCACCTCCCCCAAGCAAGAATACCCAACCAGAAGTTGAGGAATGGTCCTCCATGTTGGTAATCCAACTTGCATCTGAATGACCTTCTAAAATCGAAGGACTCCCCAAGTAACTCAAACCATAATTCATGGTTCCCTTGAGATACTTAAACACTCTATTCACTGCTTGCCAATGTTGAGCACTAGGATTGCTAGTGTACGTGCTCAACTTACCCACAACAAACGCAATATCAGGTCTGGTACTTGTCATGGCATACATCAAGCTACCAATAGACTTAGAGTATTCCAATTGTGAAATGGGAATACCATTATTCGGCATTAATTTCACACTTGGGTCCATAGGAGTACTCACAGGAGAACACTCGGTAAAATTAAACCGCTTGAGAATTTTCTCAATATAATGAATTTGAGTCATTACCAATCCTTTGTTCATCCTCTTAATTCTTATTCCAAGAATTACATCAGCTTCTCCAAAATCTTTCATGGAGAACTTGGATGACAACAATTTCTTTGTTTCATCCACTTGATTTTGGTTGGTACCAAAAATCAACATGTCATCTACATATAAGCAAATGATCACTCCAGCTCTAGTAGCATCATCAAATCTACTATAAACACATTTTTCACATTAGTTTGTCTTGAAACCAAAAGACAAAATCACCTCATCAAATTTTTGATGCCATTGTTTAGGCGTTTGTTTCAGCCCATACAAAGATTTGACAAGTTTACAAACCATATGCTCTTTACCGGGCATAATGAAACCTTCTGATTGTTTCATGTAAACTTCCTCGTCAAGATCACCATTTAAAATGGACGTTTTCACATCCATTTGGTGAATAACCAGATTGTGGATACTTGCCAAGGCAACCAACAATCTAATAGTAGAAATACGTGCAACTAGAGCATACGTATCAAAATAGTCAATACCGACTTTTTGTCTAAAACCTTGAATGACTAACCGTGCGTTGAATTTGTCAATAGTCCCATTAACATTCATTTTCTTTTTGAAAATCCATTTGCAACCAAGAGGTTTAGAACCTGGAGGCAAATTAGACAACACCCATGTATTGTTCTCAAGAATTGATGACATTTCATCATCAATTGCTTCCTTCCAAAAGGCACTATCACAAGACTCCATGGCCTCTTGATAAGTATTAGGATTATCTTCAATACTATAGCAATAACAGTATTTAAGATTAATTTCATCCCTTGAATGCTCCACCAAGTACAGTTGGAAGTCGGACCCAAAATTTTTCGCAACTTGACCTCTTTTGCTTCTATGAATATCTTGTGGTTCTTGCACGATACCACCATATTGACTTTCAAAATTTTGCTCTTTATTAGCATCAAAAGTCAGATCCTTAGGCCTTTGAATCGATGAAAACCTCATCTCATCAAAAATTGCGTCCCGCGATTCGATAACAGTGTTAATTGAAACCGAATCATTAGGTTCTATTACATAAAATCTATATGCCTTGGAATGTTCAACATATCCAATGAATATGCAATCAATTCCACGTTCTCCCAAAATTTTCTTTTTGGGCTCGGTAAGTTTTAAAACTGCCCGACATCCCCAAACTCGAAAATAACTCAAATTCGGATTTTTCTTGAACCAAAGTTCATATGGGACTGTTTTGTTCCTTTTATTTGGAACCCTATTTAACAAATAGCAGGCCGTTCACATGGCCTCTCCCCATAATCCTTCACTCAATCCCGAGTAAGACAACATCGAGTTTACCATTTCCTTTAAAACTCGATTTTTGCGTTCAATAATGCCATTCTGTTGAGGCGTGTAAGGTTTCGTGGTCTCATGAATGATACCCACTGATTGAAAGTATATGGGATCCATATATTCACCTCCCTTATCAGTCCTGAGACATTTAACCGGAATTCCCAATTGCAATTCCACTTCGGTTTTGTATATTTTGAATTTACCTAAGGCTTCATCCTTAGAGTGACTACATACTTTTTATTCTCTAAAGAAGGAGTGGAATGAAAATCACACAGGTCACTGTGTACAAGTTCCAAAACAACTGAATTTCTAGTGACACTAGGAAAGGGCTGTTTTGTCACTTTTATAAGCATGCATGTTTTACATTTATCAGATGTCATATCAAAGGCTGTAATTAATCCATCTTTTGACATCTCATGCATCCTTCTAAAGTTGACATGACCTAATCTTACATGCCAAAGCATAGATTTATCAACATTAGAAGCAGAAGATACACATGCAGAATTCTGAACAGGTAATAATTTGTCAACAATATTCAATCGAAACATTCTATTATTTAAATATCCAAAGCAAACAAACATTCCACCCTTAGTCAAAACAAACTTATCCGACTCAATAACTTGTTTAAAACCATCAAAATTCAAACAACTAGAGTTAACAAGATTCTTGCGAATCTTGGAAACAAACAAAACATCAAATAACCTAATTGTCTTTCCAGAAGTAAATTCAAGACACACGACACCTAAACCACAAATAGGAATAAAAGAATCGTCTCCCATTTTCAGCACCGACCCATCTTCAAGCGGAGTTAATGTTTCAAACATCCGTTTATCTTTGCATACATGGTTCATTGATCCGGAGTCGATCCACCAAGCAACATCATCATCCTGCACATAGAATGATTCAGGGATAAATGAAACATAATAAACATAATTCTGATTAGAATCATTAAAGTTAGTAAAAAACTGACCTCCTTTAACTTGGGCCGAATACCTGTTCACTTTCCCATTGGCTCCACTGTTTCCAGCATCATTGTTGCCCAATTTCACATGACAATCACGCTTGCAATGCCCAACTTGATTGCACCTCCAACAAACCAGATCCTTTCTCTTTTTTGTTGGAGTTGCCTGGGACATGTTCCTGCTTATGTTTGCCATGTCCTTTGTGGTTCTGGTTCCTTGGTTTGTTTTCAACCATATGAACTGAGGGCTTTCCAGGTTCAACTTTTCCTTTGGGTTTTTCAGATTTGTCACTTTCCTTCGCACGAAGAGATTCTTCAATACGAATGTGACTAGAAAGTTGAACCAATGACAGTTCCTCCTTTTGATGTTTCAAGTTATGTTTGAAGTCTTTCTAGGACGGAGACAGTTTGTCAATGATAGTGGACACAACTATGGATTCATCCATATTCATTTTGTGCAGTTTAAACTGTCCGTATATGCCAAGGAGTTCATTGTACTGTTTAGTTACAGACCTTGAATCTTCCATCTTATAATTATTAAAGTCACTAACCAGAAACTTCTTGCTAGAAGCATCCTCAGTAATGTATTTCAGTTCAAGGGTATCCCACAACTCCTTGGCACACAAGGCTTCACTATGGATTCAAATAAAGCATCAGACATATCGTTCAGAATGTGACCTTTGCAGATGTAGTCATCAATGTCCCACTTCTGTCTCTTTCTTGTCTCTTCAGCTGTCTCAACAACACCTTCCGCAGGCCCTGCTGGTCTTGGAGTAGTCAACATGTATGCTGCTTTTAGAGTGGTCAGCATGAAGTGCATCTTTTTCTTCTAGCGCCTAAAATCGACGCCTTCAAACTTCTCCAACTTGGCAAACTTAGTGGTTATCTCGCGGATTAAGTCACCCATCTCCAGAAACAGTATATATCAGTTCGATTGTAGGGAAATTTAGGGTTTGTGGTGGAGATCTGGATACCAACTTGGATCGTGATATCACTTTCCGAATTGATATTTCTATTCTATGCCTGGGTTACAAGAAATTCAGCCTAGGATAATCCAAGTGGACACTTACGTTTCTAGGCACAGAAAACGTAAGCCAATATGCTAAAGGGTTCTGTGAATGTGTGATGAAAAACGAGAGCTAAAGAACGTAACCCCTTATGTATAAAAAGAGTTGTTTATATATTTAACAAGATTAGGGTTGGGCAGTCATTAGTTGCATTGGAAACAAGTAATATTAATCCGGATTAGGGTTACCAAAACTAACGGGTTTCGTTAGTTTTACCATAATCACCCTCAAGAAATTGAGTTTTCCATTATGTCCCCGCATGCAAAATTCGGTGAGGTTTTGGGGCGCTGCCCCTTGGACCCCGCTAGGGGCGCTGCCCCTAAACCCCGCCAAAGGGGCGCTGCCCCTTTGGAAACCATGGACCCAGGGGCGCTGCCCCCAGACCTCCGACTAGTCGTCGAACCGACTTCTAATTCGATCTTATACATGCGTGCACTCCGCACTACTCCATACATATATTAGAGTACAAATTATGAAGCCCCTTAGCTCACATGTTAGTTCTAGTTACTTAAAATGACATGGTGACACTAAAATCACCAACAATATTTTTAACAAAAATTGGTTTTCTCTCTCTCAAGTTTCACAAAGGAAAAGATTCATGATATCTTATTTAAATTAAAACCCAGGTCTACCTATATTGGTTGGACCGTGAACCAGTGAAGTGAAGAGACCGGGACACATATTATAGTAAAATGTTTATCTTTAGCAATGTCATTTTATTTTTATAAGTTATTATTATTATTATTATTATTATTATTATTATTATTATTATTATTATTATTTATAGACTCAAGGTTGATAAGAGATCTTAAGATCCTATAAACAATTGTTTTAGAAAATATGTTTGACAAGCATGGTCTTACGATCCTATAAACCGACTTCACAAATGTAAGGTGACATTTTTTATTTCTACATATATTAATTTAGTGTGGTAAATTTACTTTACTATTACTTTATTTATATAATATCATAAAAACTTAAGTTTGGCCGAAAATGTCGGTTTTTACCTTCCGACGGGTTCTTGGTTCGTTTATGCCGCAAATTTGTCAATGTTTTTTTGGTTTTGTCATTTTTAGTTTTATCAAATTTTGAATATATATTTATATTTTATATGTTTATAATCATAAGGGTTTTTTTTGCAATATATTTGTAAACTTAAGGGCATTTTCGCAAAAAATATTTCATGGTAACCTAGAAACTTGTTATTGTTATTATAGGTAAAAGGGCAAAACCGAAAAAAATGACAAGTTTGCAGCATAAACGAACCAAAAACTCGTTGGGGGATAAAACCGACATTTTCGGCCTAATTTAATGCTTTTTATGGCATTATCTCTATTTTATTAATTGACATCAAAATTCTTATTAATATATATATATATATATATATATATATATATATATATATATATATATATTACAGAAGTCTCACCTTAGGAACAGTGTGTGTGTGTGTGTGTATATATATATATATATATATATATATATATATATATATATATATATATATATATATATATATACTAGACGAATTCCCGCGCGTTGCGCAGCGAAGATTAAAAATATATTATTAAAATATTAAAAAAAAATATGTTTAAAATGGTTATGTTATTGACATTAACTTTGAGATAAAATTTTACACTAATATATATATATATATATATATATATATATATATATTCAATTATTTTGAACAATAATATTCATTGACATCAACCTACATTCCTCATTAATAGAATTAAATATGATTATCTATTTAGTATTATTTTAAACAATTATTATTATTGATTAATTATATTTTTACTTATGCGATCGTTTTGTAATTTCAATAATGATGTTTATTTAAAATACAATTTATTTATAGCTAAATGTAGTTTATAATTTGATGTTATTATCAATTAAATTTGTTATTCGTTAATTTTAAACCACTTATTATTAATAATAAGTTAAAGAAGACTTTTAAGAAACACTTAATATTATTATTAAAATTTGAAACATACACTAAATAATAAAGTGATAAGATAGACAATTTGCATTTCAAAAGAGACTTGCATGGATAATATGACATATCCATGTAATTTGATTTTATTATTTATAATTGTTGCTTATTATATATTTAAAACAAATCTTATATAAACATCCAACCTAAATATTCATCTTCAAGTTTTCGTTCTTCGCCACGTAAACAAACTTTTGTTATAAAACCAAAAATGGAATAAAAGACACTTAATTGTATGATCATGATATATTGTATTTTGATTGGGGCTTGTACAAAACATGCATGAGCATATATTATTAATTTATCTTTTGTTTGGCATTGATGTAACATTTGAATAAGGAAAATAAGAGTTTGGGTAATTCGAATAAGCTAGCTTCAAATCCAACGTATCAAACGGATTACCCATTTACTAAAGTCTAAAACCCAAAAACTCAAACATGTTTCTAATACCATACAAATGCATGAGGTTTTAGCAAATTATTATCTCATATGAATTACCAATGATTATGTGTGATTAATTATTAAGAAGGTGAAAAGGTTTGGAGGTTTCAAATGCATAAGGTTTTAGGAAATTATTATGGGGGGTTTCAAATGCATGAGATTCAAGGGAAAATGCAACCTTTATAAGTATGTAAGATATATATATATATATATATATATATATATATATATATATATATATATATATATATATATATATATATATATATATATTAAAGAAGTCTCAACTTAGGAACAATAAAGTTCCTAAGGTTTTGGCAGATTTGGTCCACAACTTTTCATATTTTCAATGGTATAAATTTTTGCCACAACACTTTCTCATATTGACAATTTGGTCCCTTAAATTATCAACAGTCTAGAGGTGGACATTTATCTACATTGTAACTGATACGTGTCGTTTTTTCATTCCCTCTTCCATTGTAACTGATACGCGTCCTTCCCATCGCCTCCACTACTTCCTACTCCCAACACGGTGTCCTCCACCGTTTCTATTCCCCCAATAGCATTACTCCACCACATCTCCCCACCACCAACGCCTCCATACCTGAATACTAGATGCTTTCAAGCCGTCTTTGTCAGTTGTGCTTCCCACCCCACCGCTTCTTCTGTTTCTTCATCAAATCCTTTTTTTCCCTTCATCCACCGCCATTCAATTCAATTCCTGTCACTTCCTCCGATCTCCATCTGTGTCTGACAACCATCAACAAAAGGGGAAGGACAGTCACTAAGTCGATTGTCTCGACCGTAGAGAAACCCTCTTCATTGTTGAACAAAGCAAAAGCATAGACACCTGTCCAGTCGTTCCTTTCAACCTCCGTATTGTAGCGACTGAGATCGATTTTAGTTCCAATTTCCAAAATCGAACACACACACACACATCAAATTGAGTAAGTCAATGTTATTTTCAAGATCAATCAGAAAGAGGGAAAGCGAAAAGCAGGATCGACTAAAAATGGGTTACTTCTTTTCCTTTCTTGAATTATTGCACTATCTTTTTTAGGGTCGATATCCAAAGAAGGATGCTAGGTTCTTCTTTTCTCGATTTCTAACTACCAATCGATATTTATTTTCTGTTGATTTCATACCATTATGTTTTTCTTCTTTCCCAGGTTCGACTCTTATTTACTGATTTCGTATAGGCTTTTGTATGTTGAATAGATAAGCACCATTTTAATTTGCTTTATCTTGATTGAGCCCCGATTGGTTACTTTTCCTGAAATTCGGATGGTTTGAACCCGTTGTGCAATATCAGGTTTTACTGGTACTGTTGGGGCTGCAGTTGTTAGCAAAAAATAAGGCAACTCTTTGGAAAGATGGGCAATATTTTCTCCAGTTTTATCTAATGCTCCCAGTTCTTTACATTGCAAGGCTATCACCATTACAAGATATGTATGTTTGATTGTTTCTTCTTTTGATTTTCTTTATTATTTTCATTCCTAGGCAGAGAAGCAATTAAGCTCATGTTGGATCCTTATGTGTCTTGGTAACTGGGGTGTGCCCAACACTACTCAATGGCTCAATGATGTTTTTGCTCCTGGTGGCAGAATTAGTATACATCCTATTTGATTCTGTGCTTTATAATGTATCCTAAATTGACCCATTTTTGGTAGATAAGACAAAATTATATAGCTTATAATAGACGAACTTGGCATCAATCTTGAGAATGTGGACTTTGAAATGGTTGGATCTTATAAAAAGGTTTGTTACCTTACTTCAAGCATCAAGAAATGAACTTTGATTTATGGGTTTTGTTTATAACTAAATCATAAATGATGATTCTTGGTTTAGGTCACCGTGTCCAAAGATGACACAGTTGTTGTTGATGGTGTTGGTGATAAGAAATCTATGGAAGAGAAGAAACTGAGGAAGCACACCATGTGTTCAATAAAATGCACAGTTGAAATTTAGGTAATTGTAAAAAGTTTTTTCTATACATTTGAATCAATGGCAGAGGTATGTTTGCTAAAAGTTCCTCCTATGTTTCTTTCATTTTCTGGGGTGATTTGTTTTTTCTGATTCTATTTTGTTTATTATTTTATTGATTTTTCAAGTGAAATGGATAAGGGGACTGACGATGTTGTTTCATGCCTATAGTGTTCGTTTGTTTGATCAGGTCATCAT
Source organism: Lactuca serriola (assembly GCF_051521515.1). Taxonomy (NCBI): domain Eukaryota; kingdom Viridiplantae; phylum Streptophyta; class Magnoliopsida; order Asterales; family Asteraceae; genus Lactuca; species Lactuca serriola. The sequence goes on from NC_136413.1 coordinate 31,318,550, forward strand.
TATAAACTCATAATATAAGTTATTCTATTTGTTCTCTTTTAATTAAATAAATTAATTGTCTTTATATTTATTTGCAGGTATGTGTGCCTTTAAAAGAATGAAGACTTGAAGACTTCATAGAACAAAAAGTGTCCCATTTTGATAGGTTTGACCTTGTATAAATTTAGATGGTTATTTAGGCCTTTTGGGGCAAGTATCAAATAACTATTTTTTGCATTATTAATCCTTAGCATTATTAATCCTTATGATGAGATGGGGACAAGTTTGTTCATATTTTGCATTTTTTGTGTGAAAAGTCTAAATTGTCCTTTCTAAATTTCTAAAAGCTTTATTTATTTTCCTTTTCAATTGATACGGAAACACAAGTTTGTAAGAAGTAACAATTTTTTGTCCAAAATGCCCCTATATACTGTATTTTGGGTAAAAACTTAATGATTTTCTATTTTTTGACCAAACTGCTCCTGCATACAGTTTTTTGGTAAAAATTACTGATTTTAATAGTTTTTGACGAAAATTTCCCGTGTATACTGTTTAACTCTTTTTTGCTGGTATTATATAAAACTATGGATTAAATGCAATCAGTGGAAACGTAATTTTATTTATTTGATTATCATAGCATTGTACTTTTGCTTCTTTCTAATATAACATTGTACTTCATGAAACACTTTGACCCATGCGGAGCATGGGTTCACCCTCTAGTTTAATATTATAGAAAAAGAAAATAGTCATGTTCATTAGTTAATCCTCTATTCTTGTGTTATATTGTTATTTAGGATCAAAAGATAACTTTAGCGGCGACACGTCACTGCAAATGATTCGCCGGTAATGCTTCGTCGCTAATGCGCATCTAGTCACCGCTAATAATGTATCGTCGCTGCTATTGGTTTTGTCGCCGCTAAAGCCTACATGTCGCCGCAAATAGCCTATCACCACTAATATTGAAGTGTCGTCACAAAAGATGTCGCCGCAAAAACAATTTTGGTTTTTTTATTTAACATTAAATTTATAAAAAACAATATAACATTTATAAAATATGATAAATTTTTATAGAAATATTAATCCATACACAACCAATCCAAACCATTAATATTAATCCATACCACAACTTAAAGTATTATTCCAAATTGCAAAACATTTCATAAAATTCTAAAGTAACTGCTCGTCCTCATCATTTCCTTCATTATTATTTGGTGGCGGCAATGAGCGAAACCACTCTTCCAATGTTGCAGAATAGGCCAGTTCCTTTAGTATTGTTTGCAGCATTTCCAACTACAAAGAAAACAGAATATATTACCAACATATCATAATAGCATTATACTATCCAAAAATTACCAAAATAAACAATTCCAACATATATAACTATAACCAACATATCATTATAGCATTCTACTTTCCAAATACACTTAAACATACATCATACACAACATATCATTATAGCATTCTACTTTCCATTATAGCATTTACTTTCCAAAAATTACCAAACTACAAAATATGAACATACCAAACCATAACCAACATATCATTATAGCACCAGACTATATACTAAACAAACAATTACCAAAATATCATTATAGCATCCTACTTTTTTTTTTCCAATATATCATTATACTTTTCAACTTAAACTAACAATTACATGTGATTGTGATTGTTCTTGGGTCACTGGTTGTTCCTAACCGTACATAGACACAACGGTAGAAGGCTTACACCCAATGCCTCTAATATGTCCGCATCGAACACCCAATATTCTTTCAAAATAGTTTTTTATATCAGTGGGTGTTAGACCGCTTACTTCAGAAGAAACTTGAGTTCGTTGTTTGATCTCCTGGAGTAAAGCATTCTGTATTTTCAAAAAATCATAAAAATTAGATTACTAAATACCTTTGACGATATAAACACTTATATAAAAATACAAGTTAACCACTTATGTATTGTTGCTCGACTACAGGACTACAAAATACCCCTTGACGATTGGAATTAGCCTTACGAAAAGCTTCGATTTGACTGATATCCTATTTAACATTAAAGATTAGATTACTTATACTTTAAATAAATATTTAAATATATCATAACTTACTTCTTTGAAACATGCATTGTTGTACAAGCTCGACCCCCCTCTGTTTACAACTACTTGTTTTGCACGGACTTCTGTGTTTGACGCCGAACGCCTTAAAAATTCTGGCGTTTGAAAGTGATTGACTGCCTTCGCCCAATTTTCATGTGACATATCGCTAGGGGGGGGGGGGGAGTTGTTTAATGCGGATGGGATATCTGCAGGCCCCCCGATTTCCTTAAAATAAGAATGAGCTTTACTTTTTCGACCTCTACAAACTTTTGCAAGACTCGAATCAATGCTCCACAACAATTGAGCACGCTCCAGATCTATGTTAACCTTATCCAAATCAAATTTATTCTACAAATACAAAAGGTTAGTTAATTATATAACAATCACAACTAAACTTAAAATTGTATCCAAGTTACATTTAGATGCACAACTGTTGCGTTCCTTAATGAGGGGAAAACATTGTCCCAACCAGATACGTTGAAAGGGACGTTGTTCCACAAATACCTCCCAATTTCATGTGTGAACCAATTACCATGCTTTCCGACAGAGGAATATGTAATCTCCCTGTCGAAATCCAAATCCACGGGCTTTCCCTTGTTTGCCCGCATCAACTTCCTAGCTCGATATTTTTTAACATGCTCGTTCCTTTTTTTGGAAGCTCGGCTGAAAAAATACAATTACAAATATTAGTCATGATAACTTATAATAAAATAATAAAAATAGCTAATAAATATATCATAATAATACTTACCATCCTGTTCGTGTTGACCATGACCAAAGCCTACAAGAGGTGGTGGATCCCCGACGCCATCACCTCCATGTCCAAGCCCCATAACATCGGCCATCATGACAAAGAGTATCGCCCAAGTAAACCTCATCTGTAGCCTGTAAATTACAAGATGTACAATATAGAAATACAATATGAATAAAAGTTAATTACCTTGCAAAATTATAAGATATACAATATAGACAAACAACATAAATAAAAGTTAGACAAACAATATGAATTAAAGGTACACTTCAAATAAAGTTTCTATTACAAAAAAAAACATTTGATTTTTTTAATCAGAATCTTCATCATATACTTCAATGTCTTCTTCATCAGTATCATAATCAGAATTGTCATCATCATAATTAGTCTCTTCCTCGGAAACATTATCGATTCTACCCGTTGGCGGAGGTACTTCAGTCTCGTCCTCATCATCATAATCAACATTGTTTTGAGCTACATCAACATTGTTTTGAAAGTATTGTGAGAAGTCAATAAAAATTCTAGCTCCAGATGAAGAGTTGTTTTGAACTATGTCAACATTTTCGGCCTCCACACTGTCGACATCTTGGACATATTCACTGTAAGCATTTTGGACACGAGCATTGTTGGATGGTAGATCCCAAATACTTCGATGATTAACATGCTCGGCGACACAACGAGGGTTGCTGTTTTGGTTTCTTTGATGATTAACATGCTCATGGATGTAGAACACTTGTTTGGCTTGCGAAACATATATGGGTTGATCATCTTGGTACGCTTCTTTTTCTGTGTCGATACTGGTGAAATTATCATTAGGAATATCTCTAGTATCGAACCATTTGCACCGAAATATTACATTCGAATGATCATATGGATATTGCACCTCCATAATCTCTTCTAACTGGCCATAATATTTCTCTCAATTCTCACCACATATGAGTTGATCATCTTTGTACGCTTCTTTTATTTTATTTTAATATTAATATTAACTTGATTTTAAAACTAATTTAATTTGATTTTACAATTAATTTATTGATTTTTTTAAAATTAATTTAATTTTATTCAATAATTAAATTAAAATTGCTAGAACTACATTGCTATTAATAACCTAATTAAGCTAAAGTTGTAATGACCAACATTAAGTCACAAAAAAAATTAAGCACTTTCAAACCATATTAACAAGAAAATAAAAAAAACACAATAAGCACTTTACAATACAAACAATAACATCTAAATACAAAAACTATAACTTATCAACTAAGAACTTTATCACTTCATCTTATATACACCAAACTATTAAACCTAAATATCACATAATCATACATATATACAATAGATTCAATTCCAATTTTCATTTCATTTTAGACATACAATACAACTTTCATATTTCAATTTCATATAATTAAGCAATACATCCAATTTCATACAATACATCCAATTCAAATTCCAATTTCAAACAATTAAGCAATACATCCAATTTCATACAATCCTACCATTTTAGACACCCAATTCCAATTTCATAGAAAAATATACACCTAAATACAAAATCACACAAACCATGTCTAATTCCATTTCATGCCAATACACCACAATGAGCATAAACACAAATCATTTATACAATAGGCTGCATAAAATATGAGAAAACATATATAATCACTCTAAAATCATCAATTTACAGCCAAACAAGAGGCTTGGTCGACCCTCAAAAACACTAACCAAAAAATCTTAGAAAACATAGAAATCAATGATACAATCAGGTTTGAATGGTAAAACTAACATCAAAACACAAGAAGAATAGAAATTCGGGACATAATTCGACCTTAGAATGCTCAACTTCACTGAAATATAGCTATGGTCGGAATCATAATGTGTTGCCCTCAATTAAGTCGATGGCTGCTAGTAATGAGGGTGGGTCGCCGGTAAAGTGTCTCTCGGTGGTCGGAATCGTAATGGGGTGCAAATGGTGAAAGCAGTCGGAGTTGTTTGAGAGAAACAATACAACGATAGAAGGAAAGAAGGCCGACTGGGGGTTATCTGACGCAACTCAATAGCAGCGACATGAGAGTATTAGCGGCGACACCCCTGGAGGGAAAGTCAGCGCGTTTTTTAGGAATTTATGACCGTCAGGTTGAATACAGATCGAATGGACGAAGATTGTTTTACGTGGATCGCCAATGTGTTAGCAATAGCGGTGACGCTTTTAGCGGCGACTCCAAGTAATAGCGGCGACATGTAACGCGTCAATTACATGTCGCCGCTAAAGGCATCGCCGCTATTGCTAACATTTCTTGTAATGGTACTTGCACTTCTGGAGACATTAAAGGTTTCCATTTATGCTTTTCAGATACTCATAAGCTGAATTTATTCTTCTCATAATTAACCAAAATCATTAATTGTGTATCTTGTTATGTATGATTATGAATTAGATTCTTGAGAAGCAAAAAGAAGAAGATGAATCAAATTACAATGAAATATATGCTAGACTGCAATTAGAGGTCAGTGAATTGGAGAAGATGATAGATCAATGATGCTGTTGAGAGACTAAATTCAGCAAAGATCGTATTGCTTGTAAATGCTTCTATATGCACCTTGAATATATAAAAATATTAAAAAAAAATCTTTCTGTAAATTTTGTTACAGGATCTTGCCTCAAAGCTAAGGGAAATTATATCATTAAAGCGCCAACGTGATGATATTCCAACACAAGCAGAACTTATTCAGTAAGATTTATAAAAAAAAAGTCAACAAACTTTTTGTTAAATTTGAAAAGTCAATATATTTTTGTTAATTTTGAAAAGTATTTTCTACACTACAGATATGAACGTAGGTTTTCAGAACTTAATGTTCACATTCAGGTTTGTCATTTTTTTCTCGAAGGTTAAATTTTAAAAAAGTGCACATATTTTTGTTAAATTTTCCACTTGTTAATAGGGAAAGCTTTGGCAAACTTGTAAATACTATGCAACATATAACGCTTTATTGGAAACAAAAGAACTGATGTTGAAGGAAACTTCTCTATTAAACTCCATGAGTTCACATGTAAATTATACAGTATATAAATGAAATAGTTATTTTTTTAATTATCATTAATGTAATTATTTATTTTTTGTTTTCTGCAAATTAAAAAAACAGTTACATGATGCACTTAAACAATGTTATGGACATCACAGAGGGGTGGGTGATGTAAAAGCTGTTCGAGCCTGATAGTCGGTATTGAGTGAGGGAAGGCAACATGAGGAGATGTTGTGGAGGCATTGGTGGGGTTGATGTTGACGTGGGCAGATGGGGCAACCAACGTGGCTTCATGCCGAGGGTGTAAGCGATAGCACTCCAATCTATATGCGTCGGTTTTCCTCATTGAATTTGGCCTTAATGTCATATTAGTGGAGAATTAGGTATCTCATAAATATAGAATTAACGGAACTTTTATCAAATTTTGATTGTGTAAACTAACAACAAATCTAGAAAGAAAACTGTTAGAGTTTCATTTTTGCAGAAAAATGTATACCACAAAGGGGAAAACAACTATAAATTGGGAAAACAATCTAGGGTTAACCTAGCTAAATGGCTAAACAAAAGGCCCAGTACTAAAAGAGTCCAATAAACTTATTAAATTAACATCATTCCTCAAACTCATAATATGAAAAAAATAAATATTGAGAGTTTGTAAAACAAAAAATGAAAACGGGTAGTAGATAGAGCCTTTGTAAACCTATCACCAATATGAAAAGTTGACGAAACATGTAGTAGAGAAATAGGTCAAAGCTAAAAATGATGACGAGTGAAATGACAATCAATCTCAATATGTTTCGTCCGCTCAAGAAAAAAAATTCTTTGCAATTTGTATGGCACTGTTGTTTTCACAATGCAAGTGAGTATGCTAGGAATATCAACACCCATATCCGCAAGAAACCCATGTATCTAAACAATCTCACAAGTGGTGACAACCATGACTCGATATTCAACTTCTATAGAAGATCAAGAAACCTCATATTGTTTTTTACTCTTCTACATAACCAAAAAAAATCTTCAAGAAAGATACATATCCTAGTGGTGGATAAAATCTTCAAGAAAGATACATATCCTAGTGGTGGATGTGCCATCATTAAGATCACTATCTCTGCCAACATCACTATATGTAAGCAACTCAAGAAAAAAATCGAAGGAAACATTAGACTCTAAAACTGACGCGACATTAAATTTAAAAACTAATGTCAGACTGATTTATTTGATTGCATGTTTTTTTTAAACAACAACATAATATAAAGAAGGTAGCAAAAGCTAAAAAAAATTACATGGAATAAAGAGGTAGTCTATGATTTTGTAACCAACCAACCAAATTAATACAAAGTTTAGTCATCCTATTAGTAATCCAAAAAAAAAAAGATTGAGAAACAACAAAATCCCATATAGTTGACTTTTGAGGCTTTTTATGCCTAAACAAAAGTTGATTTCGAAAATTCATAATAGATAACATAAGCGTCACACCTACAAATTCCAAACATGGTGATCAGTCTTTACATGAATGAAATTCAACCAAGTCGTCCACTCTAAAAAAAGAGAGAAAATCGAGAAATCCACCTCCCACCAAGTAGCAAACAAACTCCAAAGTTGTGTTGTCATCTCACACAAGAAAAATAGATGATTCACCGTATCAACATCACTACTGTATATCAGACAAAACACAGAAACAATGTCAATACCTCTTCTATCAATACAATTTGGTTGAAAATATTTGAGTTTGCATATTTTCTAAGAAAATATTATTATATAAATTTGAAAAAAAAAATAAAGATGAAACATTATCGCATATAAAAGTTTTAAAAAAACATAATCATTTTATATTATGTTAGGTCTTTTTTTAATACATAATTAATGTAAAAAATCACATACATAAAAGTATTTACTGGAAAAAAACTGTATTTATACGTTCAATCCATGTATTATCCATCAATTCATGTTATACCAAGATTTTTTTTTGGCAAGACCCATGTAATCATTTTTAATATATTTTTTTTTCTATTTATACAAACTCTTACAACAAAACACATGCATAGATGTTTTTTTAAAACATAAGTTTTTATATGTAATTTTTTACCATTTAAACAAACCCAAATAAAGTTATAAACCAAAAATTCAAGAGTAAATTACACGAATAGTCCTATTGTTTAGGGTAATTTACGCGTTTGATCCCTAACTTATTTTTTTAACTCCGAAGGTTCCTACTGTTTGTTTTTGTTACGCGCTTGGTCCCTATATTATCTAAAAAGATTATTTTGCCCTTGAAATTTTGATTTATTTAATTAAACACACCTCCAATCCCACCCCTCACCTTACCTTACATACTTCACCATTTTTCCCGTATTTAAATAATAGTCTTTTTAGGTAAGATAGAGACTAAACGTGTAACAAAAACAAAAAGTAGGAACCAAACACATAACAAAAACAAATAATAGAGACCTTCCAAATTAAAAAAATAAATTAGGAACTAAGTGCACATATTACCTCAAACCATAAGGATCATTTGTATAATTTACTCAAAATTCAAAAGTTACAAAGAGATGAGTTGGTTGGACTTTTCAGTAAAGCATGAAGGCTGCTGGAAAATTTTAAATTAATTGCACACGTGATTTTTTTTAAATAATATTATTTACATACGAACAAAATAATATTTGGACAATGAGTAAACTAATCATTATAAATTAGGTTTTCAAAGAAAATAATCATATCTTTTTAATTTTTGAAAAATAATCATTTTTTTTTGAATCCTTAATTCCTTGGTATTGTTCATATTCTGGAGTACTGTTCATGTTTTTTCAGTTTTTATTTATTTATTTTTTATTTTCAAAGAAATATTTTGTTTTTTTTTTTTGGGATTTCAAATACTACATTTCATAATATTTAATGTCACCATTTTTCAATAAAATGTCTAATTTTATACACTCATATTGTATATGGTTTATATTATTATGTTTTTTTTTTGTTAAATTAAGAAAAAAATAATTTTTTTTTCTGGAAATTCTGGAATTATTCTTCGGATTTCAAACTTGTTCTTGAAATTCTAGAGTTTTTTTTTTTCTTTTCGAAATCCAAAATTTTAATCCGGAATATGAACAGTACTCTGGAATTAAGCATTTTCGGAGTACTGTTCATATTCCGGATTTTTAGTCCGGAATCCCGAATGTCATTATGGAGTTGGTCACAAAAATATTTTTTCTTGGTCGGGTTTGCCTCATTCCGGACAAAATGGTTATTTTTACAAAAAAATGATTATTATTATTATTATTATTATTATTATTATTATTTTGCAAATACTCATTAAAAAATGGTTAATTACTTAATTTCCCAATAATATCTAAAAATAACGATTTTTATACTAATCATATAATATAACGTACTTGTCATTTGTCAATGAACACCAATCCACTTATCCCACTTCAATGAACCCTTTTCCTTTTCTTTAGTTGGTTCTCGACGGTTTGACTTTTAACCAACTTATAAAACCAAACAAATTAAAGAAATTCAAAGAATTAAATATCAAATGGATCTTCGATTATGAAATGAAAGACATGATGAAACTTAATAATAAACAATCCTAAGGACAACGTGGAGGGGTTGGGTGGTTGTCAAAGATGTCAAAGTAGTGTTATTATTTAAACTTTTGTATAGTATAGAGTCATTATTGTAACTTTTATAACTACTTATAGAGAATTAGCGATGAAATATAAAAAACCCTAACGACTATTTTCACTAATTAATATTATCAAAGCTTGATAGCCGGTATCGGGCGAGGGGAAGACAACATGAAGAGATTTTGTGTAGACTCAAGTGGGGTTGATTTTGACGTGAGTAGTCTAAGTAGATGGGAAAGCCACCGTGGTTGTTGAGGGTGTAGCCGGTAGCATTCTAATCTATAAGTGTGAGTTTTGCTCATTGAATTTAGCCCCTAGTGTCATATTCGAAGGGAATTGAATATCTCATAATTACATAATAAAATATTTTAATCACATCCCGATTGCATACTAGTGCACTATGTCTCTTACCGGACCTTTAGCTAAATTATCAGACAAATTTTGGCAACTTCTAACAAACTCAACATATATTCAGGGCCGGTCCAGACGGTGAGCAACTCGGGCGATGGCCCAGGGCCCACATCTCAGGGGCCCAAAATTTCTGCACTATGTAGTGTAAATATATCAAAAACTTCTTACCTAAATGATATTTAGGGTCTAAAGTTGGTTCAAACTCAAACTATCTCAAAAGATAAACAATTTGGCTTGTTAGTTATTGCTAATTGAACGCGTTTATAGTGAAAAATAAATGATATTTTTATTATATTTGTCTTTAAGGGGCTCTTTTTTTCTTTTCGCCCCGGACCCCATATACGTTTGGACCGGCTCTGCATATATTACACCATTTGTGATTAATTCCAAAATCATACAATGTCTAACACCAAATGTCTAGACTTCCCATTAAAAACTTGACTGTATGTTTTAGCCAAAGTGGCAACACTATCATAATGGATAGAAATAATTGTAACTGGCATCCACCACGAAGGAATATCATATATGAAATTCCTTAGCCAATTTGTCTCTAACCTAACAGTAGATAATACACCAAATTTAGATCCATTGTTAAGTTTGTAATGTAAGTTTGCTTCTTAAATGTCCAATAAATGACACCTCCACCAAATAAGAATACCAACCATTAGTCTATTATAATAAATAAATATCCATTTTGCCACGTGTCAATCTCTCATTAGTTTTGAAACTTGTCATTTTGTGATATTTTTTAAATAAATAATATTCACATGTCAATTTCTGGTTTATTTCAATTTTTAAAATTAAAAAGTCACATAATACTTATACTTATATATATGTAAAGTATTAAACGTAATAAACATGATAGTAAATTGTAATTAATATGTTTCTTCATTCCTTATTTCGAAATCTTATTTTTTTAAAAAAAAAATACTTATTGTTTACATTTTGATATTTAATATTTTTTTAACAAACCCATGTAAACACAAGTTTTACACCTAGTAGGTGAATAATCCTCTATGTTGGATATCTAACTTGCATCTAAATACCCTTTTAGAACCGAAGGATATCTCATGTAGCTTAAACCATAATTCATGGTTCCTTTTAAATACTTGAATACTCACCGATGCTGAGCAGTGAACTTTTTTAACGAGAACTTCCCTAAATAGGTTTTTCAGGACAATTTTCCTGCACCAACTTTCCTTTAGATTGTCGTGGAACTCGATGCTAAGATACTCTCCACCTCTTTCAGATCGAAACATATTTATCTTCCTACCCAGTTGATTCTTGACCTCATGCCTAAACTCTTTGAACTGTTAAAAAGTTTCTGATTTATGTTTAAGAAAGTATATATACCCATATCTGCTATAATCATCCGTAAATGTCGCGTAGTATCGATTTGCATCCCTTATAGCAGATCTAAAGGGCCCACACACATCTATATGGATAAGGTCTAACAATTATTTACCTTTTTCACATGTTCCAATGAAAGGTGATTTTGTCATCTTGACAAAAAGACAAGATTCACACTTATCATCTGGCCTTAAGTCAAATTATTCCAACACTCCATCCTTTGGAGTTGGGGGATGCGTTTCTTATTAATATGCCCAAGACGACAATGCTACAAGCATGCTTTGTCTACACCATTAGACGAATCAATATGAAATAAATTATTGACTAAGTTATCAACACAAGTCACAGTTTCATACACACCATTTTTATAAACTAAAATTGAACCATTCACATCATCAAATGAATATCAAAAACCTTTTCTGAACAATGCATGAAAAGAAATAATGTTTTGTGTCATTTTTGATGAATAACAGCACTCAATCAAATCTATCCTAACATCACCACCGAGCACAAGACTATAAGTTCCAATCTTGGTAAGAGGTGAAGATTTCCTATTCCCCATGTCAAATTTATTCTTCCATGCTCCACTTCCTCACTTTCTCTCAACCCCTGCAAATCAGAAGAAATGTGGAAACCACATCCTGTGTCAAGGACCCAAGAATGAGTAAGTTGTGAGTTATTGACTTGAATAATGTACAGACCTATTGAAGATGGTTTGAACTTACCATCCTTCAAGTCCTGCAAGCATTTTGGGCAGCTTCATTTCCAATGACCTTTGCTGTTGCAATAGTAGCAAGTGGCCTCCGTGGGATCACTAACAACTGGAATATCAGAATTAGGCTTTATCTTTGGCCCACTGCCAGATGCTCCAGCATGGGCCTTGCCCTTCCAATTCGATTGAGGATTAGCCTTCCTCTTCTTTCCTTTGTTTTTCCTAATGGGTAGGAAAGGAGTACTTGTCGCGGAAGGGATTGATTTTTATTCATCTCTGATTCAACTATTTGCAACAAGTTGTGGTGGTCTCTGTGTTGTTCAAATGATAAGATAAGATAAATTGATCATAACTGGGAGGCAAGGAGTTAAGGACCATGTCAATGGTGAACTACTTGTCAAAATACACATTGATCTTTTCCAAATGCTCCGCGTATCTCTGCATTCTCTACACATGGGTGCACACAGAGTCTCCTTCCTTTAGCTTGCATGCCATCAACGACATGACGACCTCATACCTTTCTTGTCTTGTTTTCGTGTGAAACTTTTCAGCAAGATCCAAACACATCTCGTATGCCCAGTAGTCCTCATAGGACTTTTGGAACTCAAGTACCATGGTTGCAACCATTATGCAAGTGACCTTGGTTGCGTCTTCATAGTGTTTCTTATAAGTGGCAAGCTCCTCAAGAGTATCGGTAGACTCATCAATTTCGATAAGAGGTTTCTTGAGAACATACTCCTTGTTCTCATATCGAAGAGTCATTTTGAGATTTTGCATCCAGTCCATGTAGTTTGGACAATCCAGTTTCCCTTTGGATAAGATTGACATAAAAGTTGGAGGTTTGAGCAGTAGTAGCATCAGAAGTAGACATCTATATTAAGAGAGATAGTTTTAGTCAGTTGACACAAATCCTTAATATTTTAACCCAGAATAAATATTTAAGGCTAGGATCCAAAATACAAGTCACACTCAAGAAGAGGGATGTCGTAGTCTTATTGTAAATTATGAAGGTAGGTAAGAAAATTCACCAATTTCAATCTAATATGAAATTCCTAGATCTTTTGAGATTCAATGAATCTTATCAATGTCACATTTAATCTCAGATTATGCTCGTCTATTTGTGATTGGAATACCAAGGATCACAAATAAGATGTGAATAACCATGCAAACTCGCTTGACAACCTTGATGTCATTAATTATCTCCAATTGATATGCCGGTTAACCATACATGCTCCATCAACAATGATACTTTACAATTTGTACCATCATTCATCTTTATAGTCCCAAATTAGTGTGCCGGTTAGCCACATACGCTTTACTAACGACATATAAAGAATGATGTGCGTTTTCATGGATTAGCATACAATTTTACATTTGTCTTAAAGTAACTAGAGTGGGATTAAAAAATGTTATTTTTTATCATTATACTTTTAATGAGATTATGTCCTACCGAACCCGTTTGGCTAACGGCCATCCACCACACAGGAGAGCGGTGGGTGAAAAGGACACCTATTCAACGGTCATTTTATAAGCTGTTTTCTTATACCCTCTTTATAGTATGGTTACGTGAATGAGACCTACTATTGATTCGACTGACTTTTTGTAACACCCGCAAATTTAGGCTAGACATTTAAGATATAATAAATAATAATTATATTATAAATCCTCGATTAGGATTATCATTAGTCGTGCACGTTGCAGACTACGCATTATAAAGCCATTTCAGTGATTTATTGATAAGCGACGAAATGATAATCTTGATAAAATATTATTTAGGACAAATAATTTTAATGAAAAATGTAGGAGTTGTGATATAAATCCCGTGCACATAAAGCACACTCAAATTTGACTTCGTATGCAGAAGTTATAGACTTTCGAAGTTTCACGATCAGACAATGTATCATAAATAGGGAATTGGAGATAGGTTGCTTATTAGCCTAAGTAATCTAAACAAAAGTAATAGTAGTCATAGAACCGAGAACGTGCATATAGAGAACACTCAAATCTGATTTCATAAGAGAAAGTTATGATTTTTCTAATATTTCAGCGTAACAATGTTAGTGCAGAAATCAAATTTTAGATTAGTTGATCGTTAGCCAAAACAATCTAAACGAGAATTGAAGATCTCGTGATAAGGAGTCCGTCAATATAAAGACAGTAGAGAACGGATATCATATGAGAGAGTTATGATTTTTACACGGACTTTAATAGTCTAAGCCTATAAAAATATAACTTTAAAAATAATTTCAAAATTAGCCGATGGAGTCAATGAAAGTTGTAGATCTTGTTGATAGCTACACGTGGGTATAAAACCCGTCGAAAACAGGGCTCATATGACCAAGTTATGAATTTTCTAAGAAAACAGGAAATTCCACGCGCAATTGCACACACACAGACCAGATGCACGAAACGCTTCTAAGACTCCATAAGAATGCGACACGTGCCACCACATGGAAAAAGACACGTTACCCTGGCGACCATGTGCGCGGCGCGCATGGGATAGAATGTAACGTCTGTGTTTCTAGCTAAGCATTATTATGATGATGTAATATATAGGGTCAATAACTATAACCTATTTTATGTAATGAAGAAGAGTTATTTGAGTATTATGTGATTTATGTGACTTATACGTGCTTATAACGATATAATAAAATAAGAATAATTACGCATCTAAAATAAAATAATAATCAGACTCGATATCTTTGAAGAATGCTGAAGTAGCCGTGACAAAGATTCCGGAGATATAAAGAACACTGAAATCCGACTTATAACGAAGAAGTTATGACCTGTCGAAGTTTCACGATTAAATCGACTCGACGCCAAGTATCGTAAAAAGTGAATTTTTGATAAATAACTTTTTAGCCTTATCAATATAAACGAAAGTCATAGTAGACGTTAAACCGAAAGCGTGCATATAGAGAACATCCAAATCTGACTTCGTTAGAGGAAGTTATGATTTTTCTAAGATTCAACATAGCAGTATACAACTTGAAAATTGAATTTTAGATCGATTGACTTTTAGCCGACACAACCTTAACGAGAATTGAAGATCTCATTGATAGGAGCTCAATGATATAAAGACAGTCGAAAACAGACATCGGATGACAAAGTTATGAATTTTTAACGGACTTTAACTATCTAAGCCTGTTAAAATATAACTTTAAAAATAAATTCAAAATTAGCTAATGGAGTCTAAACAAAAGTTATAGATCATGTCGTTACCTATGCGTGGATATAAAGAACGTCAAAAACGAAGCTCGTATGTGAAAATTACGGATTGTAGAAGATAATTAATTTTCGAATTAAACCTTGGAGTGACACGTGGCAAGATTTGGGCCACAACTTCTTCCCCATGGCTTGGAACGGCATTATGACACCTGGAAAGAGTACGCCCAACATAGCTCGAAGTACGTCCATCGTACCCTTTGCGTACACCTTGCGTACAAGGTTGCTGGCAACCTATAAATAGAAGGCGTTTTTCACTCTTTTTCTGACATCTCTTCAACCAACTCCCTCCCAAACACTCCAAAGCTTTTAAGCCTTTCCCTAGCACCTCCTAGGATTTAGTAGTGAAGCCCGGAGCACCAAAAGGCCCCGAGAAGAAGAGCTTTCGACTCAGAAGTTCTTCGCGCGCAGAGCCCGGTTCCTTGCTAAACCACACTGTAAGTGAGTTATGCTTACCATACTTTGTATAACTTATGATTAAGTTCATTATCGTTATTATGAACCTATAAACAAGATTTATCAGTGATTCCAAGTCGTTATACAGATTGATCTACTTATGGGGATGATGTCTAGGATGGATTTAACAAGGTGTTTAAAGTGGGATTTTCAAACACTATACTTCGTATACCAAACAGACCCTACCTCTGATATGATCCTACTAGTTGTTCCTTAATTGATAGATCTTGAAGTAGACTTTGAATTAATGATGAATCTAGACTAATAATTATTCATAATAGATATTAGACTAAGACTTAGTGATAATGACACTAGGTTACATCAATAGAAAAGACAGTTGCTGGAAGTGAAGCGCTGCCCGAATTTCGAGTCGTCACTTTAAGAAGTGAGTACATAGTTACTTTCATCTTACACATAGATATGACATATTTAATATAAATTAGATGATATATGTGCCTATTATTTGTGTTCTTGATATCTATGTTGGATGAACGATTTATACATGTTTTACTTGATTTAAACAGTATATGTATTTTATACCTATAATTATGTTGGGTAAAGATGGGTAGATGATATAGATGATGAAAGATGAAATAAATGATGAGAGGCCTTGATGTTAAAGCCGATCCATTCATCTAACAGAGTATAGATGACGACCACATACTATACTAGACATTCCAGTGGAACATTAGCAGGTTCTCAACCTGTAGGTGTTTGTGAACGACGTGTTCACCAGGTGTGCTCCATCCCCCTCATGGTTGCCTTACTGACATATATTGATGAGTAATCCCCTAAGAAATATTGTCTTCCTGCTGATAATCCTTATGATAGGTCCCTTAAATTAGATACTTTAGGGACAAAAAGTTAGGATAACGGGAACGGGTAATCGGGTTGTATGATTTGATGAAAATTAAAGAACGTAATTATTGTGGGTTGAAAACCCTATCTGCTCACTAGGCTTTTAGGTCTGAACCACTCAGTTTCTTGTATTACAGGTAGTGGCACAAGAGCACCGATGTGATGATCAGATGAGAGATTTATGGGTTATAGGACAGTAGAATAATATATGTTATAAGGCCTATGCTATTTTTGTTTATGCTTATGTACTGTATTGACGATGACATCCTAATGTTTTTAATATAATTAAATTACATTTCTTCGGAAATGCTTTGACAATATTCCGCAATATTATTCTTCAAAAAGATACTTTGATTTTAAATAATGCATAAACAAATCAGTCTTTTCTGGCCGTGAAATTGGGGATGTCACAGTTGGTATCAGAGCATTAGTTTAAGCGAACTAGGAATTTATAGCGATGATTGCGAGATGAGTGTCTGCTATATTTAGGAAATAAGCCTGAATAGACACGAGCACTAGTGTATTTTAGGAAAGAAACCTAAATTGCTTTTATGTGCTAAATGGTTTATGCATAGCTATAAAATGACTTATATGCTTTATGATGTTATTATTTGGCCGGATCTATGGTCTATTGCCGACCGGATCTGGAGACTTTATGTGTTCAAATTTCTAAATATATAATTACGATTTTAGAACTGGCATGTAACCTTTCAGAGTAATAAGGAGGATTTAAATGTCTATCGTAAATAAAGATCTAAATTCTGTGCTTTAGTGTATAGATCGACATGGTGAGAACTCACAGTGGATTTGAAAGTGCTAATGGAAACCTGCAGCCTAAGCTACGAGGTATTGAGCGTGCACTAGAGGTAGCAGCTGCCCCCGAGCCAATCACGATGGCAGGAGTACAAGCAATGATTCATGCTATGATGGCCGAACAAAGGGAGGAGATGAGACAAATTTTGATTAATAGGGATGAACCTACTATACCTATTCTGCAACCTGAACTGAATGAAGGATAATCAGAAGAAGGAAACTATAGTAGAACCGATAGTCAAGCTGAACCACAAGTGGTTAGAAGAAATAACCATGATGAAGGAATTGAAATGAACAGATGCAAGTATTAAGACTTTACGACTTGCAAACCATCAAATTTTACTGGGAAAGAAGATTCAATCGGAGTTATGGAATGGATCTCTGAGATGGAGCTAGCTTTCATTACACGTGGTTGCAAGGGAAATCTACAAACCACTTATGTTGTGTGTCCATTTAGGGGTGGGGTTGTTCTTTGGTGGAACACTTTAGGAAAAACCATAAGCCCTAATGAGCCACTACAACTGTCATGGGCAGAATTGTTGGTACACTTTAAACGCAAGTTCTGCTCAGGCCAAAACATGCTAGAACTGGAGAATCCGTTTGTGACATTGAAAAAGGGAAACATGTCCATTGATGAGTATACCAATGCCTTCACGGAAAAAATGGAGTTTTCTTTGCGTATTGTCCCTAATGAGCTAACAAAAATCGGTAAGTATACACAGGGACTACCATGGGAGTACACTGTGCCGGTACGCTAGTCACCTACCCTTGAAGTGGCCATATGGACTGCTAGGTCTGTTGAAGAAATGATCAAGGACAGAACCAACAACAAGGTTGAAGTTGGGGAGAAAAGGAGATTTGAGGGATCTTAAAGATTTAACAAGAAAAGCAGGTTCTCAAAGTATGGTTCTATGAATTTTGGAGGTGGAGGAGGTCAAGCAAAATGGTGTGAAAAGTGCAAACACTCTGGTAAATGTGGCGAGGAGGTGACTTGTTTCAAGTATGGGAAGACTTGGAATTACTCCAACGAGTGTACATTCAACAAGAAGGTGTTTTACGAATGTAATGAAGAAGGGTATGTTTCTAGGGACTGCCCAAAGAAGAAAGAGGCGGCGATGCCTAATGTGCCGCCAAGGCCAAAGGAAAGAGCATTGCAGATGACCCTGGAAGCAGCAAGGGATGAAGCAGATGTCACTTCAGGTACCCTTCTTGTAAATTGATTGCCTGCCAATATATTGTTTGATTCTGGAAAAAATTACTCATTTATATCGCATAAATTTGGTGGAAGACTAGCACTTCCTGTAAATAAACTTGATAATGCTCTAGTTGTAGAAGTTGCTAGTGGCAAATTCATACCTGTTAGCGATTGCATTAAAAACATCGTCATCGATTTGAACGGGAATAAATTCCATGAGGAGTTGTTACCCGTTGAGTTTAATGGTTTCGACATTGTACTAGGGATGGATTGGCTTAGTGCGAACAATGTCGAGATACTATGTAAAAAGAAGATGGTGAGAGTAAACCCACCTGGAAAAGAGTCATTTATGGTGTACAGGGGACAAACGTAGAGTAAATTTTGGAAATTTCCCTGATGAAAGCCAGAAAATGTTTGTCCAAAGGATGCACATCATACTTAGCATTTGTGATCGACGCAAAGAAGGAGAAGAAAGAAATGAAAAGAATACCATTGGTGTGTGACTATCCGAAAGTCTTTCCTGAAGATCTTCATGGATTGACCCATGATAGACAAGTAGAGTTTCGAATAGACTTTTTGCCAGGATCGACACCAATAGCGTAAGCACCATACCGATTAGAACCGACAGAGATGAAATAGCTTATGATGAAACTTCATGAATTGTTGGACAACGGTTTCATTAGACCTAGTTCTTCACCCTGGGGAGCTCCAGTGTTATTCGTGAAGAAGAAGGATGAGAGCATGAGAATGTACATAGACTATAGAGAGATGAACAAGACAACTGTAAAGAACAAGTATGCATTACCAAGGATTGATGTCCTATTCAATCAGCTGCAAGATTGATCTTAGGTCGGAATATCATCAGTTGAAGGTACGAGAGAAAGATATTGAGAAGACCACATTCAGAACGAGATACTGACAATATGAGTTTTTGGTTATGTCATTTGGACTAACCAATGCTCCAACAAAATTTATGGTTTGATGAACATGGTTTGTAAACTATTCCTCGATAAATCCGTAATTGTATTCATAGACAACATTCTAATTTACTCAAAGAGCCAGCAAGAGCATGGCAAGCACCTGCGAGAAGTATTAGAAGTTTTGAAGTAGGAGAAGCTATACACAAAGTTCTCCAAATGTGATTTTTGGATTCGAGAAGTCCAATTCTTGGGTCATGTGGTTAACCAGGAAGGAATAATGGTTTATCTAACAAAGATTGAAGCTGTGATGAAATGGGAACGACCAAAAAAGTCTCACTGAGATGTGAAGCTTTCTGGGATTAGCTGGATATTACGAAGGTTTATCCAAGGGTTTTCTTCAATAGCTTCTCCATTAACAACTTTAACCCATAACGGGCTACATATACATGGAGTGAGAAACATGAAGAAGCATTCAAGAAATTAAAGAAGAAGTTTTGTGAAGCACTAATTCTTTCTTTACTTAACGGAGTTGAAGACTTCGCAATCTATAGCGATGCACCTGGAGTTGGGTTAGGTTGTGTTAGGTTGTGTTTTGACCAAAAGAGATAACTGTTGGGTTTTGAGCATTCTAACACTCCTAAGTGTACATGCAACCCTAAATAACTTGGATCTATGTTTTCTTTATTATACATGCAATTATGAATATCCAAGGTTTTATCCTAATCTAGCATACAAAATAATGAATATAACAAGATAGAATACATACCTCTTTGATGTAGAATGTCTTCATGAAGCTTGAGTGCCTAGTGCCTCAAGTGTGACACCTCAAATGGTTCACACAACACCAAATACACTTGGAATAACTTGAGAGAAACTTGAACACTCCTAAAATCGGCTAGCCCTTTCTTATTATTCATAGTGACTGATTTTTCCCAAAGAATATGATCTTATATAGTTGTTACAATTAGGGTAAACCCTAATTGTCATGGCCTTCCATTTCCTTGGATCCATGGGTTCAAATACACCATGGAGCATCCATGGACCATCCTATGGGTTTTAGCCCAACTTGATTATCCATGGAGCATTAGCCCACTATACAAATATGGATGATTTACACTATCAACCCATATATTTAATTAGTCTTCTTTTGATCACATAATTAATTCTAGATTAATTCTTGATAAATACTAATTAAATAATCCTATTAATATATTAGAACTTATAATATATTAATCAACCTTAAGTGTTATTTCTCTCTTTATAGTCTATCCAAGTGCATGATGCCATGCAACACAAATGGACCATGCCGGGTCGGTCAAGTCTTACCAATTATAGTTATGGACTTGGACATTAATTCAACAGTCTTCCACTTGGATAAGTCTAAAACTATTATTGCAAGTATGACTTCAAGAACCGATTGGCAATCGTAGCTCTCAAAAGCTTCCGTCGAACTCTGACCTTGCCGATGAACTCTGACCTTTGTCAATGACTTGTCCATTAGATAAGGGATCATATATTCCTCCATTCTAGATATCATATGGACTAAGACATGTATTATAAATCATTCTCTCTGTCCATCTGTTGTTTCCCGATTTCTGATTCATGATGACTGACTGATTGAACAAATCAAATCAGTCCTGGCCCGGCCGAACACTTCCATTTGTCATCATCAAATCATCGAGGGGCTCACATATATCGCTTTTATCCCGAAGGTAAAAGGAATGGATAAACTTCGACTCATATGGCTTGTTCTACTACTTGTTGAATCATACACAAAGGCACGTTTTATAACATCGAGTTACCAATGCGTTTTCGTGCAATCAATGTATAACCAACTCATAGTAACAACTCATATCTCTAGATTTGAAGAATATAAGATATTATCGTCTCATGATCACTCGTGATAAAATCCATGAAGTGATTCCAATGAGCGCGGGTTGAATCCAATACTCAGAACTTATGAGCACTCATGAGTGTTGTAGCCCTTTGTCCAACATCTTAGACCTCTACAAGCCCAACCCATGACAGTCTTGATTCATATCTACTTCCAACATATGACCGACTATGGATGGTTTGAATAACTTATTCAATCAGGAAGAACGACCTAGTTATTCTGGAAGTCAAAACATGCAAAATGAAACACAATAATAATCGAATCCAATATGGTCTCAGAACTTATGAATATAAATAAAACACTTTTTATTTATCACCATATGATTACACATTATTCATTGTATACTGTTTCAACTATCAACTTTATTCTTGAATTAAAACAATAGTTGTCTCATGCTCCAAGCATGTACACTATGTTTTCTAAAGACTAGTCATGCCATACACCAAGTATGCACACTATGTTTGTCTATGATCTTTACTTTGTGAAATAGATCGATTGAACATAACTCCAATGATTCTCATCTCACAGTCCAAAATCCCTACCGCAAATGCAAAATTCCAAATTCATGCCATTTACCGAAATCTGTTAGATTCTAAACTTATATGCATTGATCCTCTTGTAATGATTATGCACAAAGTCACAAAGACTTGACAACAAACATTACAGAGCATTCCAATGGAGATCAACTTCATGGAAACATCCTTCTTGAATTAAGTTTCCTAATCTTACACAGATTTATTGAACAACTTCCACTTTTCCATATTCCCATCTTGACTATCACTTCTGAACAAGAGTTGCCTCTTTTCAGAATATGTCAACATGGTCTTTCCAAAATTAACACTATACTTCCAACTGTCGCTGAGCAACCAATCTTTGGTAAACCTTAGATTGTTCTCGACAATTGCTTAATCATTTTAGTCATATCCAGTTCTAGACTTTTCCCTTCTTAATGCCCTGAACATTTGGAAGAAGTTAGAAAGGATGAATATAGCCCATGTAATCGATCCTATATCCGAAGCATATGGGACACGATTCATGATGTCTCACATAAAGACTAAACCAATCTTTTGCTATAATATTTCCATTTCAATTTGCCAAGTTCTCATAATTCAGATTATGAAAAGGGATGCCGTAATCATAATCGAATTTTTTAGAACGCAAATAATGGACCCATATATAGAATTTCCTTATGTTGAGCCATTCCAACATGAAATTCATATATATATATATATATATATATATATATATATATATCATTGACTAAATACGATTAAAACCTCAATCTTAGCTTTTAGATTTGAGATGAAGTATAATTTCCTCTCCCTTAATTATAGCAAAACAACTTTTTCCCAATTGAAACCTTTTGTTTTCTATAATTAACATTGATCACTTGCAACCTTTATCATAATTATCATGCTCCTACTGACATGATAATTATTAGCATAACACTTATGCTCCCACTAGCTTTGACATGTACTCAGAAATCGGCTAGACTTCTAGAAATCAATACTTTATTGACTTTCTTACCAAAGTTCAGATTTCTGATACTAGATTGCCTTGATAAGACTTTATCAAAATCATACACCTTTCTTAGATAGCTCACAAGTGTGTCTAAACAATTTCAGAACTATGAAAAGGGATGCCGTAATCATAATCTCAACTGTTTAGACTTTTTGCCATTTCTCATAAGTCAATGTTAGTATGCCGGTTAACCACGCACGCTCCACTAACGATTTTGAGAACTGCAAATATCACAATTGCTATCTACTTAAAATCTACTTAGTGAAAGAATTTCCTCACCTTCATTTTCATGAATTGGAGAGAAACCTTATGCCACTTAGATTTTATGGTGTATGTGTTCTTATCCATGTGAATTTGTCAAAACCATAATCACAAGACTAGGTTAGTGACAAATCCTAACTCATATGGATTGAACTTGTGCAATCTTAACTTCTTGCCACCTGGCAGCTCAAGGGCCTGCCCTTGCTTCCAAGCAGCTATGCAAACAATTGAGAACATGTAGAACTCAAATGTATAGCCAACTTAACTAGAATGGGCACAAAAATGTCAACACGATAGGTTATAAACCTCTAGTTGTGTGCTAGTGATGAAAACAAGTTTTATTCTTGATTACATCTTAAAATCCTTTCAGGATCTTTTAGACTCCCACTGTCTCCATGACCTATAAAACTTTCTTGCCAAATATTCAAGAGATAGTGTGGATTCTAATCAAGACAAACACTTAACACAATTGGCCTTAATTGGTCTTTGTTTTATCCAAAACATCACAACTTACCAATTTCAAATGTACAAGAGTATATAACCTTTTACTCTTACATTTGACTAGTGTTAACAAACCCTCTTTAAAATATGTCACTCAAGTTACAATCTTGGGGTATGACTCTAAGAATTGTTTTGGAACGAAGTATGAGTCATCTTTTTGATTTAACCATTTCAACAATTCATGACTCCTCTTCTTAGTCATAAGAATGCACTAAGATGTATTTAGAGTATCAATTGTGATATGGTATCTTAATCATTAAGATGATCACAAAACTGATACTAAAGTACTCTCCCATCTTTTGAGAAACTTTTATCTTTCTGCCTAATTTGACTCTTCTTATTCGTTCTGCCTTACATTGAAACTTTTCCAATGTTTCAGAATTATACTTAAACTTATAAGTATAACCATGTTTACTGAACTTAAGTAAATCATGACGAATAGTCTTATCGATCTTTTGTGGTGGACTTAATCAGTGCACAAGAATGTGTACTCGATCCCTTAGTCCTTTACTCTACTCACACATCCAAGTAATTAGTCTTAATTTTCCAATGCTTGAAATTTCTTATTCATCATACTATACAACTTGCATGATTCCAAGTTTCGGTCCAATTGAAACTTGGGTGATGAGAGTCTTTCCTTATTTGGTAAATTTAGACACTACCACAAATGAAAGAATCAAATTCATATTTCCACTCTTGCTCTTAATGGAATATTATAAGCAACAAAAATTTTCCACAACTGCCTTTATAAGGATATTTTTAAAATAAATAAAATCAAAAATTTTCCTTTTATTTTAAAAACTTTGCGGAAAAACTATCATTACAATGCAAAAGTACATGGAAACTTTGTTGTTATCTATTTCTAAGCAATATATCATAACTCCTAAGAAGTAGCTCAAGAATCCGATCTTCAACCTATGCGATAGAAATCCATCTACGCGATCAGATTCAGCATATTCTTTCTTTAAGTTTCTTCACTTTTCTTTGATTCTTAAAACATCAACATGTGACCCAGTCACATCATGTAATAAGAATCTCAGAATAGAAACTTAGCAGAGTTAAATAGTGGACTTTTCCTGAAGTAGAGTCAAACTTATTGACTTTAACATCCTTGGGTAAATTTGGCAGCTTCGCAACCAATGCCCCTTCTTTTGGCAATTTAACATATGGACCCTTTGGTAATGGTACATAGGAATATCACAGACTTAGCTTTTCTCTTTACCATTTGGTCAACATAGTTGACTATGGCCGATCCCTTTCCACTGAGAAGAGAGAGCTTTACTAGATATCCAATGTCATCATTGTCAATGTCCATAAAGTTTTAGGAAGTTGATCTTAGCAAATAGATAAGATCATTAAGGGTCTTGTCATAGTCTATTTCATAGGAATCCCAAAAGAACTCACTATGTGACTTAGAAGGTGATTGAGCCACCAACTTTCTCAAGACTTTGACACCCAACTCTTCCGGCTTGTCAATATGTGACTACATCTCCAAGATATGATCACACATAGACCTTTGCTTGCCAATAGGGCTTGAGTGACCTTAAAATTTTCAAGAACTTGTGGGTTAAGGAGAATAATTGGAGGAGGTGAAAGAAGTACGATTTCCATGGGACATCATCTTCATTTAGGAAAACTATTTTCAAGAGATTTGGGAAGATCATAGATGTCTAAACCAGACATCTTTTGGGAGATATTCAAGATAGTTGATTTAAAGTCCTTAATATGACACCCAATATGAAATATTAAGGCTAGGACCCAACAAACTATTTTATAACTTAGAAGAGGGATGCCGTAATCCAAGCTATAAAATATTTGAAGGTAGGTGAATGACGATTCACCAATTTCCACCAAGATAAACGAAATGTATTATTAGGTTTTAATTGGATTTAAAACTCCTAGATCTTTTGAGATTCATTGAACTGTTCAATGGCATGTTTCAATCTGGAGTGTGCCCTTCAGGTTTTGTGACTGGGATGCCGAGGATCACAAAACAAGGTGTGAAGTAACCATGCAAATTACTTGGTACCCTTAAGTGTTTACCCCTCAATCGATGTGCCGGTTAACCACACACGCTCCATCGATACTATGATAAACATTAAGTTACCCTTTGCCTACCTTGTTAAATACGAGTTAGTGTGCCAGTTAACCACACACGCTCCACTAACCGACTTAAACAAAGTGCAAAGTGTAATTTCATGGATTAGCACCTTATTCACATTTTCCTAAGTAACTAAGATTGGGTATTTATAAAAGGTTTAGTTACTTAGTATTTATCATCAATACTTTTAATGAAGGGAGAATTCTAGTCCTTGTCCTACCTGTTCGGCTAACGACCCTTCACGAGTCAAGGAAGCGGTGGGTGAGAGTGGACACCCATTAAACTGCCATTTTATAGGCAGTAACCTTATACCCCCCTTATAGACCGGCTTCGTGAATGAGGCCTACTAACGGTAAGACTGACTTGCTCTTTTATATATATATATATATATATATATATATATATATATATATATTATTAACTTATAATATTATAAAGTATATGGGTTGAATTTTAACTTTTAAAATTCTAAGGGATAACTTGGAATTAAAGTATTCATAAGTGAAAATTTTTTCAAATTCCAAAACTTGAGGGCAAGTTTTGAAACTATTCAAAACTAATTAATTCCATAACTTATGAATTTAAAATAGTTTTAATTAAAAACTATTCAAGTTCCATAACTTGAGGACAAGTTGTGGAAGACTTTAAACTAATTAAAAAAAATAACTTTTTTTTATTGTAACTTATGGAACTAATTAAGGTTACACTTTATTTATTTATTATTTAATGAAGAGACTCTTGAACCTCCATAACTTGAGGACAAGTTATGGAGTCATAAAACCATTTAATTAGAACTAGACTGTTCATTTTATAACCTTTGCCAACTTTTATGAGTTTTATGATTCTTAAATGTGACTTTTCATATAACTTGAGAACAAGTTACAAAAACACACTTTGGAATCAACTCTTAGATTAAAATGGATTGAAATCAACTATTTCACACAACTTTTCTATTAATCTAAGAACCTCATAAGAACAAGATAATTCAAATAATCAATCTTCAAGAAATTAGCATGAACATACAAACTAATACAAATCTTGAAATTATGACAATTATCTTAGAAATTGGATTAGCATGAACATTACCACTACAAAAACAAGTTTATAAGTCCAAAAAACATCTTAGGGTAATTTTCCTAGTCCAATTCCAGCCAAAACAATCGAATATATGCTGTCAGAGGGTCCAACTCGTCGAGTGCACGAACCAACTCGGCGAGTTGGATGCATTTTGCCTTGGACTCGGCGAGTCTGCTGTGCAGACAGCATCAAAACTCGATTTTCAGCTACTTTTGCAAGTATAACAAGAAAACAAGCCTAGGCTTTGATACAACTGTTGAGTTTTGAGCATTCTAACACTCCTAAGTGTACATGCAACCCTAAATAACTTGGATCTATGTTTTCTCTATTATACATGCAATTATGAACATCCAAGGTATTATCCTAATCTAGCATACAAAATAATGAATATAACAAGATAGAATACATACCTCTTTGATGTAGAATGTCTTCATGAAGCTTGAGTGCCTAGTGCCTCAAGTGTGACACCTCAAATGGTTCACACAACACCAAATACACTTGGAATAACTTGAGAGAAACTTGAACACTCCTAAAATCGGCTAGCCCTTTCTTATTATTCATAGTGGCTGATTTTTCCCAAAGAATATGATCTTATATAGTTGTTACAATTAGGGTAAACCCTAATTGTCATGGCTTTCCATTTCCCTGGATCCATGGGTTCAAATACACCATGGAGCATCCATGGAGCATCATATGGGTTTTAGCCCAACTTGATAATCCATGGAGCATTAGCCCACTATACAAGTATGGATGATTTACACTATCAACCCATATATTTAATTAGTCTTCTTTTGATCACATAATTAATTCTAGATTAATTCTTGATAAATACTAATTAAATAATCCTATTAATATATTAGAACTTATAATATATTAATCAACCTTAAGTGTTATTTCTCTCATTATAGTCTATCTAAGTGCATGATGCCATGTAACCCAAATGGACCATGCCGGGTCGGGTCAAGTCTTACCAATTATAGTTATGGACTTAGACATTAATCCAACAATAACGTGATAACATATGCATCTCGACAATTGAAAGAGCACGAAAAGAACTACCCTACTCATGATCTGGAGTTGGCAGCGGTAGTATTCACATTAAAGATATGGAGGCATTATCTTTATGACACAAAATGCAAACTCTTCACTGATCATAAAAGTCTCAAGTATCTCTTTGATAAAAAAGAATTAAATATGCGACAATGGAGCTGGCTATAATTGCTCAAGGATTACGATTGTGAGATACTTTACCACCTTGGTAAAGCAAATGTCGTAGCTGATGCTCTAAGTTGAAAAGTAAACCTGGAAAGAAAAAGGCAAAGAGCATTAAGAATAGAAGTTGTCTCAACAATTGTGGAAAGCACTAAGAAAGCTCAGGGATAAGCTTTGGAGAAAATGACTGAAAGGAAGAACGTTTAGGCAAAACTTTGGTATTCAATACAAAAAGTCAAGGATTGAAGGTATTCCAAAATAGAATTTGGGTGACTAAAATGGGAGGAATAAGAGATCTTCTGATGGAAGAAGCTCACAAGACCATGTAGTCGATTCATCCCAACATCACTAAGATGTATAGGGATATGAAACCTTACTACTGGTAGTCGTTGATGAAGCTCGATGTTGCAAAGTATATGGCAGAATGTGTAACATGTGCAAGAGTTAAAGCACAAAATTAGAAGACATATGGGAGTTTAGAACCCTCGCCTATACCAATAGGTAAGTGGGAAGACATCACCATGGATTTTGTGACTAAACTACCCAGAATAAAGAACGGTCATGACATGATTTGGTTAGTCATGGATCGGTTCACAAAGAGTGCACACTTCATAACAGCCAATGAGAGATGGTCTATGGATAAACTTGCAAATGCCTACGTGAAGGAGATAGTAAGAATTCACGCTGTTCCATTAACAATTGTATCAAATCGTGACAGTCGTTTCACATCAAGATTTTGGAAGAGTCTACAAGAGGAATTGGGTACGCAGTTGTGTTTAAGTACAACCTACCATCCGCAGACTGATGGTCAGAGTGAAAGGACAATTCAAACACTGGAAGATATGTTAAGAGCATGTACGCTAGAATTTCAAGGTAATTGGGATGAGCATTTACCCCTAGTAGAGTTTTCCCACAACAATTGTTACCTTCAAGCATTAAAATGACACCTTATAAAGCCTTGTACGTACATAAGTGTCATACATCGTCTTGTTTGCTTGAGGCCAAAGAAAAGCAGTTTATGGGTCCCAAAATAGTCCATCAGACCGCTGAAAAGCTAAAGGTGATTAAAGAAAGGATGTTAGCAGCTTAGGATCGCCAAAAGAGCTATGCTAGCAAGAAGCAATGACCAATGACTTTCGAAGATGGAGATTCGGTGTTGCTCAAAGTCTCACCGTGGAAGGGACTTATATGATTTGGAAAGAGAGGAAAGTTGAGTCCAAGATTTATTGGTCCACTCAAAGTTCTTCAGAGGATTGGGAACCAATCTTACAAGCTGTAATTGCCAGAAGAACTAGATAGTATTCATAACACCTTCCATGTGTATTATTTGAGGAAATTCATAGGAGAAGTTCCCAATATAAATCCACTTTCGAAGTTAAGGATCGATGAAGATAAGAGATTAGTCGAAGAGGTTGGAGCAAATTTTGACCATAAGATGAAGAAATTGAGATGAAAGATGGTCGCATTAGTGCTAGTATGATGGAACCATTCGAATGGGCCGAACCTCACTTGTGAAACAGAGAGTGACATGATGAGTCGCTATCCACATCTGTTTGCTGATGCATGATTCTCGGACGAAATCATCCTAAGGGGGAGAGAATTGTAACAACCGTGTTTCTGGCTAAGCATTATTATGATGATGTAATAGTTAGGGTCAACAATTGTAACCTATTTTATGTAATGAAGAAGAATTATTTGAGTATTATGTGATTTATGTGATTAGTGTGATTTATGTGCAATATACGAGCTTATAACGATATAATAAAATAGGAATAAAATATGCGTCTAAAACAAAAATAATAATTAGACCTGATATCTTTGAAGAAAGTTGAAGTAGTCGTGACAAGGATTCCGGAGATATAAAGAACGTTGAAATCCAACTTATAACGAAGAAGTTACGACCCATCAAAGTTTCGCGACTAAACTGGCACGACGCCAAGTATCATAAAAAGTGAATTTTTGATAAACAACTTTTTAGCATTAGCAATCTAAACGAAAGCCATAGTAGACGTTAAACCGAGAGTGTGCATAAAGAGAACGTCCAAATCTGACTTCGTTAGAGGAAGTTATGATTTTTCTAATATTAAGCATAACAGGATACATCTCGAAAATCAAATTTTATATCGATCGACTTTTAGCCGACACAACCTAAACAAGAATTGAATATCTCATTAATAGGAGCTCAACGATATAAAGATAATCGAAAACGGACATAGGATGACAAAGTTATGAATATTTAACAGACTTTAACTATCTAAGTCTGTTAAAATATAACTTTAAAAATAAAGTCAAAGTCAGCCGACGAAGTCTAAATGAAATTTGTAGATCACATTGATACCTACACGTGGATATAAAGAACGTAAAAATGGAGCTTGTATGCGAAATTTACGGATTTTAGAAGATAATTAATTTTCGAATTAAGCCTCGAAGTGACATGTGGCAAGATCTAGGCCATAACTTCTTCCCCATAGCTTGGAACGAGATCACGATACCTGGAAAGAGTACGCCCAACATAGCTCGAAGTACACCCAACATACGATTTGCGTACACCCCGCGTACAAGGTTGCTGGCAACCTATAAATAGAAGACGATTTTCACTCTTTTTCTCACATCTCTTCAACCAACTATCTCCCAAACACCCCCAGTGCCTCTAAGTCTTTCCCTAGCACCTCCTCGGTGTTAGTAGCGAAGCCCGGAGAGCTAGAGGGCCCCGAGAAGAAGAGCTTTTGGCTCAGAAGTTCTACCTGCCAGAGCCTGGTTCCTCACTAAACCCCCTGTAAGTGAGTTATGCTTACCATACATTTTTAGTATAACTTACGTTTAAGTTCATTATCGTTATTATGAATCTATAAACAAGATTAATCAGTGATTCCAAGTCATTATACTAATTGATCTACTTCCGGGAATGATGTCTAGGTTGGATTTAGTGAGGTGTTTAAAGTGGGATTTCCAAATAGTATACTTCGTATACCAAATGAACCCTACCTCCGATATGATCCTACTTGGTTGTTCCTTACTTGATAGATATTGAAGTAGACTTTGAATTAATGATGAATCTAGACAAATAATTAGTCGTAATAAATATTAGACTAAGACTTAGTGAGAATGACACTAGGTTACATCAACGGAAACGACAGTTGCTAGAAGCGAAGCGTTTCTCGAATTTCGAGTCGTCACTTTGACAAGTGAGTGCATAGTTAATTTCATCTTACACATAGATATGAAGTATTTAATATAAATTACGTCTTACACATAGTTAATCTCATATCTATGTTGGATGAACGATTTATTCATGTTTTACTTGATTTAAATTGTATATGTATTTTATACCTATAATTATGTTGGGTAAAGATGGGTAGATGATATAGACGATGCAAGATGAAATAAATGATGAGAGGCCTTGATGTTAAAGCTAATCCAGTCATTTAGCAGAGTATAGATGATGACCACAAACTATACTAGACAGTCTAGTGGAACGTTAGCAGGTTCTCAACCTGTAGGTGTTTGTGAACGACATGTTCACCAGGTGTGCTCCATCCCCCTCATGGTTGCCTTACTAACATATATTGATGAGGAATCCCCTAAGAAGTATTGTCTTCCCAATGTTAATCCTTAGGATAGGTCCCTTAAATTAGATACTTTAGGGACAGAAAGTTAGGATAACGGGAACGGGTAATCGGGTTGTATGATTTGATGAAAATTAAGGAACTTAATTATTGTGGGTTGAAAACCTTATGTGCTCACCAGGCTCCCAAGCCTGGCCGTCTTAGTTTCTTGTATTACAGGTAATGGCACAAGAGCACCAGTGTGATGACCAGTTGAGATATTTTTGGATTATAGGCTAGTAGAATAATAGATGTTGTAAGGCCTATTCTATTTCCTTTTATGCTTATGTACTGTATTGACGATGACATCCCAACGTTTTTAATATAATTAAAATACATTTCTTCGGAAATGCTTTGATAATATCTTTATCATATTTTGGGAACAAATTCCACAATATTATTCTTCAAAAAGATACTCTGATTTTTAAATAAAGCATAAACAAATCGTTCTTTTCTGGCAGTGAAATTGGGGATGTCATACATATGCATAACACGTATTCGAAAATTGGCTATATATAGCTGCAACTTCTTTCATTTTCTTCACACCTCTCCTTTGTATTATCTCTGAAGCTCTTTCTAGTTTTTACTCCCTTTTACTCCCGAGTTTCCAACCCCGTCGTCGAAGACCTGTGATGTCAGATAGCTGGTGAATAGAAGCTCCTAGATCAGAGTTCTGCCCGCATAGTCCCTGATTTTCACTAGATTACTCTGTAATTTAAGTGCAACTTTTACTTATAATAATAGTTGTTATTATGAATATATAATTAAGATTTATAAATGATTCCAAGTCATTATAATGATTGATCTACTTATGGGAGTGATCTCTAGGTTGGATTTAGAAAGGTGTTTAAAGTGGGATTTCCAAACAGTATACTCTGTATACCAAACTGACCCTACCTCCGATATGATCCTACTTTGTTATCCATTAGTTGATAGATATTGATGTAGACATTGAGATTATTGAGGAATATAAACTATCATTAAATAGTCTCTAGGATTATGAAACTAGACTAAGGCTTAGTGCTTTGTATGTCTTGGTTTCTTTAGAAGTGCGAAGCAAAGTGCTGTCGAAATAGTCAGTCACCCAGTCTATCAAGTGAGTGCATAGTCCCTTTCATGAACATATTTTTAATGCAAATATTTATTGAATGTATTAAACATCTATGAACTATATGATTATTTCCTGGAATATGTGTTAGGAATATATACACACACACAAGGTGCAAACCAGATATGGTTCTATATGTGTTATAGCATATAGATAATATGATTACATGATAATACATAATCGATGTATGATTAGTAAGAAAGATAAAGGAAATGTTAATGCTTAATACTCTATGTTAATATTAGGATATGATTTCCTAAAATAGAGTTGGTATTTCGAGAAAAGTTCATAAGCCCAGTAGTCTTGCCTATTAGGGAAGTAAGACTTATAAAGGATGCTCAGTTCAATTAAATTTGATAATGGGTAGTATTATTCGCAAAATGTATGTAAGTTAGGAACGGAGAGCAGAGTCCTATTCTGTGACACTTTCATGTGCCGATGTACAATAGCTCCATTGGAGTACATATCAATATTCCATCTTTGGATGACCAATAATGGTGGTTCCCGAACAGACAACTATTAATGGTATGTTTGGTCATCCTGTTGGATTAGATGTCTAAGCCCATAACTATTATTGGCATGTATTCGACCCGAGAGTAGCATGGTCCATTTGGGTTGCATATCATCAGGACAATTTGTTAGGATGGACTTTTGAGAGAAGGTTATTTATGGTTTATTAATATATTATAAGTAATAATATATTAATATGAAATCATATGTTTTAATTAGTATTGATCAAGAATTAATTTGTAATTAATTTAGTGGTCGAAAGAGACTAATTAAATCTATGGGGACTAATTATGATAATTAGTTATATTTATATGTGTTGGGCTTATGATCCATGGTGGACCAAGTTTACGTATGGATACATAAAGATTTGGGCCACATGAACCATGGATAATAAAACCCATGGGTATGGATTTGGGTTATATCCATGACCCTAGAAATCCCACATATAAATAGATACTTCATTGCCCAAAATCGCCACTTGTATCTTTTTAGAGTTCATGGTGTCTTTTGTGTGTATGGAATTCTCTCTCAAGTTCATCCCTTGTCCATGGTGTGTTGTGATTCCATTTGAGGCTTCCACACTATTGGGGCTAAGCTCTTTAAGGCCAAATACACCAAGAATTCAAGCTCCATCAAAAGGTATGTCATGCTAACTAGTATATTATATTTTTATGTTAAATGCATGCTAGTTGTAAGATTAATACCTTGGAAACCATTTGCATGTATATTTAGTGAAAACATAGATCCAAGGTATTTAGGGTTGTATGTGCACCATAGGATGTTGTAGTATACCAAAACCCAACAGTGGTATCAACGCCATGGGTTGTTTTCAATTATACTTGATGCAAGTTGCTGGAAAAAACTAAAAAAAATCGAATCTTTTGCTGTCGGGACAACGAGTCCAGTGATGGACTCGACGAGTTCACGAACAAATTCATCCAACTCGTCGAGTAGGTTCATGCACTCGACGAGTTGGACCCCCTGACAGCTTATCTTCGAGTTTTTTTGGCCTGTTTTGGATTAGAATCATTACCGCAAAGTGTTTTTGTTCATAAAATTTGTTTTTTTTTGATACTATGGTAATGTTTATTCTCATCCAAATAAAGGATAATAATCAAAGTTTCAAGTTTTATACATGTTTATATGATTCTTGAAAAATATTGATTATGAATGTTCATGTTTATGAGTTTGTTTAGATTAATAGGAAAAATTATGATATAGTTGTTTTCATTCCAAATTAATCTTGAAGTTGTTCATAATATGTGTTTTTGTAACTTGTCCTCAAGTTACATGAAAAGTCATATTTATGAATTTTAAAACTCATAAAATTTCCATAAGTTATGAAAAAAATGAAGAGTCGCATTTTTTAATGCTTTTAAAGTCTTCCATAACTTGTCTACAAGTTATGGAACTTGAAGGGTTTTTTCCATTAAACCACTTTAAAATTCATAAGTTATGGAAACCATAAGTTTTTTGAATTGTTCAAAACTTGTCCTCATGTTTTGGAATTTGTAAAGTCAAACCCCATATACACTTTAATTCCAAACCCAAGAATTTTAAAAGTTACAGTTCAAACTTTATGGACTTCATTAAATTAATTAAGGTGTCTAATTAAAAGAGTTAATAATTCCATAAAGACATGGTTTAAGTTTAATTAAATTAAGAGTATAGTTTAATTAATAGATTTAACCACCAAGTATTTTAAATGTTTAAAATACACCCTTATACTATTATAATATTAATAGTTAATAATTATATATATGTATAAGAACAAAATCAGCCTTATTGTTAGTAGGCCTCATTCACGAAGCCGATCTATAAGGGGGGGGGGGTATAAGGTTACTGCCTATAAAATGACAGTTTAATGGGTGCCACTCTCACCCACCGCTTCCTTGACCGGTGGAGGGTCGTTAGCCGAACGGGTAGGACAAGGACTATAATTCTCCCTTCATTAAAAGTATTAATGGTAAATACTAAGTAACTAAACCTTTTATAAATACTCAATCTTAGTTACTTAGGAAAAAGTGAATAAGGTGCTCATCCATGAAATTACACTTTGCACTTTGTTTAAGTCGGTTAGTGGAGCGTGTGTGGTTAACCGGCACACTAACTCGTATTTAACAAGGTAGGAAAAGGGTAACTTAATGTTTATCATAGTATCGATGGAGCATGTGTGGTTAACCAGCACATCGATTGAGGGGTAAACACTTAAGGGTACCAAGTAATTTGCATGGTTACTTCACACCTTGTTTTGTGATCCTCGGCATCCCAGTCACAAAACCTGAAGGGCACACTCGAGATTGAAACATGTCATTGAACAGTTCAATGAATCTCAAAGATCCAGGAGTTTCAAAAACCAATTAAAACCTAATAATATATATTTCGTTTTCATGGTGGAAATTGATGACTTGTCATTCGCCTACCTTCAAATATTTTATAGCTTGGATTACGACATCCCTCTTCCAAGTTATAAAAGTATTGTGTTGGGTCATAGCCTTAATATTTGATATTGGGTGTTATATTAAGGACTTTAGATCAACTATCTTGAATATCTCCCAAAAGATGTCTGGTTTAGACATTTATGATCTTCCCAAATCTCTTGAAACAAGCTTTCCTAAATGAAGATGATGTCCCATGGAAATCATACTTCTTTCACTTCCTCCAATTATTCTCCCTAACCCACAAGTTCCTGAAAAGTTTAAGGTCACTCAAGCCCTATTGGCAAGCAAAGGTCTATGTGTGATCAAATCTTGGAGATGTAGTCACTCAAGCCCTATTGGCAAGCAAAGGTCTATGGGTGTCAAAGTCTTGAGAAAGTTGGTGGCTTAACTACTTTCTAAGTCACATAGTGAATTCTTTTGGAACACCTATGAAACAGACTATGATAAGACCCTTAATGATCTTATCTATTTGCTAAGATCAACTTCCTAAAAACTTTATGGACATTGACAATGATGAAACTGGAAATCCAGAAAAAGCATTCTCTTCCCAATGGAAAGGGATCGGCCATAGTCAACTCGGTTGACCAAATGGTAAAGAGAAAAGCTAAGTCTGAGATAGTCCCATTACCAAATGGTCCATATGTTTATATTGCCAAATAAAGGGGCATTGGTTGCGAAGCTGCCAAATTTACCTAAGGATGTTAAAGTCAATAAGTTTGACTCTACTTCAGGTAAACTCCACTATCTAACTCTGCTAAGCTTCTATTCTGAGATTCTTGATACATGATGTGACTGGGTCACATGTTGATGTTTTAAGAATCAAAGAAAAAGTGAAGAAACTTAAATAAAGAATATGCTGAATCTGATCACGTAAATGGATTTCTATCGCATAGTTTGAAGATCGGGTTCTTAAGCTACTTCTTAGGAGTTATGATATTTTGCTTAGGAATAGATAACAAGTTTTCATATGGATTGTAAGGATAAGTTTTTCCGCAAAGTTTTAAAATAAAAGGTAAATCTTTTGATTTTATTTATTTTAAAATATCCTTACTATGGCATTTGTGAAAATCT
Organism: Lactuca serriola; assembly: GCF_051521515.1. Lineage (NCBI taxonomy): Eukaryota > Viridiplantae > Streptophyta > Magnoliopsida > Asterales > Asteraceae > Lactuca > Lactuca serriola. Next base: position 31,355,237 of record NC_136413.1, read on the forward strand.
GTATTGCTTATAAGATTCCATTAAGAGCAAGAGTGGAAATATGAATTTGATTCTTTCATTTGTGGTAGTGTCTAAATTTACCAAATAAGGAAAGATTCTCATCACCCAAGTTTCAGTTGGATAGAAACTTAGAATCATGCAAGTTGTATAGCAACTTTCGAGCATTGGAAAAATTAAGACTAATTACTTGTTCACATGGATGTGTGAGTCAAGTGAAGGACTAAGGGATCGGGTACACATTCTTGTGCACTGGTCAGAGTCCACCACAAAAGATCGATAAGACTATTCATCATAATTTACTATAGCTTAGTAAATATGGTTATACTTACAAGCTTAAGTGTAATTCTGATACATTGGAAAAGGTTCCAATGTATGGCATAGCGAATAAGAAGAATGAATTTAGGCAGAAAGATAAAAGTTTCTCAAATTTGAAAAGATGGGAGAGTACTTTAGTATCATGTTTTAAGACCATCTTAATGATTTTGAGACCTTATCACAGTTCATCCTTTAAGTGCATTCTGATAGTTAAGAAGAGGAGTTATGAATTGTTGAAGTAGTTAAATCAAGAAGATGATTCATACTTCATTCCAAAAACAATTCTTAGAGTTATACTCTAAGATTGTAACTTGAGTGACATGTCTTAAAGAAGGTTTAAAACACTTATCAAATGTAAGAGTAAAAGTTTTCTACTCTTGTACATTTGAAATTGGTAAGTTGTGATGTTTTGGATAAAACAAAGACCAACTAAGGCCAATTATGTGAAGTGTTTGTCTTGATTAGAATCCTCATTATCTCCTGAATATCTGACAAGAAAGTCTTATATGTCAAGAGGACAGTGGGAGTCTTAAAGGTCTTGAAAGTCTCAAGAACTAATCAAGATTAAAACCTGAAGTTCTTCACTAGCACATAACTTGAGGTTTATAACCTATCATGTTGTCATATTCTGTGCCCATTCCAGTTAAAGTTGGCTTTGCATATGAGTTCTTAGAGTTCTCAATTGGTTACACAACAACTTGGAAGCAATGGTAGACCCTTGATCTGCCAGGTGGAAAGAAATTAAGATTGAGTTCAGTCCATATGAGTTTGGATTTGTCATTATCCTTGTCTTGTGACTATGGTTTTGACAATTCACATGGATAAGAACACATACACCATTAAATCTAAGGGTCATAAGGTTTCTCTCCGATTCATGAAAATGATGGCGAGGAAACACTTCCACCAAGTAGATTTGAAGTAGATAACAATTGTGATATTTGCATTCTCAAAGTCGTTAGTGGATCTTTGTGGTTAACCGGCACACTAACATGGACTTGTGAGAAGTTGCAAAGGTCTAAACAATTGAGACTATGATTACGACATCCCTTTTCATAGTTCTGAAATTGTTTAGACACACCTGTGAGCTATCTAAGATAAGGTGTATGATATTGATAAAGTTTTATCAAAGCAATCTAGTATCAGAAATTTGAACTTTGGTAAGAAAGTCAATAAAGGTTATGCTAATAATCATCATGTTAGTGGGAGCATGATAATTATGATAAAGGTTGCAAATTAGCAATGTTAATTATAGAAAACAAAAGGTTTCAATTGGGAAAAAGTTGTTTTGCTATAATTAAAGGAGAGGAAATTATACTTCATCTCAAATCTAAAAGCTTAGATTGAGGTTTTAATCGTATTTAGTCAAGTATATATATGAATGTTATGTTGGAATGGCTCAACATAAAAAAATTCTAATATATGGGTCCATTATTTGCGTTCTAAAATTCGATTATGATTACGGCTTCCCTTTTCATAATCTGAATTATGAGAACTTGGCAAATTGAAATGGAAATATTATAGCAAAATATTGGTTTAGCCTTTATGTGAGACATCATGAATCGTATCCCATATGCTCCGGATATAGGATCGATTGCATGTACTATATTCATCCTTTCTAAAATTTTCCAAATGCCTAGGGCATTAAGAAGGGAAAAAGGTCTAGAATTGGATATGACTAAAAGGATTAAACAATTGTCGAGGACAATCTAAGGTTTACCAAAGATTGGTTGCTCAAGGACAGTTGGAAGTATAGTGATAATTCTGGAAGGACCATATTGACATAATCTGTAAGGAGGCAACTCTTGTTCAGAAGTGATAGTCAACATGGAATATGGAAATGTTTCAAAGTTAGAAATTATTCAATCTGTGTAAGATTAGGAAACGTAATGCAAGAAGGATGTTTCCAAGGAGTTGATCTCCTTTGGAATGCTCTGTAATGTTTGTTGTCAAGTCTTTCTGAATTTGTGCATAATCATTACAAGAGGATCAATGCATATAAGTTTAGAATCTAACAAATTTCAGTAAATGACATGAATTTGGAATTCTTGCATTTGCAGTAAGGATTTGGGACTATGAAAAAAGGATCATTGGAGTTATGTTCAATTGATCTATTTCACAAAGTAAAGATCATAGACAAACATAGTATGCATACTTGGTGTATGGCATGACTAGTGTTTAGAAAACATAGTATACATGCTTGGAGCATGGGCCAACTATTGTTTTAAATTCAAGAATAAAGTTGATAGGTGAAATAGTATACAATGAATAATGTGTAATCATATGGTGATAAATAAAAGGTGTTTTATTTATGTTCGTAGGTTTTGATACCATATTCGATTCAATTATTCTTATGTTTCATTTTACATGTTTTGACTTCCAGAATAAACTAGGTCATTGTTCTGGATGACTAAGTTATTCAAACCATTCACAGTCGGTCATATGTTGGAAGTAGATATGAATTAAGACTGTCATGGGTTGGCTTGTAGAGGTCTAAGCTGTTGGACAAAGAGTTACAACACTCATGAGTGCTCATAAGTTCTGAGTATTGGATTCAACCCGCGCTCATTGGAATCACTTCATGGATTTTATCACGTGTGATCATGAGACGATAATATCTTATGTTCTTCAAACCTAGAGATATGAGTTGGTTATACATTGATTGCACGAAAACGCATTGGTAACTCGATGTTATAAAACGTGCCTTTTTGTATGATTCAACAAGTGGTAGAACAAGCCATATGAATCGAAGTTTATCCATTCCTTTTACCTTCGGGATAAAACCGATATCTGTGGGCCCCTCGATGATTTGGTGATGACAAACGTAAGTGCTCGGCCGGGCCTGGACTGATTTGATTTGTTCAATTAGTCAGTCGTCATAAATCGGAAATCTGGAAACAACAAATGGACAGAGAGAATGATTATAATTCGTGTCTCAGTCCATATGATATCTATAATGGAGGAATATATGATCCCTTATCTAATGGACATGTCATTTGATATGTTCAGAGTTTGACAACTGCTTTAAGAGCTACAATTGCTAGTCGGGATCTTGGAGTCATACTTGAATAATAGTTTTAGACTTATCCAATTGGGAGACTGTTGGATTAGGTGTCTAAGCCCATAACTATTATTGGTATGTATTTGACCCGAGAGTAGCATGGTCCATTTGGGTTGCATATCATCAGGACAATTTGTTAGGATGGACTTTTGAGAGAAGGTTATTTATGGTTTATTAATATATTATAAGTAATAATATATTAATATGAAATCATATGTTTTAATTAGTATTGATCAAGAATTAATTTGGAATTAATTTAGTGGTCGAAAGAGACTACTTAAATCTATGGGGACTAATTATGATAATTAGTTATATTTATATGTGTTGGGCTTATGATCCATGGTGGACCAAGTTTATGTATGGATACATAAAGAGTTGGGCCACATGAACCATGGATCATAAAACCCATGGGTATGGATTTGGGTTATATCCATGACCCTAGAAATCCCACATATAAATAGATACTTCATTGCCCAAAATCGCCACTTGTATCTTTTTAGAGTTCATGGTGTCTTTTGTGTGCATGGAATTCTCTCTCAAGTTCATCCCTTGTCCACGGTGTGTTGTGATTCCATTTGAGGCTTCCACACTATTGGGGCTAAGCTCTTTAAGGCCAAAAACACCAAGAATTCAAGCTCCATCAAAAGGTATGTCATGCTAACTAGTATATTATATTTTTATGTTAAATTCATGCTAGTTGTAAGATTAATACCTTGGAAACCATTTGCATGTATATTTAGTGAAAACATAGATCCAATGTATTTAGGGTTGTATGTGCACCATAGGATGTTGTAGTATACCAAAACCCAACACATCCCCCATAGTAAGATGACAAGACTTGACCATTCTAGGCGGTCCGGTGACTTACGTTGCTAGTGTAAGCTCATAACCTACAGACGTGGATGAAAGGTAATATCATATTCATCAAAATACTCTAACTGCTCATGTGCCTTTATGACTTACACTGGCCAAGGAAGCCCCTAACTATGTATTCAAACCCTTTAAACGGTTCAGTGGGTAAGATAAAACTTCCTGATACTCGTGGACTAGGATAGTGAGGATCAATTAGGATGGGTAGAGGGTTCTATAGATATTTAAATGTTATTTATATTATTTGGTAACCGTTGGTTTTTCTAGGTCTGATAATTAAGGAATGTTATCATGAAAATATCATGGGATTGAAATCCCTATGTATCTCACCAGGTTTTCCAACATGACCCACTCAGTTTATATGCATCATAGGTATCAAGACTTAAACTACTGAAACTTGATTAGGAGGCGGAGCGATTAAGAGACAGCCTGCAAAAGAGTTCATGACCATTAGGTCTTTACGTTGTAACCTATGTTTTTGTATCGATTATGATATCCTTAGGATTGTATTGAGACCATCACTTGTACTTAAAATGTTTCAAATGTACTAGGAATTTCCGCATCAATGATAATATAATTTAATAAGCATAAAGAAGAGTTTTAATTGGTGCTGAAAATGAGAGGATGTCACACTTTTAATTAATTATCCGAGTTAAACTTTTAATTAATTAAATTCAATCTAATCATGATTTAATCTTTAACTTTTAATTAAACAATTAATTAAATTTAATTAAATCATTAGGGGATTAAATAATTGTTTTCAATTAGACAATTAATAAAATAATTCAGATTTAATCATAATCCAAACCCATCTAATTTTCGACAATAAGGGGTTTAGGGTTATCAGTTTTAATTATTCAAATTTTAAGGCATTTAAAATAATAACTAAGAAAACTAGAAAACCCTAAGGAAACCCTACCATTTTCGAAATTAGGGTTAAGGGAGGCTAGGGTTTTAAGAAACCCTAGCGAAGTCGAAAATTTCAAGGAATAGGATTTAATTTCTATAAACTCTAATTTTGATCTGTTCAATATTATGCACAATCAACAAAAAACTATGACTCTAATACCACTGATGGGGTTTATATGTTATAATAATACATGTGTAGCGAAAAACTTAACTCTTAAGTGTACATGCAACCTATAAAGGATCTATGTTTTCTCTAATTGATAACAATAAACAATTGAACATCAAGAACCCTAAAGGCACTCTATAATAATCGAACTTCATATAGCTTTAGGGTTTACATAGCTTTTGATTATTATAACAACTAACCAAACAAAATCCTTCTTCAAAAGCCTTGGAAAGAAAGCACCAAAAGTTTAGTGCCTCTAATGGTTTGTACCAAAACCCTGCTAACAAGAAGACTTGAGGAGAGAGGTTGAGAGCTGAAGAATTTCGGCTATCCTTCTAGGATTAGTGATGGACGAATATGAGGTACACAAAGGGTCCTACTTATAGCTGATAGGAAAACTCTAGAAACCCTAATATTATTTCAAATCCGATATTATCTATTTTCCTAATTATCCACATGGAGCATTCTAGAAATCCTATAGGCAAGCCAAAATTCGGCCACCCTAGGAAGGATCTAGAATCCTTCCCTTGTTCACTATTGAAAAATTACAACTTAAGTTCTTTCACTTTTAATTAATCCAACTAATCCTAAAATCAATTCCAATTAATTTCTGATTAATTATTAATTAAATAATAGTATTTCTAGTTAATATATTAATTTTAAAATATATTAAAAAATCATTTATTGCTATCTATTAATCATATAATAAATCAATAAATCAATCTCTCTCCAAAAGTCATTCTATACAACTACTAGTTATGAGGGCAGCCCAAAAAGGACTTTGCTTTCAGTTCAAGTATATACCAATTTAGTTATGATCTTAGACACCTTAATCCTATATATATATATATATATATATATATATATATATATATATATATATATATATATATATATATATATATCCCCAATTTCACGGCCAGAAAAGACCAATTTAGTTTATGCTTGTTTGAAAATCAGAGTAATATTTTGCATAAAAATGTTGCGAAATTTGTTCCCAAAATAAAAATATGATAAAGATTTATCAAAGCATTTTCGTAGAAATGTATTTCATTAAAAAGACTCGAGATGTCATGTTCGATACAGATCAAAATCATAAACAGTACATTATAAGCATTACAACAGTTATTTACAACTATTGGTTTATAATCCAAAAATCCCTCATCATCATCCAAATTATGCTCTGGGTCCACTACCTGTAAAACAGAAAGCTGAGTGGGTCAGAGTTGGGAGCATGGTGAGTATATAGGGTTTTTAGCCCACAAATAATAAAAAATTTATTAATTACATCGATCAACAATAAATTTATTAATTTCATCAAACCAACAATAACCATGATTACCCATTCCTGTTATCCTCACTTTACATCCTTAAACACCTATACAAGGGACCTAGTCTAAGGATTTTATCATCAGGATGGAGTTTACTGCTAAGGGGATTCCTCAGCCATATATGTCCTTAAGGCAACAATGAGGGGGATGGAGTACACCGGTGAACATCAAGCCCACAAACACCTACATGTTGCGAGCCTGGTAGCGTTCCACTAGTCTGTCTAGAAGAGTCCGTGGTCATCATCCATACTCCGCTAGATGACTGGAACAACAATAACATCGAGGACTCTCATCATTTTATCACACACCCATTATTTCATTTACCCATGTTATACCCAACATATTTGTAGATAAAATATATATAGAGTTTAAATCATTTTAAAACTCGTATAAAACATTCATTCAACAACCATCTCAAATAAACAATCAATATATATATATATATATATATATATATATATATATATATATATATACACATAGCACGTATTTATATAAAATACTTCATATCTATGCGTAAGATGAAAGTGACTATACACTTACTTGATTTAATGATAGTCGGAAAACACTTTGTTTCTTAAAATGATCGTTTCTGATAAATCCCGGGGCTTTAATAAAAAAACGGGCTCTGCGAGGTTGGAGCTTCAAAACCAAAAAGATAAATTTTTCCGGGTCTTCGGGCACTTCGGGACGTGTTTCGGGTGTTGGAAATGATTCTGGGGCTTCGGGGGAAGTAAAAATAGCTAAAATATTGATTTAGTGTGAAAAAGTAGCAAAATCCCAAAAATACCCGGGAAGGCTTGCAGTATTTATAGGGGGAGGCTTCGGATCTGAGGGTTGAGAAGCGAACACGCGACAACAGATGCGAAGGCCACGTGACAGCTGCGAGGCTCGGAGGTGGCTTGGATGCGAGGCGAGGCGCGGATGCGCGTCGGAGGCTTGTAGGCGAGACGTGGCACGCTTCGGACAGGCCACACATGCGACACGCGTCAGATAGCTATTGGACCACACTTTGGACGAATCAGTAGAGGGGAACCATGTAGGCTTGCATGCAAGGGTGATGTGGCCGAACCCCAGCCATGCAAAATTCCTCAGATTTCAGACTTTTCTTGATTTTTGTGCCCCAAACTTCTAAAATCCATAACTTTCAGATACGGGATCCATTTTCGACGTTCTTTATATGCACGCGTAGGTGAAATTATGCTCTACAACTGTCGTTTAGACTCCGTTGGCTAATTTTGAATTTATTTTTAATATTATTATTTTTAACAGATCGGGACAGGAAAATCCGTTAAAAATTCATAACTTCTTCATCCGATGTCCGTTTTCGTCAGTCTTTTTACCCTTATACTACTATTTATGAGACCTTCGATTCTCGTTTAGGTTGTGTCGGCTAAAAATACTCGATCTAAAGTTCGAGTTTTTAGTTGTCTACTGCTAAGCTAAAACTAAGAAAAATCATAAGTTCCTCATACGAAGTCAGATTTGGGCGTTCATTTTATGTACACTCTTGGTTTAACGAACACTACAACTTTCGTTTAGATTGCTAAGGCTAAAAAGCACTTTATCGTAAATTGACTTTTTAAGCTTCGCGGTGTCGTGCAGGTTCCGTCGCGAAACTTCGACAGGTCATAACATCTTCGTTATAACTCGGATTTCGGCGTTTGTTATATCTCTGGAATCCTTGTTTCGGCCACTACAACTTTCTTAAAAGATATTGGTTTTATCTAATATTTATTTTCAACGCTTATTTTTATTATTAATTAATTAAATCATAATAATTAAGAAAATAAGCACATAATATTCACATAATTCCTCTTTATTACTTCAAAATGAGTTACAAAGGTTGACCTAGACTATTACACCGTTATTAATGCTTTAGCCCAGAAACACGAGCATTACAATTCTCTCCCCCTTAGGATGATTCCGTCCCCGGAATGACACTTCAGCAAACAAATGCGGGTAGCGACTCATCATGTCACTCTCCGTTTCCCATGTGAGATTTGGCCCATTCGTATGTTTTTATTGCACAAGCACTAAATCGACCATCTTGCGTCACAACTTTTTAGTCTTATGGTCAATGATTGTCTCTGGTTCTTCTATCAACCTCTTGCTTTCATCCAGCCTTAACTCAGAAATTGGAATTATGTCGGGAATATCTCCCGTAAACTTCCTCAAATAACACACATGGAAAGTGTTATGAATATCATCTAGATCTTCTGGTAGTTCTAGCTTGTAAGCTTGATTCTCAATCCTCTGAAGAACTTTAAATGGTCCAATAAACCTTGGACTCAACTTTCCCCTTTTACCAAATCTTATAAGTTGTAACGCCTATGTTTCCGGGCTTGCCATTTTTAGAAATGTAATAGTCTAGGTTAACCTCTATAACCCATTTTGAAATAATAAAGATTGTATTATTTAAGTATGGTGTGTTTTGTGCTTAATTGCTTAATTATGTGGTTTGATTAATTAAGAATAAACATAAGCGTCAAAATTTAAGTGTAAAATAAACTTAATATCTTTGAATAATGTTGTAGTAGTTGAAACGGGGTTTCCGAATATATATAGAACGCCCAAATCTGACTTCGTATGAGGAAGTTATGATTTATCAAAGTTTCGGCTTAGCAGTGTGCAGCCTGAAATACTCGATTTGAGATCGAGCGGTTTTTAGCCGAAGTAATCTAAACGAGGATCGAAGGTCTCGTTGTTGGTATCAAAGCGATAAAAAGTTAGGCGAGAACGGACGTCAAACGAAGAAGTTATGAATTTATAACGAAGTTTTCTGTTGCGGCCTATTAAAAATAAATAATAAAAATAAAATCCAAATTAGCCGACGGAGTCTAAACGAAAGTTGTAGAGCGTAGTCTCACCTTCGCATGGATATAAAGAACGTCGAAAACGGAGTTCGTATGAAGAAGATATGAATTTCCGAAGTTTATTAAATATTTTGTATTTAATTTTAAATGGAAAATCCGGCATTATCCGAAGAGGAGTCAGCAATCCGATCCGAGGTACGCCCCGCGTACTCGTGTACCCCCCGCGTACACCGAGGATGTCGACATTCGCACTCGAGTCTTCGGATGACGCATGCAGTGACGATTTCGGAAGCAGTACGCCCCGCGTACTCCGAGGCTCCAACCTCCTATAAATATGATCCGAAGGCAGCCGATTCTTTTGTTCATTTTCTCTCTTCTCTCTCCCGTTTTGCATCGTTTTGCGTGCCAGAAATACCCCGAAGCCCCGGTATCAACTCGAGCCCCGAGGCAAGTCCCGAGATCCCGAAGATCCCGAGAAGTGCGGTTCCCGAGCCGAAGCTCTGTCCGCGAGAAGTTCGATTTTTGTGAAGATCTTCCAGATCTGCTAAGGATTACTACTTCTTCAAGTCGTAGTGCTGTCCGATCATCTTCTGATCAAGTGAGTGTGTAGTTACCTTCTTCTAACACATAAATATTAAGTATTTTATATAAAATACGTGCTATGTGTGTATATTTTATTGTTATATGTGTGAATGTATATTCACTCTCTTCTATCTCATAGATATGATTTATTCTCTATGAGATATGTGTTATGTGTGTGTGTGCCTCATCTGTTATGTGGAATATGTGTTGATTAAAGCATGCTATACAGGTTTTTAAACTATGTATAAAAATGTATATTTTTATCTACTAATATGTTGGGTAGAACATGGGTAGATAGTTGGTGTGTAATAAACGGATGAGAGGCCTCGTTGTTGTTTGATTTAGTTATCTAGCGGAGTTTAGATGACGACCACGGGCTATTCTAGACAGTCTTGTGGAACATTAGCAGGTTTGCCACCTGTAGGTGTTAATGAACTTGGGTGTTCATTCGCTGTACTCCATCCCCCTCATGGTTGCCTTATTTGACTTATATTGCTGAGGTACCTCCGAAGCATGTGTTGTCGCACCGATGAAATATTCTTAGACTAGGTCCCTTATGTTAGTTGTTTTAGGGACATAAAGTGAGAATAACGGGCATGGGTAATTGGGTTATTGTTGGTTGGTGAAAATTAAATATGATTATTTATTGTGGGTTGAAAACCCTATATGCTCACCAGGCTCCCAAGCCTGACCCACTCAGTTTTATTTGTATTACAGGCAGTGGCGCGAGGGCATAAGATGGATGAACCATCAAGTTGTTTTGTTTACAATTCTGTATATGTATATATTTGTTGAATGACTTGTAATGTTATCGTTTATGCTTATTGGTCTGTATCGGAACATGACACCCCGAGTTTTGATTATATAATGAAAAATACATTTCTTTTATGAAATGCTTTGGTAAACATTGTTTTATCATGTTTTGTTTTTGGGAACAAATTCCGCAACTCTTTCAAATCAAAAGGATTTACTCTGAAATTATCTTAAAAGCATAAATGAAAATCGGTCTTTTCTAGCCGAGATTTTGGGGATGTCACATAAGTCCCTTCCACGGTGAGACTTTAAGTAAAACAGAATCTCTAACTTCGAATGATATCAGTTGTCTTTTCTTGTCGGCATAGCTCTTTTGTCGATCTTGAGCTGCTAACATCCTTTCCCTAATCACTTTCAACTTTTCAGAAGTCTGATGGACTATCTCAGGTCCCATAAACTGCTTTTCTCCAGTTTCAAGCCAACATGACGGCGTTCGACACTTCTATCCATACAAAGCGTGATAAGGTGCCATCTTGATGCTCGAGTGGAAAATGTTATTGTAAAAAAATTCTACCAAAGCTAAATGTTCATCCCAGTTACCTTGGAATTCCAGGGTACATGCTCTCAGCATATCTTCCAGTGTTTGAATCGTTCGTTCGCTCTAACCATCGGTTTGCGGATGGTAAGCTGTACTCAGACACAATTTCGTACCCAATTCCTCTTGTAGACTTTTCCAAAACCTCGACGGGAAATGGATTTCACGATCCGATACAATAGTTAAAGGCACACTGTGAAGTCTTACTATCTCTTTCACATAAGAATTAGCAAGTTTATCCATAGACCATTTTTCATTGGCTGCTATGAAGTGTGCACTTTTTGTAAACCGATCAACAACCACCCAAATCATGTCGTGACCGCTCTTCGTTCCGGGTAGTTTAGTCACAAAATCCATGGTGATGTCTTCCCATTTACCAATGGGTACATGTAAAGGTTCTAAACTCCCATACAGTTTCTGATGCTGTGTTTTAACTCTCGCACATGTGTCACACTCGGCCACATACTTTGCAACATCGATCTTCGTCGTCGGCCACCAATAGTAGGGTTTTAGATCCCTATACATTTTTTTGCTACCGGGATGAATCGAGTACATGGTCTTGTGAGCTTCTTCCATCAGAAGATCACTTACTCCTCCTATCTTAGGTACCCAAATTCGATCTTGGAATACCTTCAGTCCTTGACTGTTTATACCGAACACTAACGTTTTGCCTAAACGTTCTCCCTTTCGGTCATTCTTCTTTGAAGCTTCTTCCTGAGCTTTCTTTATACTCTCCACAATTGTTGAGACAACTTCAATTCTCAACGCTCTTGGCCTTTTCTTTTCAAGGTTTACCTTCCGACCGAGAGAATCAGTGACAACATTGGCTTTACCGGGGTGGTAAAGTATCTCATAGTCGTAGTTCTTAAGTAGTTCCAGCCAGCGTCGTTGCCTCACATTCGATTCCTTCTGATTCAAGAGATATTGGAGACTCTTATGATAAGTGAAAATTTTACACTTTGTGCCATAAAGATAATGCCTCCATATCTTTAGGGCGAATACTACCGTTGCTACCTCCAAATCGTGAGTGGGGTAGTTCTTTTCGTGCTCTTTCAGTTGTCATGATGCATATGCTATCACCTTATCCCGCTGGGTCAGAACACAACCTAAACCAACTCCAGATGCATCACTATAAACTGCGAAGTCTTCAACTCCTTCTGGAAACAAAAGAATTGGTGCTTCACATAATTTATTCTTTAACTTCTCAAAGGCTTCTTTATGCTCTTCACTCCAAGTATAAGTAGCTCCTTTGTGGGTCAAAGCTGTCAATGGAGCAGCTATCAAAGAAAAGCTTTGGATAAACCTTCGGTAATATCCAGCTAATCCCAAAAAGCTTTAGATCTCAGTGGAACTTTTCGGTTGTTCCCACTTCATTACAACTTCAATCTTTGCTGGATCAACCATTATTTCATCTTGGTTGACCACATGACCCAAGAATTGGACTTCCTGAATCCAAAAATCACATTTGGAGAACTTAGCATACAACTTCTCCATTTTCAATACTTCTAACACTTCTTGCAAGTGTTTACCATCCTCCTCCTGGCATTTCGAGTAAATCAGAATGTCATCTACGAACACTATCACAGATTTATCGAGGAATGGTTTACAAACCCTATTCATCAAATCCATGAAGGCTGCTGGAGCATTGGCTAGTCCAAACGACATAACCAAGAACTCGTAGTGTCTATATCTTGTTCTGAAAGCAGTCTTCTCGATATCCTGCTCCCTCACCTTTAGCTGATGATATCCTGACCTCTGATTGATCTTCTAGAAATAACTCGAACCTTGCAACTGATCAAACATGTCATCAATCCTTGGCAACGGGTACTTTTTCTTTATTGTTGCCTTGTTCAGCTTTTTGTAATCAATACACATTCTCATGCTCCCATCCTTCTTCTTTACGAATAACACTGGAGCTCCCCTGGGCGATGAACTAGGTCTAATGAAACCACTGTCTAATAACTCCTGAAGTTGAGTCATAAGCTCCTTCATCTCCGTTGGTGCTAATCGGTATGGTGCTTTTGCTATTGGTGTTGTTCCTAGTAGCAAGTCTATTCTAAACTCCACTTGTCTATTAGGGGGAAATCCAGGAAGATCTTCGGGAAAGACTTTCGGAAAGTCACTCACCACTGGTATCTCCTGCACCTCCTTCTTTTCCTTCTTAGCATCAATCACAAACGCTATATATGATGTACATCCCTTGGCCAAACACTTTCTGGCTTTCATTGTGGAGATGATTCCAGAACTCACTCTGCGTTTGTCCCCATACACCATAAATGACTCTTTCCCTTACAGGTTTACTTTTACTATCTTCTTCCTGCACAATATTTCGGCATCATTGGCGCTAAGCCAATCCATTCCCAGCACGATGTCGAAACCATTTAATTCAATAGGCAATAATTCCTCATGGAACTTATTCCCATTTAAGTCTATGAAGATTTTTTTCATGCGATGGCTAACATTTATAAACTTCCCACTAGCAACCTCGACAATTAAAGCATCATCTAGTCTATCAACAAGCAAAGCTAGTTTTCTACCAAATTCGTGCGAAATAAAGGAGTAGTTGGATCCAGAATCAAACAAAATTTGGGCAGGCAATTTGTTTACGAGAAAAGTACCTGAAGCGACATCCACTTCCCCCTTTGCAACTTCAAGTGTCATTTGGAAGGCTCTGGCTTTTGGCTTTGGTGGGAGATTGGACCTTGCTTCCCCTTTCTTCTTTGGGCAGTCCCTCGAGATGTGCCCTTCCTCACCACACCCATAACAAAATGTTGATGAGGGTGCATTCATTGGCATAGTGTCCAGGCTTTCCACATTTAAAGCATTTGACCTCCTCGCCACATTTCCCAACATGCTTCTTCTTACACTTATCGCACCATTTTGCTTTCTCCTCTTTGTAACATCCGGAATTTCAGGTATTATATTTATTCATTTTATTTCGAGTTTTGTGGAAGGACTTGGCGAGTTGGTGCGTAGACTCACCGAGTAGAGACGCGATTTCTCACCCGGATTAATGACCGGACTCGACGAGTCGTATTGGTAGACTCGGTGAGTCCGCGCTGTTTAATGAAACCCTAATTTCTCGGGTTTGGGGCCTATTTAAAGGGCCTTATGGCCGTCATTTGTGCTCACCAGCCCCAGAGCGAAACCCTATTGAGCTTGAGCATTTGGAGTGAGAGAAGGAGCCATTGTTGACCTTGGTGGTGTTGTCTAGCAAGGGAAAGGAAGCTATAGCCAAGAGGAAGCAAGAGGGTTAACTTCTTGGAGATCTGAGGTCTAGAACATCACGTTTGAGGTACTGTTTTCGAACCATTTTCTGTTGAGGAGATGTTCATGTTGATTTAGGGCTTATTGAGCCCTTTTGTGACTAGATCTAGTGCTCCCATGGTCCGTTAAGCGAGTTAGGTTCTGAATCTGGACCCATGGAGGTCCAGAGTGTCTCTTTGTCCAAGCTTTATATGATTCTATGGAGGTTTTGGTTTGGGATCATTGTGTTTGAGGTTAAAACACCATTTATGAGTCAATAGGTGTGATATGAGCGCCAAGACATAAAATTTATGTGATAAATAAGCTTGGAAAGACTGGATCTATGAGTTAGTGGAACAGATCTGACCTCAGAAGGTCATTTGGGGTTGTGCATGGAATGCACTCGTCGAGTCCATTGGCAGACTCGACGAGTTGGAGCGAGTTGTTCCGTGTTTTCGAACCAGGGGTTGAGTAACCGAGTTGGCTGAGTGACTCGGTGAGTCGGAAGGGGATTCAGAGGAATCGGGTCCCCGTAGGGACTCGGCGAGTCCACGCAAGACTCGGCGAGTTGGGTTGACCGTTGACCGTTGACCAGAGTTGACCGATGTTGACTTGATAGAGTTAGTAACCCCTAGTTGGGAAAGTGTTAATTAGAGATGTATTTGTGTTATAGGAGGACTATAGCTCGGGAGATCGAGCACTAGTGATTTCAGGGATTTACGAGTTACCGAGATACGCGAGGTGAGTCTTCTCACTATACTTTACCTTGAGTAGGTAATTAGAGTTATGTGATACAGTGTTGTATGCTATATATGTGTTATGTGTTGCACTGCATTATTCTATGTGATTCATGCTGTGCATGCTACAGAGTTAGAACCGGAAGGTTCACAGAGATAGAGGCTGAGGGTTCATAGAGTTGGGTGCACGGACCCAAAGAGTTATAGCCTCGAGTGGCTAATATGTGTTATATATATGGTATTTTGGGGAACTCACTAAGCCTTGTGCTTACAGTGTTTGGTGTTGTTTGTATCAGGTACTAGTGAGGATCGCGTGAAGGCGTCGGCCTGATCAGTACACACACGGGATTTTTATGATGAGATCTTGGGAATTGTTATATGCTATGAATTTGAGTTTCAAACAATGATGTTTTTATGAATAATAAATGAGTTATGTTTTTATAAATTGCGAAAAATTGTTTTGAAATTTATGATGTTACAAGTTGGTATCAGAGCCTTGGTTTGAGGGATTTGAGTACACCTTCGGGCGTATTTGAACTCAAACTGAGGATTTGAGAAATATTTTCAAAAAGAGTAAAAGATTTTTGGAAAACGCAGAGCAGAGTCGTGTGTACGATCAGTCAGCGCCCGAACGGTGATTTCCCAAGATACCTTTATGTTATATGTTTATGATATTGATATGATGTATTCTCGTGCTAGAGTGGGCTAGGTACTCCTATTAGGACTAGAGTGGCCTGATTTGTGATGCCTTAGCCTAGGGAGAGGTGAGCTGCTATGAGATGCTTGAGAGTGAGTAGGTAGCAGCGATGAGCTTATGAGAGATCTGTTAGAGAAAGAATTTTGCATAATAGAGTACTTGGGACTTGGGATCGTAGGAGGAGGACTTGGGTTGTATACTGACGCGGTGTGGAAGGTAGTATTGGGCCCGTACTACTGATAACACCGGGACGGTGTACAGTTCAAGTAAGAATCTTCGGGATGCCGGGAAACAAGGAGGGATGAGTTATCGAGTGCGAGTATGCTCGAGTGAGTTTCTAATATATCGTTTGTTGTTTTTTAGAGGTAGATCATGGTGAGGACACGTCATGCGCCAGAGAGCAGTGAGACCAGTGATGAGGAGATCCGCCGGATCATCCATGAGGAGGTGGCTGCGGCCATCAGGGCAGAGATACCAGAGATGTTTGGGTCTATCAAGGCCACGCTGATTGAGACTTTTTACGAGCGTTATGTCGCTCTTTCTGAGGCTGCTGTTGCGGTGGCCACCGCAGCCATTGCTGCTGCTAGGCCGCAAGGGGGTGACTCGTTGTTGTTCAGGAAGTTCAGCAACACGAAGCCACCAGAGTTTGATGGGATGCAGGACCCGATTGCAGCGATGAGATGGGTGTCTGACATTGAGGGGTGTTTCTACACATGCTCGTGCCCGGAGCACTTGAGGGTTCGGTTTGCGCTGAACCAGCTTCGCCTGGGGGCGAAGGATTGGTGGAAGTTCATGATAGCACACTATTCTCCAGCAGAGCTTGCTGCGGTGACCTGGGAGAGGTTCACCACCATGTTTCGTGATGAGTACGTTCCCCCGGTAGAACGGGATCGGTTGGCACAAGAGTTTTTGACCCTCAAGCAGGGTACGAAGTCCGTTACTGTTATTACCAGGGTGTTTCATGAGAGGGCGATGTTCTGCCCCGAACACGTGTCTACTGAGCAGGCACGTATGAGTCATTATTTGAGTATTTTGAGGAGAGATATTCGGGAGTTCGTGGCAAACTCCTCATACCGGACATTTGCCGAGCTTCAGGCAAATGCCCGGAAGAGGGAAATTGAGCTAGAGACTCAGGCTAGGGAGGAGGCGGAGTCTCAAGGGAGGGATCGGCGACCGACACAGTCCCAGCCGACAGCCAAGCGGGCCAAGCCCGTTGATCCCAGAGCAGGGAGCCAGAAGGGCCGCACTTGTGGAAAGTGCGACAAGGGTCATGATGGAGTTTGTAGAGTTGGATCTTGCTACATGTGTGGCAAGGAGGGGCATATGGCCAAGGACTGCCCCAAGGGGTTTGAATTATGTTTCCACTGCAACCAGACCGGACACCGGAAGGCCGAGCTTCCGCTGCTGCGATGATCAGCACAGGGAGCTTCTCAGGGGACTGCCCCTGCTGCGATTAGAGCTTCGGATAATCGGCCGGTGATGACCGAGACGCCGAAGGCTCGGGGGAGATCCTTCCAGTTGACTGCGGGGGAGGTCCGCGCAGCGCCCGATGTCGTGGCTGGTATGTATTCTTTCATGTATTTATTTTAATGTTTGAGATTTTGTGCTTATTTTATAATATGTGTAGGTACTTTTCTTGTGAGTTCTGTACCTGCTTTAGTGTTATTTGACTCGGGTGCGAGTCGATCTTTTGTATCGTTGGCTTTTAGTCAGCACATCAGTATTAGTCGGGAGGCGTTGAGTCGACCTCTAAGAGTCTCCATCGCCGATGAGAGAGCATTTTATGCCACGTAGGTGATTCGAGGGTGTGTACTCGAGATCTTCGGTGTAGAGTTTCCTATTGATTTGGTCCCGATTGCGATGGGGGACGTCTGTGTCATCGTAGGCATGGATTGGTTAAGCAGATTTGGAGCTGTTATCGATTGCGAGCGGCAGCTGGTGACTATACGAGACCCAAGTGAGGGATTTCTTACGGTGTACGGCGAGGGTACTCGTCCCGATTCAGCGTTTTGTTCGGCTGCTAGAGCGAGACAGAGCCTACAGCAGGGTTGTAGTGGTTTTGTAGCATATGTGGTGGATACGAGAGTTGGTGCAGAGAGACCGAGTACGGTTGAGGAGGTTCCGATAGTGCGGGAATTTCCGGATGTCTTCCCTGAGGAGTTACCGGGTGTGCCTCCCGAGAGGCAGGTTGAGTTTCGCATTGATTTGGTTCCGGGGGCAGCTCCTATTGCCAAGGCGCCCTATCGCCTTGCACCTCTAGAGATGCAGGAGTTATCCTCGCAGCTTCAGGAGCTGCTGGGGAAGGGGTTTATTCGGCCGAGCAGCTCGCCGTGGGGAGCACCGATCCTTTTTGTGAAGAAAAAGGATGGTTCGCACCGAATGTGCATAGATTATCGAGAGCTGAACAAGTTAACGGTCAAGAACCGTTATCCTTTGCCGAGGATCGATGATTTGTTCGATCAGCTGCAGGGAGCATCTTGGTTTTCCAAGATTGATCTGAGATCTGGATATCATCAGATGAGGGTGCGCGAGGAGGATATCCAGAAGACTGCGTTCAGAACTCGTTATGGGCATTACGAGTTCGTGGTGATGCTATTCGGGCTCACCAATGCGCCTGCAGCGTTCATGGATCTCATGAACAGGGTATGCAGACCGATGTTGGATCGATCATTAATTGTGTTCATTGACGACATATTGGTATATTCGAGATCCAGGGAGCAACATGAGGAGCATTTGCGAGAAATCCTCAGTGTGCTGAGATCGGAGAGGCTTTATGCGAAATTCTCCAAGTGCGATTTTTGGTTACGAGAGGTTCAATTCCTTGGTCACCTCGTTACCCAAAAGGGGATTTTGGTCGATCCGGCCAAGATCGAGGCGGTGTTGAGTTGGGAGGTGCCGAAATCTCCTTCCGAGATCAGGAGTTTTCTAGGGTTGGCCGACTATTATCGGAGGTTCATCGGGGATTTCTCCAAGATTGTTGTTCCTCTCAACAGGTTGACCCGGAAGGGTGTGGTGTTCAGATGGGGCCCAGAGCAGCAGACCTCATTTGAGACTCTTCGCCAGAAATTGTGCGAAGCCCCAGTGTTGGCTCTTCCAGAGGGAATGGAGGACTTCGTGGTGTATTGTGACGCATCGATATCTGGGTTGGGCGCGGTGTTGATGCAGAGGGGGCATGTGATCGCGTACGCATCGAGGCAGCTGAAGCCTCACGAGGCAAGATATCCCACCCACGATCTAGATTTGGGGGCTGTGGTGTTCGCCCTCAAGATTTGGCGCCATTACCTGTATGGGGTTCGGTGTACGATATACACGGACCACAAGAGTTTGAAGTATTTCATGGATCAGTCAAACCTGAAAATGCGTCAGAGAAGATGGTTGGATGTAGTAAAGGATTATGATTGTGAGATCCTTTACCACCCGGGCAAAGCTAATGTGGTAGCCGATGCCCTGAGTCGTAGGGCAGAGAACGCCCCGATTCGGGATATTTGTATGAGATTGACGGTGATGACTCCGGTGTTGGACACCATCAGAGGGGCTCAGGCTGAGGCAGTAAGACCGGAGAACCGTAAGAGAGAACGAGTTATCGGTCAAGTATCAGAGTTCGTAACCGATAGCAGAGGGCTTATGACCTTCCAGGGTCGGATTGAGGTACCGTTTGTTGGAGGAACGCGTACCATCTTGATGGAGGAGGCGCATAGATCGAGATTCTCGATCCATCCCGGGGCCACTAAGATGTTTCTGGATCTTAAAAGGGAGTATTGGTGGCCCTGTATGAAGAGAGATGTAGCGTGGTTTGTTGAGAGGTGCCTAACCTGTCGTAGGGTTAAGGCCGAACATCAGAGACCGCATGGTAAGTTGCAGCCACTGGAAGTCCCAGAATGGAAATAGGAGCAGATATCCATGGATTTTATCACCAAATTGCCGAGAAAGGAGAGGGGTGTCGATGCGATTTGGGTGATAGTAGACCGTTTGACAAAGAGCGCTCACTTTCTCGCCATTAGTGAGAGTTCTTCTGCGGAAAAGTTAGCAGAGGTATATGTGAGAGAGGTGGTATCGCGGCATGGGGTGCTGATCTCGATTGTGTTAGATCGAGATGTGCGTTTCACTTCCAGATTTTGGAAGAAATTCCATGAGGAGTTGGGTACGAGGCTGCATTTTAGTACCGCATACCACCCACAGACTGACGGTCAGAGCGAGCGGACGATTCAGACGCTCGAGGACATGCTCCGAGCATGCGTGTTGGATTTTGGCGGAAGTTGGGACGCGTATTTGCCCTTAGCAGAGTTCTCGTATAATAACAACCATCATTCGAGCATTGGTATGCCGCCTTTTGAGCTGTTGTATGGGAGGAGGTGTCGGACTCCCATTTGTTGGGGAGAGGTCGGGCAACGAGTGATGGGTAGCACAGAGATTGTGCTTCAGACGACAGAACAGATACAACGGGTCAGGCAGAGATTGTTGACCGCTCAGAGCCGCCAGAAGAGTTGTGCGGATAAACGACAATCCGAGCTTGAGTTCCAGGTCGGTGACTATGTTCTCCTGAAGGTATCTCCTTGGAAGGGAGTGATTCGATTCAGGAAGATGGGCAAGCTAGGGTCCCGGTATATTGGGTCGTTCAGGGTGATCGCGAGGGTGGGCAGGGTAGCGTATCGCTTGGAGCTACCTGCAGAGTTGGAGCGGATTCATAATACCTTCCACGTGTCTCAGTTGAGGAAGTGTATAGCCGACGAGTCGGCGGTAGTGCCGTTAGAGGACATTCAGGTGGATGCGAGCCTGAACTACGCGGAGAGACCAGTTGCGATTATGGATCGGAAGATCAAGGTTCTGAGGAACAAGGAGGTGCCTCTAGTACAGGTTCAGTGGCAATATCGGAAAGGATCCGTGTTGACCTGGGAGCCAGAGCGTGAGATGCGGGAGCAGCATCCGGAGCTATTTCAGGGATGAGACTTCGAGGGCGAAGTCATATTCAAGTGGGGGAGAATTGTAACATCCGGAATTTCAGGTATTATATTTATTCATTTTATTTCGAGTTTTGTGGAAGGACTCGGCGAGTTGGTGCGTAGACTCGCCGAGTAGAGACGCGATTTCTCACCCGGATTAATGACCGAACTCGACGAGTCGCATTGGTAGACTCGGTGAGTCCGCGCTATTTAATGAAACCCTAATTTCTCGAGTTTGGGACCTATTTAAAGGGTCTTATGGCCGTCATTTGTGCTCACCAGCCCCCATAGCGAAACCCTAGTGAGCTTGAGCGTTTGGAGTGAGAGAAGGAGCCATTGTTGACCTCGGTGGTGTTGTCTAGCAAGGAAAAGGAAGCTATAGCCAAGAGGAAGCAAGAGGGTTAACTTCCTGGAGATCTGAGGTCTAGAACATCACGTTTGAGGTACTGTTTTCGAACCATTTTCTGTTGAGGAAATGTTCATGTTGATTTAGGGCTTATTGAGCCCTTTTGTGACTAGTTCTAGTGCTCCCATGGTCCCTTAAGCGAGTTAGGTTCTGGATCTGGACCCATGGAGGTCCATAGTGTCTCTTTGTCCAAGCTTTATATGAGTCTATGGAGGTTTTGGTTTGGGATCATTGTGTTTGAGGTTAAAACACCATTTATGAGTCAATAGGTGTGATATGAGCGCCAAGACATAAACTTTACGTGATAAATAAGCTTGGAAAGACTAGATCTATGAGTTAGTGGAACAGATCTGACCTCAGAAGGTCGTTTGGGGTTGTGCATGGAATGCACTCGTCGAGTCCATTGGCAGACTCGATGAGTTGGAGCGAGTTGTTCTGTGTTTTCGAACCAGGGGTTGAGTAACCGAGTTGGGTGAGTGACTCGGTGAGTCGGAAGGGGATTCAGAGGAATCGGGTCCCCGTAGGGACTCAGCGAGTCCACGCCAGACTCGGCGAGTTGGGTTAACCGTTGACCAGAGTTGACCGATGTTGACTTGATAGAGTTAGTAAACCCTAGTTGGGAAAGTGTTAATTAGAGATGTATTTGTGTTATAAGAGGACTATAGCTCGGGAGATCGAGCACTAGTGATTTCGGGATTTACGAGTTACCGAGATACGCGAGGTGAGTCTTCTCACTATACTTTACCTTGAGTAGGTAATTAGAGTTATGTGATACAGTGTTGTATGCTATATATGTGTTATGTGTTGCACTGCATTATTCTATGTGATTCATGTTGTGCATGCTACAGAGTTAGAACCGGAAGGTTCACAGAGATAGAGCCTGAGGGTTCATAGAGTTGGGTGCACGGACCCAAAGAGTTATAGCATCGAGTGGCTAATATGTGTTATATATATGGTATTTTGGGGAACTCACTAAGCCTTGTGCTTACAGTGTTTCGTGTTATTTGTTTCAGGTACTAGTGAGGATCGCGGGAAGGCGCCGACCTGATCAGTACACACACGGGATTTTTATGATGAGATCTTGGGAATTGTTATATGCTATGAATTTGAGTTTCAAACAATGATGTTTTTATGAATAATAAATGAATTATGTTTTTATAAATTGCGAAAAATTGTTTTGAAATTTACGATGTTACACTCTTCCTCCTTTCGAACCAGACTTCGAAAATTTACTTTTCTTGTTGGACCTCGAAGTTCCCTCGAACTTCCTTTTCTCACCAACATCTGTCCTCTCCAGACCCTTCTCCCTGATCTGAGTCTCAACATTCTTAGCAGCCCAGATGGCGGCTTTCAATATGGTTGATTGCTTAACCATTGGACCAAAATCCGCTGGTAAACCATGTGCAATCTTATTGACCTTAGAGAGTTTAGTTGGAACTAAGTATGGAATAAGCTTCATCTTTTCTGTGAAACTAGCAGCGTATTTGTAAGTCCCTAATCTGCCCGTGTATCAATCAGATCCGTTTGATGGTGCGGAATCCTAATCAAACGGATGATGTCAGATCAAATAGAAGAGAAGGAGAAAAAGAATAATATGAATCTTGAATGTATTGATAATATGAATTAAGTTCCTTACACAAGATTCACCCACACAAACATTCCTTTCTCTCTGGCCGTAAACTCTCTTCGTGTTCATCAATCTCTACTCCTCACCCAAACACCTCTATTTATACTTGGAATATGGGCCGGATAACACATGGGCTGTAAATGAGTTTACGGCCGTAAGGTGTTTACGGCCGTAAACTCAGCCGTAAACTAGACCATAAATTCATAAATATTACAGAAAAATACAATTGCCCAGAAAAGTAAAGTATAAACCATATTTTGACCCAACAATCTCCCCCTTGGTTTATAGCTTTCTTTTCTTAATTGACCCAATAAGCTCCCCCTAAAAAGTAGCTGGCTCTTCTTGTCAATCTTCAATGGAAGCTTTGGCTTCAACTTTTAACTTCATCTTGGGCACTTGGGCAATTCTTCAAGATTTGAAATTGAACGCACATTGGGTGAGGAGGCTTGACGTACTGATTCTTGAAAGATAACGCTTTCAGCTTGAGAATCTTCAGAGAGAACATCAAAGAGAACAAATCTTCTGGATCACTTCAGCAGGTACAAAGACAGCAGCAGACTAAATGAGGTGGCTTCAACGCAATCCGTCGCATAATCTTCAATTTCAGCTTCACCTTGCTTCTAGGGTTGAAGGATTGAATGTTGAAAGAATAATCTTCATTTCTTACTCCTTCGAATGCGAATTCTTCGATGCTCACGGACGAGGATTTGGCTCAGAAATCTTCAACACAAACTCCATGAGTCTTATCTATACCTGAAATCACTTTTCAAGACAAAACAAAACTAAAAGAAAACTTAGCACACAAATTAAAACAGAAACAAAAATATTTTTGGAGTTTTTGATTTTTCTGAACAAGAAATAAAACAGAAATAACACTATTTTTGGATTTTTAATTTTTAATTTTTCTTTGATTTTTGAATTTTTTTTGTTTTTTTTTATTTTCATTTTTAATTCTCCCATAATATTTAAATTAAACGAAACTATGACAAATTTAACAAAAATAAAAATGATATCTAACTTTAAGAGTGATTTGGGATCAAAGTTTTTAGACAGCCTTTATCCACTTGTCGGTACCTTCCATATTCACATCTTTGTCTGGTCGATCGTCGGTATTGTGGTCCACTTAAACATGAAAATTTTGTGACAGATTTAGGATATACTATTTGTTACAAGACAAGGTGAACTTAAAAACCTAAAATTATATCTGATCCTAATTTCTTAGATACTATATCTTAATGACCATTCATCTGACGATGACCAGGGATATTGTTGTCCACCTAAATTGAGCAGCGAGATCTACAGACAATCTGTATGTGTTCAATTTTTAAGTGTACTAGAACGTGTTTCCCGCTTCCTGATATGCCCCAGCCATCAAGAACTTCCAGAGTACTCCTTACACCGGGTGAGCAGACAACCATTCAGAGAGAGAAGAGATTCAGAATTCTATTGCTAACTACTTCAGAGGGGTTGAGAAGAAGAAGGTTGCATATGCTGTGTACCAGGTCGGATTAGAAGTCGCGCAAAGGAGACAACATATGGCTAACAGATAAGAAGTAATTCACACATATATATAGCCTGCAGAGAAATAGAGTTGCATATGTTGTGTACTAGGTCAGATTGGAAGTCATGCAAAGGAGACAACATATGACTAACAGACGGAAAGAAAGAAAATGATATTCTACAGACCTAATTTATCGGAATTTACCAGTCGCCCCATCCAACCGGAATTAAGGACAGAATCCGCACATCGAGGAAAAGTTAAACCACGGTTCCAAGTACGGGTTCAATTAATGTGACGAGTAGATTCCCATATATATCTCCCTGCTCAACCTATCCGAGCGTCGTATTGTCAGGCTGAACGTATCTAACTAGGTCAAGATTTGTCAAGTCTATAAATTTCCTAAGTTCAACTCTGCCTAGTCAAGTCCATTTAAAATTTTTCGTGCCTACCGACGCATCAAACCAGAGCATAGACCCTTCAACTTTGGGTACGTTACGCAGACTTAGGTTGCCTGTTATCACTTGATAATATCACTTTCCAAAACATCTCCCGCAAGCACATTCCGTTAACACCATATTTTGATTTTCTGATTTTCTAATGTTTTTGGATTTTTGAATTTTTTTTTTAATTTTTGTTTTGTTTTTATTTCTCCCCCTAAATTTGTGCATAAGAGAGAAACGAAAGTTAATGCGCAAATTTAAACTATCCTAAAAAAAATTAGTCTTTAAAGCGAATCAGCTTAAGAAAAACACAGGAGTATAGAGAAGAAAACGCAAACCGTAATTCACCGATTGAATCTGCATTCAGAAGGTCTGAGAACAGCAAGCATAATCTCAGAACAGATCCGAAAATTCTTCATATTATTAAGCACTAACCCCATGTGATCCCTTCCTTTCTTCCTTTCCCGCAAGGACACATACTCTCAACAAATGAATGTTGTACAGTTGAGAGATGTCCCCAATCATATGCCAGGAACAGCCACTACCAACAAACCGAAGTCTGATGATATGCCTCCATAGCTGCTCCGACACAGAGCGAGATCAATTGGTCTTTGGAACCCAGTCCATTTTGAAACTGGGTCGACCTTTGTCATCAACGCAAAGTACTTTCTCCCATGACATGTCCTGCTTATCACAAACAGAAGATGTAGAAATATTAGAGTCATTAGTTGATTTGGGAGATTGAGCCTTTGGTACCCATCTATATTCGGGTTTAACCCATTTCTTTTTCGATCCGATGGGTGCCTCGGCACTTGCTTTGGAACTTGAAGTCGGCTGCCGAGATGACTTTGACCTAGCCGGTCTAGGTTTTACAGGAGCATCTCTTGAACTAGACTTTTGTGCCAACATTCCCTTCTTGCCCTTGGGATTTTGATTCTTGTCCTTTGAGGTTTGATTCTTGGCCTTGGGAGTTGAATTCTTGGTCTTCATGGCATTCCAGTCGGCATTGTCTGAATGTGACCTTGAGGGGTTTCCTTTGGAGTATCTCCCTCTTGGCACGTTCTGCCACCCTTGTGCATAGTAGGGAACGTATGCGCGATTTGGGCAGTTTCGGGCAATGTGTCCAGGTGTTCCACAGTGAAAACAAGTCCTTTTCTTCACTGTGAAGTTGTTTCTTCCTGCCCCTGGTGGCGTAGCTTTGCCTTATTTCTTGTTGTTCCCACATGCACACTTGCCACAAGAACTCTGTTGCGTTGGAATTGGTGGCCTGTATTTACCAACGGCAGGTTGATTAGAAGCAACAAATTTAGAGTTCAAGGGGTCGTTTGTTTGTTCAGAAGAACTCTCCTTGTTCTCATCCTCTGCTACTTTACCTGCACATGTAACAGAAACATCAGTATTTTCAACATTAATAACTCCTCCTGACACAAATCCAGCTCGTTTGCCATATTGTAGATGTGCCTCCCTGTCAGTTTCGTCCTGTGTCATAGGGATGGATGTGTAGTTATGATTATAAGGAGGAGGTACACTATCATACCCTAGACCCTTGTTTTGATTTTCTTTGAATCTTAACTGGGTTTCATATAAGGGCTCGACTGTCTGACTTGACGTAGTATAATTTTTGAAACTGACATCAGTTTTTCCACACTTGATTTTTAAAATGTCAAGTTCTTCAGTTACAGCAATAAGTTGTCTCTTAACATAATCATAATTTTCACACTTGTTGCTATACTCTTCCTGAAGTTTCCTAAAGTCCTTGGTTTTTGCTTCTAACTCAGCCTTCATGGGTTTCTGTCCTTTCCTGAGTTGATATCCTTTATATCTCAGGTCCTCAACTTCTCTTTTAAATAAATCAATTTGATCCCGAAGAAATTTAATCGTATCTTCACATGATTGAGAAGATGAAACTTCACATGAATGAGAACATGACATTTCATTTACCGGAAGGTTTACAGAACTCTTTAAAGTGTCAAGCTCTTCAATTACTTCAGCAATACTAAGACGATTGAGATCTTTTGTCTTCTTGATGTCTGCCACATTCATATCCCATGATTTTGGAAGGGAATTCAATAGCCTTTTGTTTATCTCAGATTTGGTCAAAAAGATCCCAACAATATTCATCTCAATAGTGAGTGTGGTAAATCGCTGCAACTGAGCTTCCAGGATTTCTCCAGGGATATAATCGAACATGTTGAAATTTTGTCTTAAGATATCCTGACGACTCTCTTTCATGTTTTCAACTCCCTCGTAGATCTTAAAATCAATTAAAAAACACAACTAGAAGCTAAGATAAAAATTAAACGTCAAATTTAAAATGTCCTTTTTTTTGTTTTTCTTTATTTTTAAAGTCAACCTTAAAAGTCAAATTAAAAAAATCAAATTCAAAAGTCAAACTTGAAAAGTCAAACCGAAAAGCTAAATTTGAAATTTTAAAAGTTAAACGAAAAAGTCAAAATTTAAAATCAAAGGTCAAACTTGAAAGTCAAAATCAAAATTTGAAATAAAAAGTCAAAAATAAAATTCAAAAATTAAAATTAATTTTTTTTTTTGGTTTCAGAAAAAAAGATTTTTAATTTGAATATCACTTCCAATTTTAGTGAAAATCAAAATATCAACGGAAAGCAAGAAGAGTATTTTTTAAAGCAAGAAGAGGATTTTTTCAAATTTAGACCATCAAATTCAAAACAATATTTTGAATTAAA
Organism: Lactuca serriola; assembly: GCF_051521515.1. Lineage (NCBI taxonomy): Eukaryota > Viridiplantae > Streptophyta > Magnoliopsida > Asterales > Asteraceae > Lactuca > Lactuca serriola. The sequence continues at coordinate 31,382,928 of NC_136413.1, forward strand.
TAATCAAAACAATATTGAAGAATACTTTTTAGAATCCACCGAAAAAACTAAAAATATTCCTTAAAGGAGATTTTCCTTTACTTCAAAAGTGAAAGAAATTGATTTTAGGGGTTAAAAGTGTTAAAATGCGAAAGTTGGAATCGACAGGGATGGGTTAAGTTCAAAAATTCGAAGTTAGATCACAAGGGATTGCTTGGCTGAGTTGGTTAAGTGCGCTGCCTTGTGAACTAGAGGTCGTGGGATCGATTCCTGTCCGCTGCAAAGTCACTCCCTCCTTTTTATTTGAAGCTGCGATGCGAGCTGCTGCGTAGCCGGCCACTGAGCCGAGCCGCAAGTTCCGAGCCGCCGCAAATTCCGAGCCGCAAGCTCGGAAACCCTAGCCGCAAACGCGAACTCCGCCTCCGGCCGTGAACTGTTTCCGGCAGTAAGCTCCGGCCGAAAACACTTCAACGATTACGTGAAAAACAGCGATTTTTCGACTTTGAAGCTCCAAAACTCGATCAAAAACCCTTTTTTATGAAAAACACGAAGAACAAACCCCCCTTAATTTTGCGAGATCAATCCAAAAACGCAAAAATATTTCGAAAATAAGATCAAATAATGCTCCAAAATAGAGTTTACGGCCCCAGAATCTAGACTTCATGGTTGATGAATTTGACTAGTTTGCGGTCGTGAACTCAATGTTTACGGCCGTAAGCTTGGACCGAGAACACAGAAACTTCGATTTTAGGATGAAACAGTAAATCATTTTGACTGATACAACTTGGCTCTGATACCAATTGTAAGTCCCTAATCTGCCCGTGTATCAATCAGATCCTTTTGATGGTGCGGAATCCCAATCAAACGGATGATGTCAGATCAAATAGAAGAGAAGGAGAAAAAGAATAATATGAATCTTGAATGTATTGATAATATGAATTAAGTTCCTTACACAAGATTCACCCACACAAACGTTCCTGTTTCTCTGGCCGTAAACTCTCTTCGTGTTCATCAATCTCTACTCCTCACCCTAACACCTCTATTTATACTTGGAATATGGGCCGGATAACACATGGGCCGTAAATGAGTTTACGGCCGTAAGGTGTTTACGGCCGTAAACTCAGCCGTAAACTAGACCATAAATTCATAAATATTACAGAAAAATACAATTGCCCAGAAAAGTAAAGTATAAACCATATTTTGACCCAACAATATTCAGTAACGCTCAATTTTCCTTTCTTCAAATTCTGAAACTCATTATTGATTTCCAGAAGATCCTACTCAGAGCAGTATTGCAATTTCAGTTGTACCACAAAGTCTTCCCAAGACGACTTGCTCACTTCTCCCTTAGGCATTGAATCAGCTAGTAACTTCCACCAGCTCAATACACCAGATTTTAACAGAGGAATTGCAAGTGCGGTCTTCTGTTTGTTACTGCACTCATAACTTTCAAACATTGTCTCCATTTTGGAGATCTAATTTATAACTTCCACCGGTGTTGGACTTCCGGATAGACATGGTGGTTTGGATGCCATGAAATCTTTATATTTTCATCCATGCCCATCACCTCCTCCATCCTGGTTGTTTCCTCTAACTATCGGTGGGTTGGCTTGACCAACAGTCCCACTGTAGTTCCCTCCTTCCGACTACCCTTCATTCATTTCGGGCTGTCCAACAGGGATTGTAGTTTCTTCCCTATTCTGTTGCAGTAATCACCTTGTCTCCTCTATTTGGCGATCTAACATCATCTTCATCATCGCTTGTACTCCAGCCATCGTCATTGGCTCAGGTGCAGCTCCTGCAACAGGTACTTGCTCAAGTACTGGGGGTTGATTTCTATTTCCATTTGCATTACCAACTCCACTACGGGTTCTTTCCAGTCTTGATCTATACACCGAATAGGGTGAATTTAGATATTTATTCACTATAGACTCCGAAACATTTACATGCTAGTTCTAATATCGTAGTCATATGCTTAGAATCCTACACACATAAGGTTTCCAGATCCGGTCGGCAACAGACCATAGATCGGAACAAATAATGGCATATATGGTAAACATATAACATTTAGCACATAAAAGCATTTTAGGCAACTTTCCTAAAATATACTAGTGATCGTGTCTTAAATATGGTAGACACTCATCTCACAATCATCACTTAGCATTCTAAGTTTAAGTCTAGAAATCCTACAAATTCCTAGTTCGTTTAAACTAATGCTCTGATACCAACCGTGGCTTCCCCAATTTCACGGCCAGAAAAGACCGATTTAGTTTATGCTTGTTTGAAAATCAGAGTAAAATTTTGCATAAAAGTGTTGCGGAATTTGTTCCCAAAATAAAAATATGATAAAGATTTATCAAAGCATTTCCGTAGAAATGTATTTCATTAAAAAGATTCGGGATGTCATGTTCGATACAGATCAAAAGCATAAACAATACATTATAAGCCTTACAACAGTTATTTACAACTACTGGTTTATAATCCAAAAATCCCTCATCATCATCATCCAAATTATGCTCTGGGTCCACTACCTGTAAAATAGAAAGATGAGTGGGTGAGGCTTGGGAGCCTGGTGAGCATATAGGGTTTTCAACCCACAAATAATAATAAATTTATTAATTACATCGATCAACAATAAATTTATTAATTTCATCAAACCAAAAATAACCCTGATTACCCATTCCCGTTATCCTCACTCTACATTCCTAAACACCTATACAAGGGACCTAGTCTAAGGATTTTATCATTGGGATGGACTTTACTGCTAAGGGGATTCCTCAGCCATATATGTTCGTAAGGCAACCATGAGGGGGATGGAGTACACCGGTGAACATCAAGCCCACAAACACCTACAGATTGCGAGCCTGCTAGCGTTCCACTAAACTGTCTAGAAGAGTTCGTGGTCGTCATCCATACTCCGCTAGATGACTGGAACAACAACAACATCGAGGACTCTCATCAGTTTATCACACACCAATTATTTCATTTACCCATGTTATACCCAACATATTTGTAGATAAAATATATATACAGTTTAAATCATTTTAAAACTTGTATAAAACATTCATTCAACAACCATCTCAAATAAACAATCAATATATATACACATAGCATGTATTTATATAAAATACTTCATATCTATGCGTAAGATGAAAGTGACTATACACTTACTTGATTTAATGATAGTCGGACAACACTTTGTTTCTTAAAATGATCGTTTCTGATAAAACCGGGGGTTTTAATGAAAAACCGGGCTCTGCGAGGTTGGAGCTTCAAAACCGAAAAGATAAATTTTTCCGGGTCTTCTGGCACTTCGGGACGTGTTTCGGGTGTTAGAAATGATTCCTGGGCTTTGGGGGAAGTCAAAATAGCTAAAATATTGATTTAGAGTGAAAAAGTAGCAAAATCCCAAAAATACCCGGGAAGGCTCGCAGCCTTCTATTTATAGGGGCAGGCTTCAGATCCGAGGGCTGAGAAGCGAACACGCAGTAGCAGATGCGAAGGCCACGCGACAGCTGCAAGTCTCGGATGTGGCTCGAATGCGAGGCGAGGCTCGGATGCGCCTCGGAGGCTTGTAGGCAAGACGTGGCACGCTTCGGACAAGCCACACATGCGACACACGTCGGACAACTATTGGACTACACTTCAGATGAATCAGCAGAGGGGCACCACGTAGGCTCGCATGCGAGGGTGATGTGGCCGAACCCCAGTCATGCGAAATTCCTCGGATTTCAGACTTTTCTTGATTTTTGTCCCCCAAACTTCTAAAATCCATAACTTTCAGATACGGACTCCGTTTTCGACGTTCTTTATATGCACGCGTAGGTGAATTTATGATCTACAACTTTCCTTTAGACTCCGTTGGTTAATTTTGAATTTATTTTTAATATTATTATTTTTAAAAGATCGGGACAGGAAAATCCGTTAAAAAATTATAACTTCTTCATCCGACGTCCGTTTTTCGTCAGTCTTTTTACCGTTATATTACTATTGACGAGACTTTCGATTCTCTTTTAGGTTGTGTCGGCTAAAAATACTCGATCTAAAGTTCGAGTTTTTAGTTGTGTACTGCTAAGCTAAAACTAAGAAAAATTATAACTTCCTCATACGAAGTTAGATTTGGGCGTTCTTTTTATGTACGCTTTCGGTTTAACGAACACTACAACTTTCGTTTAGATTGCTTAGGCTAAAAAACACTTTATCGTAAATTCACTTTTTACGCTTCCCGGTGCCGTGCTGGTTCCGTCGCGAAACTTCGACAAGTTATAACTTCTTCGTTATAACTCGGATTTCGGCGTTCTTTATATCTCCGGAATCCTTGTTGCGGCCACTACAACTTTCTTAAAAGATATCGGCTTTATCTAATATTTATTTTCAACGCTTATTTGTATTATTAATTAATTAAATCATAATAATTAAGCAAATAAGCACATAATATTCACATAATTCCTCTTTCTTCAAAATGAGTTACAAAGGTTGACCTACACTATTACACCATTATTAATGCTTTAGCCCAGAAATACGAACATTACAATATATATATATATATATATATATATATATATATATATATATATATATATATATATATATATATATATAATTTAAAAGGTGAAAGGTTAAGGTTTTGTGTGATGTCTTCCAAGTTATGGGACATTAAATACTTAACCAATTAGCTACTTTTTAAGACATGAATGATTTTAAATCAAAATAAAGATATTACGATGGATTTTAATCATACATAGTTATTTGTTAAGTTTGGTGATGATTGGAAGCATTAGGGGCAAGTGCAAGGGCCGAAAGAAAAAAAATGTTGATTTTAAGAATGCATAGTATCTACACAAGCCGTGTGGAAATAGAGTAAAATACACACGAGCCATGTAAGCTCCCTTGTTTTCTCAAAAGTCATCTTTTGACCTAAAACATAATATTTTTCATTCAATTGTCTCCAAAACTTGGATATAGTATTGTAATGAGAGTTTGAACTATAAAATCTAGATAAGAAACTATAGGACTCTCCTAGAGATATTTTTTCATTTTGCAAACATGTTATTGTGATAAATAGTGGGTGACCAAAGGAAGTCAATACCTTAAAGAATGTGTATTTACATTGCTAGCTTTTGAGTTAAGTTTACCGGGAATACAAGTCTCATATTCTTACTATGATGATTGATTCTTGTTTTGATTTCATATATTATGATCTTGCTTGTTATATTTGTATTAATGGTACTTGTTTGCATTCATGAAATTCTATTTCAAATATCCTTTGGCTTTGAAAAAAAAATCTATGCATAGTTTTTGTTTATAGGTACTCTTTATTTTGTGTATATACTACATAGGTATCACAAAATTCAATCTAGAATATTCAGTCAAAATCAATTTCAATCTTGGTAGAAATTGAAAGTAGAGATACTGCGAGTATAAGCATTGTTTAATTTTGTTCTGATCCTAAAATATGAAGTCTAACTTCTATTTATACCTACAAACTGGAAAAGGTTGAAAAAAAAATGATTTTTGGAAGTTATTATTAACTATATAAAAGTTATAACCATTTTTTGGAGTAGTTTGGAAAAGTCAGCATGCTCAACATCAGCTGTAACACTCCAAATCAGGTATGACTTTGTAACCATTGAAGTATTTTTAATATATCATAAGAGACCCTTAAGTACACTAGGCGTACTTGGCAAGGAGGATCGCGAAGAGGCAGCACGTACGCGGGGCGTACCAGGAGTACGCTGGGCGTACGTGCCAGGATGTTCAAACCCTAAAATCCAGACTTGAGACTTATATAAACAACCTTAACTCCTTTGATCCTCACCCTTAATAGCCTCCTCCACCTTCAAACGCCTCTGAATACCCTAATATCATTTGTGAGTGCATTTTGAGCTTTAAGAGTGCATTTTTGGTCCTTTTAATGTTCATCCAAGAAGAAAAAGTTGTCAAGGAAGCTTGGATTGCCATTTGGCTTCAAAAATATGCATATTGTCGACCTTGAGGAGCTTTTGGAGGTAGAAAGCTTGCACCTTTCCATCTTAATCACTAGATCTAGCTAGGGTTTTCAAGTTTTGTCCCTTTGGGTTATTTTGGACCTCATCTTGTGAGTTAAGCAACTCCAGAGGATGGAAATGACAGATCTGAGGTCCCTTAGTCATTTTTCAATATAAAAATGGAGTCTTGGTGGGTGTTTTGACCTCATGCATGGGTTAAGAGATTTAAAAAGGTCTTAATGAGGGTGTTGGGTGCATAAGGGACATGCAAAGGCATAAAGTTGCCAACTTTATGCCTTAGGTCGTCTTAATAGGCTTAAATCTGACTTCTGGATGTAAAAGAATAAAGTATTATGCACTTAATGGAAAAGTGCTTAATCTGTTAGTACGCTGGGCGTAAGCCCCAGAACCCCAGTACGCTGCGCGTACCAGGATGGTACGTTAAGCGTACGCATTGCAGATGGGCTTGGATCTGTTTTGGGCTTTTGGACTGTTGGGCCTCATTGGTTTTTTGGACTTGGTTACATTTTAAGAATAGTGGGCTATTTTATCTGTTTGGGCCATTGGTGTTATGATTGGGTCTTATTGGGCCAAGAGGCCCATTAATGATTTTTGGAAATGGACTTGGGCCCATTAACAAAGAAAGGATATTTTGGCCTTTATGGAAGAACTTGGGGTTTGGGCTTCCCTTGATCATGTGATGTCATAACCTGAGTTAATATTATTATTCAACACGGGAGGTTATAGACTGTCAGGAGAGCAGCTTTCAGATTCGTCAGACAAAAGGTAAGTCTTCTCACCATACCATTGGGTCTAAGGCACCAAGGCCAACCCATTTTATGATATATGGTATACTCGTTGTGTAGAGGTGTGTGGCATGATTTTGTCGTAATATGCGGTAGAGATAGCCTTTATGGCTATGGTAGAGATAACTTTATAGCTAACGGTAGAGATAACCTTTATTGCTAATGGTAGAGATAACTTTTATAGCTAACGGTAGAGATAGTCTTTTTGGCTGGTGGTAGAGAACTTTATAGCTAAGATGTTATGTGATATGTGGTAGAGGAAGTTTTACAGCTGTTATGATATGTGCTACGTGACTTGTGTGTTGGGGTATGCTTTGGGGAGCTCACTAGGCGTTAGCTTACAATTTGTGGATTTGTTTCAGGTACATCGGAGCCCAAGGGCAAGGGCAAAGCTTGATGGCGCGGCGTGTACTCTCTCAGACGTTTTCACGGGACACTATGATGTTTGAAATAAAATTTGTATTCGACTTATGTTTTGAAAACAATTGTAATTGGATTTTCTTAATGTTGGAATTGTGTTGGTTATTCTAAAATGGACTTTATTTTGAAAAATTTGGGTCGTTACATTAGCTTTTGGTTGCAAACTTTTAAAGCAGCCTTAGTTGCGAACTACTAAAGGATCTTGGCCACAGACTGTTGAAGTAGTATTGGCTGCGGACTTAGTCTCTCGACAATAGTCTGCTGTAAATTTAATCTTTTGGTAGCGGTAAATGAGGCTTCGAAAGCAACCTATTTTCCTTAGTAAAATTTTACTTTATTTGTTAATCTACTGGTCTGAAAGATGTTTTTCACTACATTCAAACTCCAAAATTCTATAGACCACCGCCAAGGCTTCTGTCCCTTTGACCCAACAAGGAGGCATGACCCCCTTAACCCCGTATTTGGTCGTGTCCAAGATCAAAAATATTATTACATACAAGTGTGTACTCTGTACCCGCTAACTTGTATTATATCATAATATTAATCCATATTCACACTTGTGTTTATTTCAATTACAATAAATTGTTGATAATACTAAAATGACCAACAAATATAAATTATCATAGACAAATATTTGTTTTAGCCAAGCATTTTGTAACTATCCATTTAATAAAAATTGTATCTAATATTTGCTAAAAGAAACCTTATTATGAAAACATTTCTATTTTCTAGGACAGGATCAACGGCCTAGTAGTATTAAATATTTGAAAATAAGTTTTTTTTTTTTTTTTGAAAAGTTAGAAGGTTCACGTCTCTTTATAAATGTATATTTTAAAAGTGGGATTTAGAAGACGTTTGTTGATAGTTATAAATAAAAAAACATTGTATTTATATTCAAAATGTTACCATGTTATATAACAAATCAGATTTTATTCTTTTTATTTGTCTAAGTACATGAATAATGAAAAAGTTTATCCACATATAAATTATAAATATGAAATACCTATAAAGACAAATAATGCCTGTTCCCTTCATTAATACTTATCATCTTTGACTCCACAACTAGCAATGATACAAGGGAATTATGTACGATTAAGATTGAAAATGATGCATTTGTACGCTTCTCCAAACTTGTATCTTTGACTTTTCCTTGTATCGTTATATAACCCAATTTCCCAATTTTGGCAAATGAAAAGGAGTTGTACACTTTACTAAAACCCCGTTGATTTTTTACGATTCACTAAAAATGAAAATGAATGACTTGTCTGTCGACAACAATGTTGAAATCATCCAAGGTGGTATGTTTTTTCAATATAGGATTTTCAAATCTTTTATGTCGTTCATTATCAACTCACCAAGCTAAAAATAGCATATCCTAATTATAACAAAAATAATTCCTCAATATACTTTTGCGTCAGAAGCCTTTTTGCATTTAGTGTGACTTTTTTTTTGAAAGAGATGTTGTGTAAATGACCTAAATGCTATTTGGGTGAAAGTTGTGAAAGCCATTTACATTGAGAAATATAGAATTTTCGGGGTTGATAAAGATAGAAGAGAAAGGATAGAAAAATACTGATATGAGAAGTGGGTTAAGAGGGTTAGGAGGAAATTACTTCCTCCTCCTGAGTGGTTGTCTTACGTTGAGAGATTATCTTCTATTTTTTTTTCATCTATTGTTCACATAACAATTGAAAAAGTAATGAACCTTTTCCAATATATAAAATAAAATATTCAAGTGCAATACGTGGATCTAGGAGTAAATCAAGAGTAAAGTAAATTTGTCAAAATATATATATATATATATATATATATATATATATATATATATATATATATATATATATATATATATATATATATATATATATATATATATCAAGAGTAAAGTAAATTTGTCAATATATATATATATATATATATATATATATATATATATATATATGTTATAATGTGGATGAATAATTATTATACGAACATGTGGACAATGTTATTCTATGAAAATTACTAAAAGAATAAGTTGTTTAGTAATTCGAATACGTTCAACCTTACATAAATATCATCATTTTAATGCATTCTCACTAATTCTTATTAATATTTTTTCTCACACATTGTTTTTCACTCACTTTCATTTACGAATCAATAAATATTCTGACAGAATGAGAATAATAATAAAAAATCTATAATAACTTTATAGATGATTTAATTAGTGAGAATGTGTGTTAATGACAATAGTTATGTAAGATTGAACGTATTTATATTATCAAACAACATATTTTCTTTGTCATTCTCGCAGAATAACACTGTCCATACGTTCGTACAATAAAAGTCAATCTGCATTTGAACCTATCTCTCTCTCTCTCTCTCTCTCTCTCTATATATATATATATATATATATATATATATATATATATATATATATATATATATATATATATAATATAAATTCCGGTATTTTTTTTCTTTTTATTTTTTTTTGTTGTTTTGAGTGGTATCATATATATATATATATATATATATATATATATATATATATATATATATATATATATTAATATTAGTAGTAAGATACATGGTTAAACCAAATATGGCATACCCTATTTTATTTATTCCAGATCCGCCATACTATTACTATCATTGAACTAGTAATAACTTTTTTATCGAAACAATTATTATATACTAGGTTATAACCAGTGTACTATACATTTTATAAATTAAAATGACTTTTGTTTTATAATAGATAATAAAAATGTCGAAGATGACATAAATCATAAAAGTTTCAAATTAACAAGATATGAATTCAAAATAAGGAATCGTAAATATGAAGTAAACTTTGAGCGGAAAAATTAAATAGTTATGTATATATGAAGGTGACAATTATATCCCTAAAGTTACTAAAAATATAAATCAACAATTTCAAAGTATAAGTGGGATTAATGATGTTTACTCTAGTAGTAGGATTTAATAAACTAGTTAAATTTAAGGTATCAACTTAAACAAACTCAAAGTACAAACATGTAATAAAAGTCGACCCTAGTTATAATTGGTAACGGGTGAAAAGAAAGACATAATCCATAGTCATTTATGATGTATGTTGTGTGGGATATCTATCTTTTCACAAATTGGTCATTAGACCTCATTTTCAAAACATAATCATCCTAGATAAAGGATATGGTAAAGGTTAAAACAAAGGGCTACTATAAATGTGAAGCTTCAAGTTCTTGGGTTCAAGAGTTTCTTTCCTCCGTCTCAAGTAGAAATAAAACGACACATAAACTCACTATTATTTATGTCCTAATATTGTGGAATTGTGTAGTCCGGAGCACGATTCATATGAATAAAACCTCAAATTTGAACTATATTTATTTATTCTAAAAAAAAAAAGGTTACAATCTTCCTACAATTTTGCCAATTTCAAATCAACATAAAATGAGATAATCTATAGCTTCCAGTTATATCTTCCTTGTCACACGTTCACCACCAAACCAAATAGGACAAAATGGTCATGTCACAAGCATCATGTGAAACAACAAAAACACTAATTTAACCACATGCTATGCTCTTTTTTTACATAAAAATTGTGAATGCAACCTGTATACCTAAAAGAGAAATAGAAGCACTAATTAATCTTTTACATCTTTTATTTTTTCCTAAAAAATATGAAGATTGCGAACAATAGAAGCACTAATTAATCTTTTACATCCGTAGTTGACAATAACCAAAAAAGGTCAATAATGCCCTTTATTCTTAATTATCCAACAAACCTTTTGCACATCATGCTAATTCCTTCTCCCCCTGCCTACCAAAGTTTTGAAACTCATACATTCCAAAAAAAAAAAACACTGTCACATTTTACAGAATCTAGAAAAAGACCATAATGCCATTTATTTTTAGTTTTACACAAAAACTTCAAATCACCACACCTAATCCTGCTACTCCTTGCCTGCCAAAGTCATGATAATGTTGAATTAGGTGTCTAAGCTCATAACTATAATTGATATGTAATTGACCCAATAGTAGCATGGTCCTTTTGGATTGCCTTCACCGGAGCAATTTGATAGGATGAATATTTGAGCAAGAGGTTATTTGTGATTTATTAATATATTATAGGAATAATATATTAATTGAGAAATCATATTATTTAATTGATATTAATCAGGAATTAATTTGGAATTAATTTAGTGATCAAAAGAGACTGATTAAATTAACGGGGACTTATTAAGTAAATCAGTGATACATATAGTTTAGGCTAATGATCCATGTTGATTAAGGATGACCTAAATCTATGTGAGAGTCCATGAAGAGTTAGTCCAAAAGGCTATCAAATGAGTTATTGGATTAAAGGCCTAAGTGAATGAATTAGGGTTTACAAGTTGAAACCCTAGGAAATCCACACTATAAATGTAACCCTAACACTCTTAAAATCGGCCAAGACTTCCAAGAAGAAACCCTAGCCGATTTTTGGTGCCTCCTAACCTCTCTCTCATAATCCTCCATTGGTCTTGGTGTTTGTGACTTATTTGAGGTATCACATTTGAGGTACTAAGCTCTTGAAAGGCCAAGTTCTACAAGCTACAACTAGGAGGTATTCATCTAACTTGTTTTATGTTGTAAATCTCTAAATTGTATGCTAGTTAGGGTTCATACTTTGGATAAATAAAAATTGCATGTATAACTTGAGACAACTTAGATCCAAAGCATTAGGGTTGTATGTACACCATAGGATCGTTATAATGCTCAAAACCTAACAGTGGTATCAAAGATTAGGGTGTTTTCTGTTATATAGATGCATTGGTTAATTTCTCAAAGTTGAAGCAAATTAAAACATGCTCTCTGACTGGTGGACTCGACGAGTCCATTGCCTGACTCGACGAGTTGGATCATTTGTTTGTAGATTTTTGGGTTTTTTTTGGGTAGAATTGGAATAAGATCATTACCACAAACTGTTTTGACTGATAAAATTTGTTTTTTATGATAAGGTAATGATTATCCTCATCCAATTGATGGATAATTGTCAAATTTTGAGATAATTACTTGTTTATGTGATAAATTAATTATTTGTAGAAATTGATTTAAATTATCTTTCTATATGAAATCAGATTGTGTCAAATTTTGTGATATAGATAAATTATATGATTAATTTAATTGTTTTTAAATTTGATCTAAGAGAGGTTTTGAAAAGTTTCAAAACTTGCCCTAAAGTGTTGGAATTTAAAATTTGATTAAAAAGTTTTGATTTTGAAGTATTTAAATTCTAAACCCATATTTTTAAAAGTTTAAAATTCAACCCTTATACTATTATCATATTAATAACTTAATACTTATATATATATATATATATATATATATATATATATATATATATATATATATATATATATATATATAAGACAGTAAGTCTTACCGTTAGTAGACCTCATTCACGAAGCTGATCTATAAGGGGGTATAAGGAAATTGCCTATAAAATGGCGATTGAATGGGTGTCCACTCTCGCCCACCACTTCCTTGACTAGTGGAGGGTCGTTAGCCAAACGGGTAGGATATGACATTAATTCTCATTAAAAAGTATAATGATAATTATAAAAGTAACTAAATGTTTTTTTTTTTAAATTCTCAATCTTAGTTACTTTAGGAAAAATGTGAAAATGGTGCTATTCCATGAAATTGCACTTTGCACCTTGCCAAGTCGTTAGTGGAGCGTGTGTGGTTTACTTGCAATGTCCTAAATTACGGTCCAAAATTTTCATTTTTAAATCATTAAACAAACCATAATTATCAAATCATTCCTTTCATAACATAAGTTGTTTTCTCAAAACAGAATATTAATTCAAAACATGCTTATTTTATCAGAGTAAAACATCCCAGGCTAAACTTCTTGGTGTGTGCCATACAATCATCTCGAGCTCTTCCCTCCGCTACCGGAAGTACTTGAAACCAAAACTGAAAACTGTATTCACGAAGCTTAGTGAGTTCCCCAATCTACCACATACCATACATATAACCACATACTAGGCCCCCGCTCGCTACATCGGGACTTGCCCGTCATCGGGCCCCCCGACATCAGGCCTCGCCTGGCATCGAGCCACGCTCGGTATACATATCTATCTCTCTTAGGCCCTGCCTGTCTCTGGGCCTCTCCCGTTATACACATACAAACATATAACATACTAGCACATAAAGAAGCATACTCTACTGTACTTCTGTTCGAAGGCCTCGCCTAACTTGGGCCCTGCCCCTGGTCTACTACTAATGAGCTATGGAACCCCATCCACACTCCTGCTGTCAGCGAGATATGGGCCCCTGACCACACTCACTACTCTCGGGCCTCCCCTTACTCTGCTAATGTTAAGATATGGAACCCCATCCATACTCAGCTAGTGATGAGATACGGGACCTCGCCGACACTCACCTCCCTACCAGGCACATACAAGTATCACAAAGACAACAAGTATATATAAATCTTCCTCGGGCTTGTCCCTACATCGGACACTAGTCTGGAACATACTACCATATAAACATACTTCGGGCTTGCCACGACATCGGACCTTGGTCCGAAACCAATCGTACTAACACATGCAAGAATCACAAAGACCTCTAGAATACTACCATTCCTCGGGCCTCGCCCGACATCGGATCGTGATCCAAAACATATAACATACAGTGCCTAAGGCTAACCCCCGAGCCTCCCTACTACATACAAACATAATGGGCCGACATTGTGGCCTTAGACCCATGCACATAGTGAGGAGACTCACCTTGCACTGTTGGAGTCCTGCTGATACCCCTCTGGCTGCTATCAAGCAATTCCTGAGCTGCTGATCCTTTGGCTCCCTGAGCTACCAATACCAAAATATCACTTAGTCCAAATCAATAATCCTTCTTAGGGTAAAATGACTGTTTTACCCCTAGTCCAACTTGATCCCTTTCTAAGGCCCAAACCATGATCTACAAAGGCCCAACACTAGGTAGGCTTCTCAAGCCCACTAGTGGCCCACTAATGGCCCACTAATGGCCCACTAGTGGCCCACTAATGGCCCACTAATGGCCCACTAATGGCCCAATTTGCTAAATTGGGCCCAAACCCTCTAATAGGCCTTACCCAAAGCCCAAATATCTTCTTAGCCCACATTATCTAACTTCTGATGGCCCACTAAGGCCCAAAGAACCAAAATCCTTTACATAGCCCAAATCGAGGCCAAAAACAAGCCAAACCCATATCTGATGAGTACGCTGGGCGTACTCCTATGTATGCTAAGCATACAAGCTAAATGGTGTGTACGTTAGGCGTACCTGCATGTACGCTCAGCGTACTCCCCTGTTAAGTCACCTTCCCATTAAGTACTTAATACTCTACTCTAGAAGCTACAAACATAGATCCAAGTCCTTTTCATCGTCTTAAACCATAAAGTCCCTCACTTGGTGGCTTGCAACCCACCAATAGAGCCCAAACTTGAAATGTGACAACTAACCTCCATGGAAATGGTCTTAGGTCATGCATGAACGCATTAGGATATCCAAGATGGCAACTTTCAGCCTTAGGGACTCATTTAGAACTAAGAGTAGCAACTCCAAGTCCTAGAAATCGGATTGGACCACAAAGCTTCAACCTTTGGACCAAAATGGTCCAAAAACTGAATCTAAGAGATCTAAGGAGATAATCACCAAGTTCAGATCTTTATACCTTGAAATGGTCTGAAATGGAACCACAATCTTGGATCTACTGCTTCCACTTTGATCCACCACCTTGCTATATTCTTCACTTGCTTGAAAAATGGCTTCACAACACCAAAATGCTCTCTAATGGCCTCTAAAGCTCTAAGAACACTCAAGGGACGATTAGGGTTTTGTGGAAACTATCTAAGGTTGAGAAGGAGGCTAACCCTTGAGAGTATATTGTTCTTTATATAGTGACACGCCCTAAAAATTAGGGTTTCGGGACTCTGAGCATACGTTGGGGGTACGCCTCTCCGCACCCACGACCATACATCCTTATATGTTGGGTGTAACTCAGCTTACGTTAGGCATACCCAGCTAAACACACACATACATTCCTTGCATGCATGGGCTGCAATGTCACAAAACTCCATTAGGGGCGAAAATTGACAATAACTTCAAAGTGCCATAACTCCCTTATTCTATGTCCGATTTCGACAAACTTGATATCCATGAAAAGGTAGCGGGAAGCCCTATGCTACTAGCCACACCCCCAAGCCTAAAATCTTCTGGATAAAACCCGAGACCCCAAAAAAGACAGAATCGATTATACCCTGGGCCTCCGAAACCACAATCGAAGTACTTTTCAAAACAGGGTGTTACATTACCGGCACACTAATTTGGACAAACAAGGGTGGAAAAGGCCTTGATACAGGATATGGATGGGAAAATAAAGCCCACCTTCACAAGTATTTACACTATTCAATCTAAAAACTCATCACATACTAGTTCTTGGGTCCTTAATACAGGATGTGGTTTTCACATTTGTTCTGAATTGCAGGGTCTAAGAAGAAGTAGGGATGTGGAGCAGGGGAATATGAACTGAATCATGGGGAATAGGAAAGCCTTGACTATCACTAAGATTGGAGTTTATTCTTTATTTCTTAATAATGGGTTAGGGTTAGATTTGAATGATTGTTGCTACTCGCCAGATATGGAGAGAAACATTATTTATTTTCATGGGTTGTATAAACAAGGTTTTAGATTTTCATTTAACAATGAAATTGGTTCTATTAATGCTTTTTATAATGGTAAATTTTATTTTGAAGCATTGCTTTGTAATGGAATATATGAAAATGTGATGGTTGTAGACAACTTAGGAAATAATGTATTACATATTGATTTGTCCAATGGTTTGGACAAGGCATGCTTGTGGCATTGTCGCCTTGTGCATGTCAACAAGAAGCGCATAGCCTAACTCCAAAAGGATGGAGTGTTTTGACTTAAAGTTAGATGAAACGTGCGAATCTTGTTTGCTTGGAAACATGACCAAGTCACCTTTCACTAGTACTTGTGAAAGAGGTGAGGGTTTGTTGGATCGCATACACACCGATGTGTGTGGACCCTTCATATTCGCCACAAGGGATGCTAACCGCTTCTATGTAACCTTTACCGATGATTATAGTAGATATGGATATATCTACTTAATCCAGAATAAGTCGGAAACCTTTGAAAAGTTCAAAGTGTTTAAACAAGAAGTGGAGAATCAATTGGATAACAAGATAAAGATGCTCCGATCCGATCGAGGTGGTGAGTATCTTAGTATTGAGTTCCACGACTATCTTAAAGAATGTGGAATTGTTTCACAATTGACGCCACCTAGGAAACCGTAGCTTAATGGCGTGGCTGAGAGGCGCAATCGAACCTTGTTGGAAATGGTTTGTTCCATGATGAGTCAAGCTTCGTTACCTATCTCATTACGGGGGTATGCCTTAGAGACTGCCGCCCATATCTTTAATCTAGTCCCAAATAAGAAGGTTACCAAAACACCTCACGACATGTGGACGGGGATGGTTCCCTCGTTAGCGCATATCAAGGTTTGGGGTTGCGAGGATTTCGTAAGACAAGAGACTCACAACAAGCTCGAACCTCATCGAGATTCAGTCCATTCATAGGCTATCCACATAAGTCCTTTGGATATCTCTTCTACAGACCGAGTGACAATGTTGTCTTCGTTGTGAGGAGAGGAGTCTTTCACGAGAGAGCTCATATGCCAAGAGGATAGTGGGAGGCAAATTGACCTTGAAGAGCTTCAAGAGTTAAGCAATAAAGGAACCTCTAACACTAGCGCTCAACCTGAGGATGAGACTCCTGTTGAACCAGTTGACGAGTCCTTACCTGTGAGACATTCCAGTAGAGTTAGTGTTCCACATATGTTGTATGGTTTTCATATAACAAGTTAAGGTGTTACGTTTATCAGTGATAACACATTGATAAATTTGGATGAACCTAACAACTACAAGGAAGCCATGATGGGCCAAGAGTCTGCAAAGTGGAAAGAGGCAATGGAGAGCGAGATTCAGTCCATGCATGACAATGAAGTTTGAGATGCACAAAATTTGAAAACCTTAATGTTTATGCATATATTTCACACCATTGAATAAGAAATTTATCTGGCCTTCTTTACTGCCTTCTTTACCTTGTTAGGTTTGGCTTCGAAACTTCAAAAGTAACTATCTAAAACTCATATATTTAGAATCAAATTAACCTAATCCTACACAATTTAAGATGATTTCTACAAAGGGTAGCGATTGTATTGTTCTTTTGAAAAATATAATAAATCAATAAAACAAACAACCGTAGAAAACCCTAATAATAGAAAGCTAGAAAATTTGGACCAGAAGATGAAGAAGCAACATCTTTTAGAACTGTTACCGATTGTATTAGCGTTTTAGTAAGAGAGAGGAGTTGAGAAATAGAAAACTTGAAAGTAAATTGGAAGAGGAAGAATCAACGTCTTTTATATTTGTTATCGATTGTATTAGGATTTTAATAAGAGAGAAGAGTTGAGAGAATACCATGGCCGATTAAGTGTCTGATTTTTCGGCTACAACATAGGAAAGTTTTAAACTGAAACAAATTGTATTTGATTTTTTCAAAGAAGAAAGGCTTTTTGAATGAGCGGGAAAATGAAAACCCAATGCACAGAATAATACCACGTGGCAAAATAAGGTGTAGAAACCATGACATGTGGCTCCGTAGAGAGACTTTTATTAGGAAGAGAGATTTGAAACAATTTACCAGTATATTAAAAAGGTTAAAAGTTAGGGATAATGTTATTAAATAGACACCTTAATTATTACGCTTTAAATCATCATTAATCTAAACTTCTACATCTAAAATCCCGCATTTCACCTGCTTACGTTGAATGGAAAGAACTGAGGATGATGGAAGTTTTAATAACTTACACGATAGAAGTACTTTTTTTTGTTTATTTCTTTCAAAATTCGTGTAGGAGATGGATCATGTACAAGTTTTTTGCTTGAAAATTGAGATGTAGATGTCTCTTTTATGGAGAAATACCATGGCTTATACCTCTGGGGAACTAATAAGTATTGCTTGGTTAAAGATCACTGGAATCGGATAAACTGGAAATGGGCATAGACAAGGGCTATCAAGATTGGGTTGAAGCCTTACAATTTACTAATATGAGACATAATCTCACTTTGTAGGAATTAACGGGTGCTCCTTATTAACAGGTGTGTGATCTCATATCTATAGTGAAGTTCTTCTTGAGTCTTGACAACATTATGTGTTAGTTCAAAACAAGTGATCATTTGGCAATCCGAATGACCATGTTCCGTGATAGATGTTGTTCCGATATAGTGAAGAATGGAGTGATCTGAACTAAGGAAGTGATCCGAGCCGATTGGCCTTCAGAGATTAAATGAAGACTGAGTGATCCAATATTTGTCTATTTTGTCTTGATGTATTTTGTCTTATCTTACTGTAGCGCATGTAGGAGACAAAGTTCAACCATACCGATGTGTCAGGTTGTTGATCTCTAGTTAGCTTTTTGTATACCTGTCTCTTTTTGTGATTAGTCATAGGTTTGTTGTAACGTCCCAAAATTCATGACTAAAAATTTCTTTTAATAAAACATTACTTTAAGCAAGGTCAACAATTCAAAACATAATCAGAGTATAAATTTTCCAAAATACATGTTCATTATCAGAGTAAAACATTCCCAGGCTGTCTAATCTATGGTGTGTGCCATGCGATCACCTCGAGCTCTTCCCTCCACTACCGGAAGTACCTGAAACCAAAACTGAAAACCGTAAGCACGAAGCTTAGTGAGTTCCCCACCCTACCACATACCATGTATAACCACATATTGCACATACTGGGCCATGCCCGCTAACCTGGGCCTCGCCCCTAACTCGGGCCCCGCCCGCTACAACGGCCCTGCCGCTCCAGGCCCCGCCTGGCTTCGAGCCCCGCTCGGATACAAATCTATTTCACTTAGGCCTCGCCTGTAACAGGGCCTCGCCCGCTAACATATAATAGCACATAAACATATCACAACACATAAGCTAAACACATACTAACAGATCTTGTCCGAAGGCCTCGCCTATCCTGGGCATCGCCCTTATCCTGCTACTGATGAGTCATGGAACCCTGTCCATGATCCTACTGATAGTGAGATACGGGCCCAACCCACACTCACTCTTTCCCTAACTCGGACCTCGCCCCTGATCTGCTGCTAATGAGATGTGGAACAGCATCCACACTCTACTATAGGTGAGATATGGGACCTCGCCCACACTCACCTCCCTACCAGGCACATACAAGTATCACACAGACAACAAGTATACTATCACATAAACCATTCCTTGGGCACCCGCCCGCTATCATTGGACCTCGTCCTGAATATCATACTAGCATACTGTGCCTAGGGCTAACCCCTGGGTCTTCTACTCATAACTACATGGGCCGGCATTGTGGTCGTAGACCCATTCACACAAAGGGAAACTCACCTGCACTGGCTGAACTCGCTGATGATCCCACTAGCTGATGCCCGGTAACTCTCTGGACTCCTGCTCCACTAGCTCCCCGAGCTATCAGTATCAATGCAACACTTAGTCTAAGTGACCCCCAAAAGTCAACTAAGTCAACTCTGGTCAAAGTTAAAGTCCTGGTCAAGGTCAACCTTCCAGGTCAACCCTACTCGCCGAGTCTACCTATTGACTCGCCGAGTTCATAAGCCCAGAGTCCTTCCAATCACGACTCGACTCGCCGAGTCAGTCCATGACTCGCCGAGTCTACCGATTTCCGAGTCCTGACCTGTTCAACTCACCGAGTCTCCACTCGACTCATTGATTCGAGTCTCAACTCGAAGGGTTTGGGGTTTGGCGACCTGACTCGCCGAGTCCAAGAATAGACTCGCCGAGTCCAAGGCAATCTTCAACCAACTCGCCGAGTTTCTTCCCAACTTCATCCGACTCGTCGAGCTGTTCATCCCACTCGTCGAGTTCCTCCTAACCTTCATGCTACTCGCCGAGTCCACTCAAAGGACTCGCCGAGTCCAGTCAGATCTACATACATGCAGAGGACTTTTGAGTAATGCATGTATAACTAAAGAGATCTAGGCTCAAAACACACTAGGGTTTGGTTTAAGGACAAAAGGGCTTCACCAACTACTCATCTTCTGATGCTTTATGAGATGTTGGACCATCCCAACACTAGATCTGAAGTGGCAACAATAGATCTAAGCCCCCCAAACTCGAATTTGGTCTCAATCAACCATAAAACCCCCAAATCTCATAACAAAATAGATCTAGATGCAAAGGAGGGAAAATGGCAGCTTATTACCTCCAAGATGAACACAAACTGAAGTAGATCTCGGATCTACACCTCTCCTTTGAAGCAACCTTCTTGATCTTCAAGTTCCTTTCCAAAATTTTCTTCCTCCAAAGCTATTTCTCTTAAATGATGGAAGCTTACACGAAATCTAGGGTTTACAAGTTGTCTAGGAGGATATGGAGGTTGAGGGAGGGACATACCACCCTTTATATAGGATATAACTCCCGGAATTAGGGTTTTCCTCTTTCAGACCAGACTCGCCGAGTCGCCTTGGCCGACTCGCCGAGTCGGTCACTTACTCCTCGACCCGGATCCCGCTCGGACTCGCCGAGTTCCTCCTTGGACTCGCCGAGTCGTCCCTTAAACTTAGGGTTTCCTTTCCTTTCTTGGCCTTTTTGACTTTGGGTGTTACATTTGTATCAATATGACCATCACCCCCTGTAATTCCCAAGCCTTTTTATAATCACCCCATGTAATCCCCAATCCTTTTTACAACATTTTCTTACTCATTAAGTATCAATCAAAAATCATTCCGTCATATCATTCTCTTTGTTCTTAAGTTTCTTTACTGGAGATGTTGCAGCTACTCTCATGGTTCAAGAAGAGATTAGACTTATACCTCTAACAACCAATGATATCCTGAAGCTCCATGCTGATCAAATTGCCTTTTCCAAAATGGTGGTCGTTGTTCCACCACCACTTTTTGAGCATATTATGTTGTACAAATCAGCCAAAGAGATCTACAACACTCTTCATGAACTATTTGAAGGTTTAGGAAACATGAAGGATAAGCGTCTGATCTTAGTGGTGAATGACTTCGACACATTCACTACAACTGCAGGAGAATCTGTACCCTCAACCTTAAATCGGCACAAAATCATGGTAAACAACATGATGACGTATGGTGTTATCCAAACTCCTCTTGAGTACAAATTGAAGTTCATTAATAGCCTCATAAAGGGATGGGGTAACCTCAAGTCCTATATTCAAAGTAATGGATCTCTAAAAAAGCTGAAGATTTATCATCTCTTTGACGAGATACAAGGTCATGAGTCCAATGTTGCTCAAACCCTAAGAGAACTCCCTGGTGGTTCTTTTGCTCTTGTTAGTAAAGTTGACCCACTGATTATGAATCCTATTGTTTCAGAACCCTTCAAAGTTATTCCACCTGCTCCACCTATTCCACCCACTCTATTTTAAGAAGAGTTTAACCCAGAAGCTGAAAATGCCGAACTTTGTTTCCTATAAGAGTTCACTTTGTTGTCCATGAAGTACATGCGACCATGTAATAACAATTAGAAACCAACTCCAAACATATTTCAAACCCCATATCAAGATCCTCACCAAAGCAACCTTCAACCTTATCCCAAACCTACTGAGAATCCACCATCTTATCGACCAAACATTTTGAATCCAACTTCATAACCTCAATATGTTCGAACTTTGGTTAAACCTAGAATCACCTGTTACAAATGCGGTCTCGGAAACCACTATGCAAGAGACTTTCAGGCTGAAGAACCTTAGAAACCAAAAGTGAAGGATTTTTCTTACTATGCTTGTCATGCACAAGAGTTAGCAAAAAGCGAAAAATTATTTTTTACAACCATCTCTTGTAATGTGGATGGTTACTGGTCATCGGGTGATGAGAATGATGGAAGCTATTGGAAAACATGTGTCTTATGGCAAGACAAACTGTTGAGTGTGATGAAGGGTATTGGTCATTTGGTTCCGAAAATGAAGATGATGATGTCGAGCCTAACTACTGCTACATGGAAACAAACGACCCACCTAAAAGAAGCGTCATTCAGTAGGTAAAATCCATGATCTATGAAAACAATTTTGATTTCAATGTATGTGAACCTTATCTAACTCAAATCGAATTAGATATGATAGTTATCCTAAAAGTTTATGAGTCTATCATTGATATGAGTGAGAAGCTGGACAATGAATTAACCAGACTTAGATTACATTTTGAAAATCGCAAGGTTAAGATAGAGTCCTTAGAAAGAGAACTTGTAATATCTAAGGATGAATGTATTATCTTAAATGACAAATGTTCTATCTCTATTAGTGAAAAAATATTTTGGTTAATGATAATATGCGTTTAAATGCTAAGATTGATAGTTTGCATAATTCCATTGACATTCTTGAATCTAATGAAAGGATGACTCATAACTTTCGTCATCCATGGTCCAAAGTTCATGTTCTAGGAAGCGAGTTTTCGAAACAAATTGCCAGTCCCTTGAAGGAACTTCAAAACCTAATGTTTATGGGTGACATTTTGAACTACACTTATTAAGATACTCCTATCTCTCCATTATCGTCCCTTCAAGAAGCAGCATGAGGATATCAATCCATGATTCCTGAATTCAAACCAATCACTGTCACACGTACCGATTCCATAAAACTTCCGCCTATGATATCCTTGGACATGAATTAATCTCAAGATGTTCCACATGGCACATGGGGCACTGGAGTTTATTTTCCGAACTCTAGTCCTCCAAAAAGTTATGTTATCGAGGAAATTATTCCTGAGATATTCGGACATGAATCTGACATACCAACCGAAAATGAGGGTTCATTTTGGGTGTATCTAGATAGTGATGTTGATAAAGAAATTAGGTGTGATGAGGACTCATCACTTGATCCCTCTGTTCCGAATTCCAAAGTTGTTTCAAAGTCTACCTTTAGGTCGATAAAACCCTATTTCAACAACCCATCTGTCGGAAAATCTTCCAAGTCATCATCTGACTCTAAGAAGAAACCATGGTTGAATGAAATGGATATTATTCTTCCAAAGGTAGAAGGCATTAGAGAAAGAGACTAGGTCTAGACGGTGTTCTAGGTTCCTAGAAAAGTACAACAAGAAAGTGACTCAAACCGTTGTCAACAACTAGGAATCACAATACATTTGCTCCTATTAGAATTCTCAAATGTCCATCCATTCTGATTAGCTCGGACACCTATGACACTGCAGATCAAAAACAAGTAAAATCTATTAATGTTGACACCTCACCAAAGAAAAGTAACTCTCCTTGGAAAGTATCATCTCTAGTACTCACTGCTACCTTGGAAGGCAAGATTTTTAAACAACAATAGATTCCGAAATCAAACTTGCCTACAAGATTAGAGAATAAGGGAAAGGATATTTAGAAATCTTATGTGAAAAAATTTCAAAGGATTCAATTTCAAAATATGCATGGAAAGTTAGGGAGACTGTCATTCCAAAAGAATCTCGAAAAGTAGTTCTTCCAAAACCACCTCAGAAGATTGTTCTTCGGAAGAAATACATTACTAAACCACCGATAGTTGAATATGATTTCTAGATTAATGAAAGGACCCTGACATTTTGCATCTTCCCAAAAGAATCTCCAAAAGAACAATCCGAGATCCCAGTTACTCGTAAATCCAGTTCTAATTCCAAAGACCATGGTAAAGTCCCTCTTTCTAACTTGGATCCTAGAAACTCCGAAACTCACTGATTTTGCATGCCTTTATTCTTCGGAACAAGATACAAAATGGGATATTTATAGTGCTTGTTCCATGCACATGACTGGAGAGAAAGATTTTCTGTGAGATCTCAAGTTAACTCCAAAAGCTGGTTACATTACTTATGGAAACAACACAAATTCTTAGATTCGAGGTTATGGGATCCTAATCAATGGCAAATTCTCTATATCCTATATTGCTATGTTGTTGACCTTAAGCATAATCTGATAAGTTTCGCCTAACTTACAGATGCAAATTGGCAAGTTGAGTTCTACAAAAAGCATAGCTATGTCATTACAGAAGATTGGAAAGAACGTCTCATCAAATCAGATAAGAATATGTATCCTTCTGATATCAATATGATTTTCGGAAAGCCACAAATGTGTTTTCTAATGAAATTTTGTCATGATGTCAGTTGGCTATGGCATCGAAAACTCGCTCATCTAAATTTATGATACATGAATGATCTAGTTTTCCGGAGAAATGTTATGAGGATTTCCACTCCTAAAGTTTTACAACAATCATCTATGTGATGTGTGTGAATGTGGGAAAGATTCCAAGAAAGGTCATCCTATTCTAATAGAAAAGTCCATTTTAGAGCCACTTGAACTTCTTCACATTGATCAGTGTGGTTCCTCTGCAGTTGAAAGTCTTCATCACAAGAAATACATTTGTGATTGTAGATGACTACACCAGATTCACTTACGTTTTCTTCCTTAGATTGAACTCGGAAACAACTTCCGAACTCATTAATTTCATCAAAGAAATCAAAGTTTTAACCAACCTAACTCTCCAAAGAGTTCGTAGTGACAACATCACTAGGGATGTCAACGCGACCAAACGGGAGCGGAAATAGCTGCCCTGCCCCCACCCCCGAAATCAATTATTGCCCCACCCCGAATCCCCCGTTTACATAGCCCCCGAATACCTTCATTACCCCCGATCCCGCTCTGTCCCTTGTTTTACAGGCTTAAAATTGACTTTTTTTTTGCTAAAACAATTGTTGTATTTTGGTCTAAATTTTTCCCATAACTTTAAAAGCTTAAAATCTAGTTTTTTAACAACTACAAAATTAAAAACCCAACATTACAAAACGAAAAATCTAACAAACTTATAAATATAAAATACGAAAAATCAAACATTATTGTATCATCGTATTTTGTGAAGTGGAAGAAAGTCAAGAAACCCTAAAATTAGATAATGTATTGTCTATATATATTTGTATATTAAATTTATATATTTTTATATAAATATATACCAACGGGCCACCCGCAGGAGTATGAGACGGAAATACCCACTCCCGCCCCCGGTCCCGAAAATAAAACGGGGGTTAATCCCACTCCCGCCCCCGCCCCTTCCCCTAAATCTTTTAATAAATTAATCCCATACAGAATCGAGGTCCCATAGGAGCAGGGGCCCACAAAAGTTTTTGACATCCCTAAACAGCACGGAGTTCAATGCCACACTTGAAAAGTTTCTACTTGATAAAGGCATTGAACACAACTTTTCTACTCCTTACACTCCATAACAAAATGGTGTTGTTGAAAGAAGAAACCGAACACTTGTTGAAGCTGCTCGATCGATTCTGAATTTTGCAAATCTACCTTTCTATCTTTGTGCTGAAGCAGTCTCCACGGCTTGTTTCTCTCAAAATCGTAGCATCATCAATCGAAGGCTCAAAAAGACACCTTATGAAACAATGAATGTTCGGAAGCCTAATATCTTGTTTTTACACATATTTGGATGTAGATGTTTCATAAAAAAATAATCGCTATCAACTCACCAAGTTTCAATCAAAATCTGATGAAGATATCTTTCTGGGATACTCTACTGAATCTAAAGCTTACTGGGTTCTTAATCGTCATACCCGTTTTATTGTAAAAAGATCTTATATAAATTTTGATGACAAATTCATTCGGAACTCAAACCCAACCCATGTTACAACCCGCATCATGGAGTTTGATGCTCCACCTCCTGGTTCTCTGAATTCTCAAGTCACATATGAAGTTGACTTTGAAATTTTGTTGGACCAATTGAAACAGATCTTGAATCTTAATCTAGGTCAAGATCATCAACTTAAAATCTATGTGTTTCTTTAAATGTGTCTAGTCTGATACCAACCTTCCCTCTATTTGATTTTCAAAGTATTCGTATCTCGGGTTTAGAAGGAGAATACCTCTACTTCTATGCCTCAAGGGTAGGGAAGTAATCCAACACTCGAATATAATGTTGAAGGATTTCAAGATGCAAAAAATCAATTTACTAAAATTGATCCAATTTCGAACAACAAAGATGATGAAAACTTCTTTGATTTTCCCTCCGACGATGCATATATCTCTTGTTCAGAAGTTCTGGAGGAGCATAATCCTCAAATTCAAACTATTCAGGGGTAGCAACAAAAGGCCATCATTGATGTCGGATCTTTAGCTGTACAAGAACTTCTGAGACTTTATATCTGGATAAAGTATCACCCTTTGAACCAAGTTATCCGAAATTTGAACGTCGGAGTTCAAACTCTCTATGCAATTGATATTCAGAATGAATGTCACTTCTCTGCATTCATCTTAATGGTTGAACCCAAATCCATCAAAGAAGATTTAGAAAATTCCAATTGGATTACAACCATGCAAGAAGAGCTAGCTGAGTTTTACAGAAATCAAGTATGAACTCTTATCCTTTCCTCCTTAGGATCACACAATAGTCGGAACTCACTGGGTTTTTTGAAACAAGCTCTACGACACAGGAGTAATTATTCGAAACAAAGAAAGATTGGTGACCAAAGGATTCACACAAAAGAAGGTCTTGATTATGACGATACATTTTCAATTTTTTCTCTTCTTGAAGCCATTTGTAAATTTATTGCATATGCTTCTCACAGGGCCCTCAAGGTCTACCAGATGGATGTCAAAAGTGCCTTCCTCAACGATGAACTTGACAATGAAATCTATTTTCAAGAGCTTCCTGGTTTTGTTAATTTAGCTCATCCAAACTACTGCTACAAACTCCAGAAAGTTGTATATGGCCTTAAGCAAGCTCATCGTTCCTGTTAGGAGAATCTTAATTATTTTCTGAAGCAATTTGGCTTTCAAAGAGGTGTTCTTGATCCCATTCTGTTCCGAAGAACTAATGGAAAACATCTTATGATGGTCCAAATATATGTTGGTGATATTATCTTTAATCAACCGATCCAACAATGGTTGCTAACTTTCTTTAGCTGATGGTTAGCTGATTTCATATGAGTATGAATCGTGAGTTAGGTTTCTTCCTTGGATTGCATGTCAAACAAACAATTCGAGGGATCTTTATTCACCAAGAGAAATATATTTCTAACCTTATGAAGAAGTATTCAATGGACACTTGTGCATCTACAAAAGTTCCAATGGGTTTCGACCATAAGATATTTCCTAACCCATCAGGTGAAACCGTTGATCAGGAGAAGTATAAGGGAATAATTGGATCGATGTTATACCTCAATGCTAGTCGCCCACACATCATGTTCTCAGCATGCTTGTGTGCTAGGTTCCAGGCTAATCTGAAAATAGCATTGGATGTGAAACAAATTTTCCAATATCTCAAAGGTACAAAGAGCCTCAAAATTTGGTACCCTGCAAATGAAAGCTTTTTGTTACAAGCTTAATCGGATTCCATCTATGGTGGCCTACAACTTGATCGGAAGAGCACATCCAATGGATGTCAATTTCTGGGTGGAAGATTGGTTAGCTGGTCATCCATGAAATAGAACTGCATCAATTTTTGATCCAACACTCCATGACCAAGAACATCGATATTCGGTACCATTTTATAAAATATCATGTTTTGAATTGTAACATTGAACTCATTTTTGTTCCAACTAATGATGAGATCGATGATGTCTTCACCAAGGCATTAGACGAGACCAAATTCAATAGTTTTCTGAACACGATAGGAATGATGCTACCTGGTCCTCAATTCTTCAAGGAAGTTTGCACTCTCTGATGGCAACATCAAAATGTCAAATAATTACAAGGTAAACATATTTCTCACTGTAGAAGTATTTCATCTCGGAATATAAGGGATCATTACGTGTGTTTTTTTGTCTAACCTTTCATTTATTTGTAGCTCTTTCAGATTATCCTTGTCAAGTCAGTTCAATCCTTTCTGAAATCATATTTGATCAGTTATTTGGTGAAGTCCCTCAAGGAGATCTGAAATTTCACATGCCAATCTATTTGGTAAAATTATCGTAGAATGCAAATCCGAAATAGTAATGTGATTTCATTCTTCTCTCTTTCCGAGCTCGAATCCTTTAGCTCTCAGAATTTCCGAAATCCATGTTTCAATCTCTAATACCTCTAAGATCTTCTATGTCATTTTTTCTTCTGATAAGAAATTGTGCCATTTCTCGGATTAATAGCAAACATTAGTGAGTGATTTTCACTTCTCAGAAGCATCTTATGTATGTCTTTCGGAATTTCATTATTCCGTACTCGTAAATGAATAATTTTTTATTTTAAGGTTTTCATTTAATTATGTTTAATGAAATGTCAAGAATTTTATCCATCGGTTATATGATTATCTTTTAATTACAATAAACATGCTTTGGCATGCAAAATAAGAAATTATCTGATTATTTTCTTTGAACTAAATCAATAGTTACCCTTTTTTCACAAACAAATGTCCTTTCAATTTGGGTTTTACTATCACATTGGAGGGTAACTAAGTACCCAGTATTTAATGCAATCCATTTCCGAGTTTGGTCTCATTATTGTTTCTTTGACATGGCTTAAAACAAACCTACCTATATAAGGATTTTGAATCCAAACCATTTCCTCTTTACGCTCTTTATCTCTCTTTTCCTTGGAACTTCCTATGTACTCTACAATCATCAACCTCAAAGCTTCAATACTCATCAATGGCGTCCAAAACTACGAAGTCTCTGTTGAAGAAAAAAAAACCACCAAAGGATCTACCACTTTTTCTTCTTCTGGATCCATTCCGCGAGATACCACACAACTGTTCTCACTAAACCACTGGACTATGATTAATCAGTTTGTGTGATGATCGAGTTCATCTTTCGCCATCCCTTTGCTATTCCTCTCACCAAACTCCCGTACCCTAAATTTCCACTTTGACTTCTGAACAAAAGCTTTTGAACGTTTTAAGATCGAAAATGATGTGCTAGAATGCTACATTACTGATGACATGATCGTTCCTTTCTCGAAAGAAACTTTTCTCAAAGCAATTGGGGTTTCCCCAAATCCAGAAGGTTCTCAAGTTGTTGAACCCACTGCAGAAGAATTTTAAGGGTTATTGAATCAAATCGGCTTCAAAGTGGTGTATAAGTCCAAAGAATTCAAGAAATCGATAGTTCCCAGGTAGTGGACAATTCTCATGCATATCATGATGAAGGGACTTTCGAGCAAGCATGGAGGCTGAGACTCCATGAGCAAAGACTGGTTTTACGTTGTCTACAACATCTTCACCGGGTTATCCAACGCCGTCGTCCTTCCTGAAGTTTTGTGGCAAGACTTTCATAAATTTTTTGTTTGTCAGAAATCAAACGAGATTTCCAGTCCGAGATTATGGGCTCTAATTCTACAGAAAATGTAGTCGGACAGACGTGAGCCCGTTCCATTGTCTATGGATCCAACCGATGTATACTATTCTTTTAAAGTCATTAAATCTTATAGACTTCCAAATCAGACCTCATTTGGACCAATCCGATGTATCCCATAATATATGTTGGAATCTCTCCCTTCCAAATTTCCTTTCAAATCACAATATTTAAAGGTTTTGGAATTATTTGAACCTCTAATTCCTACCCAAACCTCAGATGTCATTCCCTTGGAAGGTGAAAAATCATCTAAGCAAGGAGGACAACTTAAAATCAAGTCTAAGAAATGATCTGCTCATTCCACTTCTAAAGTCAACGCCACAAAGAGAAATGAAACTTGAAAAATCCTCTCAACAAGATTCACAGATCGGTGTCCGAACTGACTCGGGGTCTCTGATAACCCCTCCTGCCCACTCTTCTGAAGTACCCTTTGGAGTTTCAAAATCACTTGCACACTCACGGTGAGTCTGCACATAATCTGCCCCTCTCCCAACAAGGTGTTGCCGACATTGAAAATATTTATCGAATCCCCCTGGAACACACATGTGTCATCTTGAAACCACTTTCTCTGTCACAAGCACGATCAGTGGCTCTTGCCAAAGATCCTAAGCTGTACGAACAAGGAGTAGTCCCTCCAATTTCCGAAGCCACAACCAAACCAATATCCACCACAAATAAAGGATGTTCGGGTGCTACTAACACTAAATGGGATGATTTTCTTCATAGGGCTCAACTCCGCTATCCAGAGCTCATCGAGTTCACAATGACTGGAATGCGACTTCATGATGCTCGTTCTCAACGTGATCTTTATATCTTCCAAAGGATGTAGATTTTTTTGCTTATCTTTTCCACATCGATTCAGTACATAACATTACTGATGATGTTCCCAAGCCATTGAATGATCCATCGCTAAATGTTCAAATCAAGATTCCGAGTGGAATTGTGCCTGATCCCAATCTAATTTTGGAAGAGCCTCCTTGGAAGAATGTTCCTATTGAAGAACCGAGTGTATATGTTACCAACTCAAATTTTATCTCGAAAAAGCCTCCTTGGTTGAATAAAAAGCTAAAGGAGATGTTCCCGACTCCAATCTAGTTTCAGATGATGCTCCTCGTGGTGATGAAGAAGAAGTTGGATGTTAGATCATGTTTGTTATATAAACATTGACATCCTCACTGTTCTTCCTTCATGCTCCATGTTTTAGTTCTTTCAATCTTCTTCCTCCAAAACCCAAATCGACCTTGATTTTCAATATTCTTCCATAGAAATGGATATGGGTGGTGATGGAAATAATGATCAACCGAAAGCACCTACAGCTGGTGGTGCTAGTGGTGGAAATCCTTGTGATAGTGGTGACGATAGTGATGATGAGACATGCAAATCAGGCGAAGAATCCGGTTCCAATACAGGATCATCAGACGAGCTCATAGTAGATCCTTTTGTACTGCAAGAAATGCATGAGAAGATTGATCATGTTGACGCCAAAGTTAAAAATGTCAACGCTCAAGTCAGAGCCATGGAATCAAAACTGGATTTAATTCTTAGATCCATTTATGATGTGAAGTCCTCCAATCCATCTATCTAAAATTAAGAACACCATCTGGATCAACTTATCTCTCATTAACTCAAGAATACCATGGAAGAGTCCAAACAATCCTATGCTAATCTCATCGAGCATCATTAAGATATAATTCGAAATATGCTGATTGTCCATGATGAGTTAGTCAAGGAAACTAATGAGCTCCTCAAGCAAACCCATAACTGACATGAGAAGTAGATTTTGCGCCTAGAAAGGGATATTCATCCAATGGATTCCATGAACCTAATCATGCACCAAGTCCTCATAAAAATCATTCGGTCTGCCCATCATTTTTTGGACATTCCGAATTACAAATTTGATGAAGTCCTTCAGATCTTTGAAGACACCCTTGACACACTCAGATCTTAAGCCCCACTGCTGATGCATATGAAAAGATCTCTACAATGATTGACCTCAGCTTTCATAATTTTTTTTATAGGATTGCAAAAATCAAAGAGCTATTGTCACTTGCACCAAAAGCAGGGCCTTCCAATGTAAGAGAGGGGGGGGGGGAAGTAGCTATGACCAAATGGAAGCGTAGCTCAGAATTCTAAGTCTGATAAAAATCGACTGAAGATGAGCAAGAAGATGATGTTAAGGAAATTGTAAATGAAAAGTTGTGTTGGCACTTTAATCAGAAAAAGAGCCACCTTCATTCGAAAAAAATCCTTTCCAAATAAGATAAAAAGAAATGGTCTTCATGCGCTTGGCCATTAAATCTGGCTGATTTGTTCAAGTACAGTAGGGAAATGGACAAAATCAAAATGAAATTGACCATCGATGCCTTCTTATCAACACAACCAGTGACCCCTTCAATTTCCTCTCCAAATAATATTGAAATAGATCATGGTTCCCCAATCAAGAAAAATGATGATCTCCTTGCATCAGAATTGGTATTACTAATTTTCAAAGTGATTGCGAATCCAGCTGCCCAACAGATTATTCAAGTCACTCTCAGAGTTCCAATCAAGGGTAAAGGCAAGAGAATCACCTTTGGTCCGATCAACCAGATGAAGTCATCAAGAAAGTCCGAGGGCTGGCCACAAGATGAAATCAACCAAACCATTTAAGAAATTCTTAGGATATTACGTTTAGTTCTCTGAATCCTTTATCTGGAGTTTCACCATATTATCCGGAATGAATTATTCACGAACATCACATGGTTTCATTCATGAGCTATGATCTTTCTGCCTCAGGCTCAGAACAACTTAATCAACCAAGATCTCCTTATGGGAAATATTATGTCAAGTTCACTCCATTGAATCCGACCGAAAAATAAGAAATTTGTGTTCGAACTGAAAGAGAATGCTTACACACCTTCTACGCCACTAAGGCTCTTCTTGAAAAAGAAGTTTGGTCAAAATGAAGAATCACACAGATTAGTGGATGTGGAATGAAAGTGCCTAGAAAAATCGGACAAGATTGCCTTCTCTGCAACTACTACATCATTCGGAACATACAAAAGAAGCTCACAATCTCGGATGTTGATTTTCCGACCATTAATCCCAACGGTGTTCTTATGGTTGTTGCTTAATTTAAGGACAAATAAGACTCTAAAATTGTCATCGGAGCATACAACGCTGATATGATTTTCCTTAAAGACTGGATTGCTGAGTTTGGTCGTTCAGATGTCGAGTTTGCATCCCTTTTCGGAACTAAGAAGCTCCTTGATCTAATTAACATTGAGTTGGACAAAATTGATTTGCTAAGCGAAGGCCCTATCACAGATCCAGATCTCCGATACAAAAGTAAGAATTCAGAAAAGAAGGAGTTATTCAGGGTTGCACAAAAGCATTTGGTTTATCCCAGTATGCTTCAAAAAATCATTGCTAAAACTGCCAAGTCCCAAGTTTCCGAACAAGTAAAGCAAGATCAAGCAACTCAGTTGGTGAATTGAAGTTAGAAATTGGCTGCAAATTGCATATTTTTTCGCCTTTGGAGACAAGATATGAAAGCTCATTGACTGCCAAGGTCACTTAAGGGGAGATTTTTAGTTCAAAACAATTGATCCTTTGGCAATCCGAATGACCATGTTCCATGATAGATGTTGTTATGATGTAGTGAAGAATGGAGTGATCCGAACTAAGGAAGTGATCCGGGCTGATTGACCTTCCGATATTAAATGAATACTGAGTGATCCAAGATTTTTACTATTTTGTCTTGATGTACTTTGTCTTATCTTATTGTAGCGCATGTAGGAGACAAAGATCAACCACACTAATGTGTCAGGTGGTTGATCTGCAGTTAGATTTCTATACACCTGTCTCGTTTTATGATTGGTCCTTGGTTAGTATAAATAAGACCATCACCCCATGTAATTCCCAAGCCTTTTTACAACCTTTTCTTACTCATTGAGTATCAATCAAGAATCATTCAGTCATATTATTTTCTTTGTTATTAAGTTTCTTTACTGCTCATATTCTCCTTTATTATTAAGTTATTTGAATACTTTGTTATTGTATATTCTTCAAGGCTTGACTGGATATATCCAGACTTGACTGGAACGGTTATTTGCCTCCATTGTTGTATTGATCTCAAGGTTTGAGTCCTCAAGCATTGTCCTTATATATATATATATATATATATATATATATATATATATATATATATATATATATATATATATATATATATATATATATATATATATACAAACAAATTCTCATATTGTGTTAGCCTAATAAGATTTTGGGATTTATATTGTATTGGGTATTATGTTGTCCCATTAACTAGGAAACCCTAATTAGCTTGTCTATAAATTATGTATTTCCCTTTCATTGTAATTGTACTTCTCAATTGATAATAATACAAACCCTATCTGTTCTATGTGTTTTACTTGTTAGTTCACATGGTATTAGAGCTCGGTTGTGTAACATCCAACTTTCTAAGCCAAAATTTTCATTTTTAAATTCATATAAAAACTTTGTTCATAAAACCATCTGACGAAAATCACAGTGGCAAATACTTATCATCATCAAAATATAAGAGTGTCTTGAAATATTCGAAATCATAAACTAGTGGCAAATGTGTACAATCAAGACTTCACCTTCCCGCGATCCTCAGAAGTACCTAAAACACATTTAATCAATAACTGTAAGCACAAAGCTTAGTGAGTTCCCCAAAATACCACATACAACACATCACGAAATAAATAACTATTAGTTATCAACAACCCTCAAGACTACCCGAAGTCTCAGTGGGCAAATAGCCTGCCCTGTGGGTTATAAGCAACCCTGGAGAGTAACCGAAGTCTCAGCACACACAGTTACACATATCACAGTAATAGCACGTAGACCCAACTGGTCATCACTTATATAAATATGTTCTACCACACATGTAAGAATAGTGAGAAGACCCACCTTTCACAGATGACTGATAGAAGTCACATCCGAACTTCCGGAACGAGAATCCACCTGATTATTACACCAATTAACACTAAGTAATAATTAAGGTAGTTTTTCATAATCCACTAGTCCCAAGCCAAGTCTAATCCACATTTAGGGCAAAAGACCATTTAGCCCCTTCCAAGACCAAAAACCCTTATTAGTTCCCTTAAGGACATAACTAGCCCAAAAGTCAAAGAAAGTCAACACTTGGATGTACGCACGACGTACTCAGATCTACATTGGGTGTAGATTACACAGCTGAAGGAAATCGGGCTCGGAACTGGCTATGCTGAGTGTAGCTAGGGTTACACTCGACGTACTCGGCTGAATCTTAAAACTCAACTTTTAATGTCTTAATCATTAAGACATTTAATCTAACCTTAGATTGGATCCTTAAAGGACGTCCTAATCCATAAATTCTTTAACTTTATGCCGTTGCATGGTTAAAGAGATCTTAATATTAAAACCCTAACACTTCACTTCACTAAAAGCTCTATAACTCATGCATGGAAGAAAGGAAACGACCAAGCTAACATTTTTATGACTCTAAACACCATAAAACGTCTAAAAGGATAGTTCATATGCTCTGGAGTATTCCATACTCACAAAGATCAAGGTTTTGGGACAAAATGAACATACATCCAAACCTAAACAAGTTCTAGAAACACAAGCTCTAAGGTATAAAATTTATACCTTTCAAAAGATGAACAAAGAGATGTAGATTCTGGATCTAAAAGATTGAATGCACCACTACTTCTTGAATGATCTTCCTTCACTACCAAGAATAATCAAATATCACTCTCAAGCTTCAAATCTCACTCACAAGGGCTAAGGTTTTCAATTTTAGGGTTTAGAGGAATGAAGGTTGGTCATAAGAAGGCCTAATGGGGATTAACATGTTTAAATAGGGGACATGACCTTAAAAATTTAGGGTTTAAGGATTACATAAGTACGACCGATGTACCGACATGTATGCCCAATGTACTCCTCCTTCACTACCCTCATGCTGACTTACGCCCCACGTACAAACCCGGTACGCCCAACGTAAGGGGTTAAATAGCAATAATTTAATGTACGAAGGGTTAAAATGGAAATACCTGGAAACGGGTGTTACAGGTTGATCATTTGTATTTTCATTTTTGGGGGCGAGTTGTAGCAGGCACTAATTTGCGTGGATCGAGGTTTTAGGTATGATTTATTGCTTTGTTTATGTATTCTACTTGGTATGATTTGTTCAATTTTGTTAATTTCGATATCTTGATTGTTGTTGCTGCTATTCGTATTTTCTATTGGTTTTGGTTATTTTCGTTTGACTGTTATTGGAAATATGACCCCAAAAGATGACTCTCTTCAGTTCATTAGTACCCAACTCGATGGAAAGAACTATTCTTATTGTAGTTATCTTATGAAGAACTTCTTGCGAGGTAAGGGTATATGGGGGCTTGTTAAAGTTGGCAAGAAAAAACCAACATATGACAATGCTGGGAATTATGAAACCATACTAGATTCATGGGAGACTCATAACACCAAGATTATTACTTGGATTAATAATTCTGTTATCCAGTCTATTGGTACTCAGTTGGCGAAGTATGTCACAACAAAGGAGGTTTGAGATCACTCGGATAGGCTGTATACTCAGTTTAAATTTGTAAAGCAATACTAGTTAGAGTTTGATATTTGATCCCTCCAACAGAACAATCATCGTTTTGCTACAAAAGACTTGGGCTTGCTGTGTTATTTCTTAGGGATTGAAGTTGCTCAATCTCCAAAGGGTTATCTTTTCCAAATGAAGTAAATTTTAGATTTGTTTGAATAAGCACGAATCGCGGATAATCAGAAATTTGATACAACTATGTAGGGTCTGATGGGTATTGCATATTGGGCTCGTTTCTTAGTCTATTTTTGTATCCGGATTGGGCCAGTCCATCCGTGAGTTATTTCTAGGGTTTAGTATTTATAGATGCTTGCATGCATCTTTGTATGTAAGATTTTTGAAGTCGATTATTAAAAGATATTATCTTTATCATTTGTAACCCTAATAGCCTCTACAACGGAAGTTCTTTGTCGAGCTCTGCTGAGGCTTGAATCTATTGAATCATTTGACATATTTCGATTCATTCTTGGGTTTGATTTTTCTGTTTAACGTTTCTGTGATTAACCTGTTCAAAGATCTAAACGATCAAAGAGTTTCTTAACTCATCAATTGGTATCAGAGCAGGAGACTGTGTAATTCATACACATCTCTTCTGTGAAATAAGTGATTAGGGTTTATTCCGCATTCATTGATATTTATTGAGCCGTCAGTCCATAATTGACGTATCTTATTATTTATTCATCTTGCCCTAATATTACGTATTACAAAGTCTGATCTTATAACAGGTTAAACAATCAAGCATGGACGACTCTCAATCCAATCCTATTAACATCTCAAACATTATAGGATCTACAACCAAGATTCCAATTCTCTACACTCAAGATTACGAGGTATGGACGCACCACTTTGAAGACTACATCATTGGATCTGAAGATAATGGGTATCTGATATGGGAAGCTATTATATCTGGCCCGTTTGCTCATTCAGGAACATCTAGAATCATTAAAACTCAAAAGGAGTACAATGATTTGTTGAAAGACGTGAAGGATGTTGCTCAGGACGAAAAGGAGAAGTTTCAATGCAACATTAAGGCATTGAGACTAATTCGATTCGCTCTTCAATCCGACACGTTTAGATTGGTGAGTACTTGCAGTACAGCAAAGGAAATCTGGGATCGACTGCGAGAGCTGTATTCCACAGATGAAGATCTGGAGCACTCAATTCAGACTTTACTTCTATCTGAATATGGAGAGTTCAAGCAGAATCCTGATGAGATTGCTACGCAGACATTTGATCGCTTCAATCATCTTCTCAGCAAGATGATCAAACATGATATTGAAAGGAAGCTCATCGAACAGAAGGTCACTTTTCTGAAAGGCCTAAGATCCGAATGGAGAGCTGTTGTGTTAACGGTTAAAGCACACGAGCAGTTCAAATCATACTCGCTGGAGAAACTGGTGGGATTCTGAAATCCCAGGAAAAGACAGTGCTGCAAGAGAAAAGCGTAGTTTCAAATCTGGGGTCTCTGGCGCTTCTGTCCAAAGGAAAGAGTGTAGCAGAAGACGAAGAGGATCTAAATCTGGGAGATCACGATCTGACAGCCGAAGACTATGCTATGATGGTGTCAAATCCCAGAAGGTTCATCAAGAAAAAGTTCCCTACCAACAAAAATCGTAATTGGCAGGGAAGCTACAATTCTAAAAAGGTGAAAGATGAACCGAAGGTTGAGGAATCGAAAAAGGAAGCGAAGGGTGAAGCTGACTCTGGTGTCAGTTGCTTCTACTGTGGTGGGAAAAATCACTACGCAAAAGATTGCATGTTGAAGAAGATGGCAGAGAAAGATGAAGAAACAAGTCTTTTGAAAAGACTGGAAGAGATAAAAAGGAAGAAAGCTGCTACTAATCCCTCTATGAATGCTCTTATTGTGCAGGGTTCGGTAGATGATGATGAGTTCGGTGGCGTGCAGGTGTGGTCGACTGACTCAGAAGACGATGAAGTGAGAAAGCCTTCTCATGGAAAGGCTTATGTTGCAAAAAGTGGTGAAACTGATGGAAGATGTCTTATGGTGACTGATGTATCTCAGATGAGGGGATACAACACTGATGGTGGAAATGAAGAGGCCAAGGAGCGAGAGGACTTATGCTTTACAGCGAAACCTCTTAGTGTGCAGATTAGTGAACTTGATGAACTGATCAAGAAGGTACAATCTATTTTTGTTTCATTTAAAATTCCACAAAAATCATATGAAAAGGAATTAAATAACTTGAATTCAAGAATTTTAAATCTAGATAGTTGTTTAACGCAAACACGGGTCACGAATTCTAATCTAACTGACCAAATAAGCAGGGTGTCATCCAAGAGTGAGGAGCGTATGATGTGGATTGAGCAGAAAGAGTTGGAGCTAATTAAGTCTAGGGATGAAAACATTTATTTGCAAAGAGACAATCTCAATTTGTTAAAACAAAGGAATGTTTTTTGTTTGATTGCCAAAAGGCTTTATGCTAACATTACTCAACTGCATCTAAATTGTGAAATAGGGCAGAAGATACATCGCATGATTCTACCCTTCCTTGAGTTTAAGGAGGATGAAATTGATGCTGAAGCATACAACTGTGAAAGTTTTGTATCTTCCAATGATGTTAATCCTACTTACATTTATGGTCTGGACAAAATAGAATCTTTTATAAAGTCCAAAGACCATAAGGACATGCTTAAAAATCTTTTGGATGAAAATGATAAGTTGAAACTCAGGACCGAAACCATACAAAAATTCGACTCATTGAGTACCAATTTGAGTTCAGAAAACAAAATTGATATTGAAAATGCATCTGAACTTAATGAGGACGATGATATGAGTGAAATTTCTGTAGAGGACGAAGTTGACTGTTCCGAGTTCATCAGGAGCGAGCCTGAAAACCACAAAAA
Organism: Lactuca serriola; assembly: GCF_051521515.1. NCBI lineage: Eukaryota > Viridiplantae > Streptophyta > Magnoliopsida > Asterales > Asteraceae > Lactuca > Lactuca serriola. The sequence continues at coordinate 31,421,979 of NC_136413.1, forward strand.
CCTAATTTTTGAAAATTCTGTGGAATTCTCTCGCTTATCCAAAACTAAGTCCCCAATCCTTAAAGAAAAGATCGTTGTGTTTCAGAAGGTTAGAACAACTCCCAATCAGGTGTATAAGGTCACAGGAGTAACCGAACATCAGACAGCCGAACTCACTGCCATAGTAAACGAAGATAATCCAGATGGCTGTGATGAGTTTTTCTGGTCAGCACCGATAGACAACGCAGACGAAACAGTTGGTCTGTCGGAGCGAACATCCTGGAAGGCCAAAGGTAGATATGTGCCTGAACCTCTGAATAAACCTACCAACTTCGACGTTCCAAGTACCAGTGGCACAAAAGAGATTCCAGTGGAAGAAGTCACCTCCATAAGTGAAACCTCTTCCATGAAGAGTGAACCGGTTGCTAAGAAGCTGAAACAAAAGGCAAATATCCACAGACAACCGAAACAGATGAGAAATAAAAAACAACAGAGAAAACTGAGATACAAGAAAAATCTCTCAGAGCGAAAGCAGTTTTGGCGCTCCCAAAATCCTCACTACACTCACTTTGACAAAAATTCTAAGTCAAAAGGAGAAGAAAACAAAAGTCAACGGAACTTCGAATCTCCGATTCAAAAGAACCAGAGAAAGACTTTCGGGCCACACGAAGAACAGAACCGAAAGGATAGGTTCGGTCCCGAAAGCAACAGCAACCGAAAAGCTAGTTTCTGTCCGCCAAATAACAACAGGCAAAGACCTGATTTCAGTCCATCAAGCTTTTACAATAAAAGACCCAGTTTCGGGCCACCAACCAACATCACCCAAAAATCTAGCTTCGGTTCATCATCAAACGGCTACCGAAGGTCCAGGTTCGGTCCCTCAAATGACCACAACCGAAAGGGTGATTTCGAACCTCAAGTCAGGAAAGATTCTCATTCTAATTCTTCTCGTTCTCAATCTTCTTCTAAGCCCAATTCTGTTCCTACACAAAATTCAAGATCGTCAAAGGATTTGAAAGGAAAAAGGAAGATTTCCTCAGCTAAGGAAGACCGAAAGCAGGCTAAAGTCTAAACACCAGAATCTGAATCCAAAACACCTGCAACTAATTTTAATAAAATCAAAGTGTTTACTATTAAAATAAAAGACGAAACAACCTTAATAAAACGAACATATCTCGTTGATGTTTCTCTTACTATTCCTGTTTCTGTGAAGGGGTCACATGGACCCAAGAAACTTTGGGTTCCTAAATCTGCTTAATTTTTGCAGGTTATCAGTGACGAGCAGTTTGATGAAGAATGGTACATAGACAGCGGCTGCTCACGTCACATGACAGGAAGGAAGGAAGAGCTAAGGGAGTTTTGATCACTTCAAAATGGTGGCAATGTCAAGTTCGGTAACAACTCTTATGGAACAATAAAGGTTTATGAGATGATAACCAATGGAGACTTCACAATAAGGAAGGTGGCGTATGTAGAAGGGTTGCAGCATAACCTCATCAGTGTGTCTCAACTGGTGGGAGGTACCGGTCTCAAAGTTTCATTCGATGACGAAGGTTCAGAAATTATAGAGAAGAAATCCAACAAGGTCATTCTCAAATCAGATCGAAAAGGTGAAATGTTTCCTCTGAATCTCAGACCAATCAAAGGGAATCCAACCATATGTCTTTTGTCCAAAGCTCATTCAGACGAAAGTTGGTTGTGGCACCGAAGGCTTTCACATCTCAACTTCAAAGACATCAACAAGCTTGTCACCGACGGTCATGTTCGGGGTCTTCGATTGCTCAAGTTTGATCATGAACACTTGTGCGCTGCATGCGAAAAGGGGAAACAAAGTCGTCAAAGTCACCCATTGATTCTTCCCATCTGCATCATATTTAAATCACTTACAGAACCAACAGGAGAGATGGTGGGCTTTTTCTTGAAGATACTTGCGATCTCCTGATCCATCTTGGCGACTTCCATGATGTAGCAAACAAGCATCCTTTTGAAGTGATCGATGATTGGCCCATACTCAGCTTCGTTGGTGAGGAGGATGTTGTGCAAAATAATCCAATCATGTGGATTCAGGTTGGGAAGGTCAGCAAGCGAAATAGCATGTTCTGTTTTAGCAGACCCCCTCAGCACTTTGAACCAAACGTTCGTGAAGTTCCCCTCACGAAACGGCTTGAGGAACCGAACGTTGATGATCTTCTGAGCACTCCATGTCTGATACTGAGGCTGAGCAGACCTCAGATAGAATTCAACAAGCTCCCTATCAACCTTTGGGTGAGGATGAGGGACATCAGCAACATGGGAGAAAGCGTGAAATATGAAATCCTTTCGGGTCAGTGGCATATCGAACTGAGAGTCGACAGAATTGATCCGGTCCAAGGAAATCACCGGTTCGAGCCACAGGATGTTGGGAGTATCAATTGCTTCTTTGACAAGCTTCTCGAGAGTCCACAGAGGAAATAGAGTTTTTCTACTCTCAAGAAGATCATGAGCCTCCTTCATGTTTCTTTCGTTGGCCTCGGCTTCCCTGGCAACACGAGCGCTCATGTCTGCATCTGTTTCCCAGCCTTGTTTCTTCAAGAGATCAGCGATGGTCTCTTTATCATCATCATCATCACTTTCTTCAACAGTCTTCTTCCCTTTGTCTTTAACACCCGAACATGAGGCTTGACCTGCTGGAGGAGGTTCGGTTGCTTTAGTTGCTGTGGAAGTAGGAGGCGGTTGAGACACATCTTCTCCCCCTTGTTTCAGATGGGCCGCGAACTCAGGAAGCCCTTCAATTTTGCTTAGTAGATCAACGGCGGGGGCAAGCTTCTCGGCTAGAGTGCGCCTCACATAGTAGTTCAGGATGGGATCATGTGCTTCGATAATGTTGGAGAGGGCGGCGTGGACATCCGAAACACACGTAGAGATGACCACTCTTTCAGATCGGAGAGACGCAACCTCCTTTTCTGAGTGGAAGAGTTGAAGACTCTTGACCTTTAGAGCAGTGGTCTTGTGAGCGAGAGCATCCATCACTGAGTTTTCTGAAGCGAGATCTTCTTGCAGCTTTGTCAAGCGCTCCTCAACAGTCGCCTGGAATGATTGATTGTCATCGTTGAGAGACTGATGAAGACTGGAAAAAGACTGCAGTTCGGAGGCGAATGAAGCGGCCAGCTTCTCTACAAGAGAGTCAAGCTTCGCTGCATTAGTATCAGCGGCTCCCTGTAAAGACTGCAAAAGAGTATTAGCATCAACAAATAGTTTTTCAACTTTTTCGGTCGCAGCAGCACATGCCTTGGTAGAGGCGTCGATAGCGGCAGTGGCAGAGTTGATGGAGGCTTCATGAGCCTTGGTGAACGTGTCAACTAGCCCCTGAAGAGCAGCCTCTGAGATAGTGGATCGAGAGGAAGATGAGGAGGAAGAAATGAGACTATCGATTTTCTCATGATGTTCCTTGAGATGCTTCTTGGTGACAGGAGCATCATCATCATCATCACTTTGAACTTGATACGAACTGTAGTAGACCGAGTCAAACGTCCTGTCCTCTCCACCATGAAAAGGTTCATCATCTTCTGCTGAGTGATTGGGAGATGAAGGCGAGGGTGGAGGTTCGGTTGTGGTAGTAGGTTCGCATGTGGATGTATGTTCGGTAGCGGGTGTGTGTTTGGGTGCTGAAGTATGAGCCCCCGTATCAGATACGTTGGTTCAAACTCCAGTGGTTGTTGTTGTCGTAGCTTCAGTGAAAACAGGAGGTGGTACAGGGATAGAGGTGGGTGGTACTTGAGTAGTGGAGGTTATGGGGGGAATGGAAATGGAGATAGAGATTGGAGGAGGAGAGACAGGTTTAGATGAAACAGGTACCTCAGGAGAAGGAGAACATGGAGGAGTATTACCTCGAATTGACTCTTCTGAGTCTGAACACTCATCCTCTGATTCACTGGAGGAGGAGGCAAGAATTAGCTTACGCCTGGGCTGAGTCTTCCTCTTCTTTGGTGGAGGAGATTGAGCTGCCTTGGAAGGTTTTCGCTTCTTTGGAGAAGGACCTTTCGCTCCTTTGACAACTTTCTTGTCTTTCCCCTTGTCTTGTTTCTTTCCCCTGGGAGCAGGCCTGTCAGCGTCGTGGATGGATTGAATCATTTTAGGAGTGAGCTCTCTGGGGGCCTGAGCGAAGAAACTCCTTGTAAGTTCTGATGATGCGACTGTCCTTTGGAACACACGCATACATTGACTCAGGAATTGAGCCAACGAACTGAAATTTGGAGGAATCAGACACTATGATCTTCGTTGTGTGGAAAATGCTGATCGAGGAGAGTGGAGAATCAGCAACGACAAGGACATGATACTTTTCCATTGCCCACTTCGTGACCAGAGTCCAGAATCTGGCATAGGAGATCTTAGAATGGCAAGAAATAGACGCAAGGCTTTGAATCAACTGCTACCATAAAACCGATCCATAATCGAGATTGATGCCGTGGTATAGCCCATAGAGAATTTTCATAAACAGCCGGCTCGCCCCATCAGAACCTGCACTTCATTCTGATCGTCCTTTGAACAGCACAGTGAAGAAACCATTCCATTGAGGAGGTAAACATGATTTCTTGAACTTTGTAACGGTGGTCAGAATCTCGGTGTAACCCATGTTGTAAAACATGGAGAATAATTGTCCCACAAGAATGGATTCAGGGTTAACCCTAGACTCATCAGGTTCAAACCCTAGAAGCGAACATAACCGTTGTTTGGAGATAGAGGACTTGGTATCAAGAATGTCGAAGAAAATTTGATCGACAGACTTGTCATAGTGGGCAGTTGAGAAGATCTGCGATAAACACTCCATTGGAACGATTTCGACCTTGGTTAGTGCTGGAACCAGTGGAGAGTGCTTGAGACACTCCACGATTGGGAACATGAAAGCATCTTAGACTTGTGGGGTGAGATCTATGATCAGGCTTTGTTGAGGACGGATAGGTAGAATGTGAGAGGTAGCGTGAACTGAAGAAGAGTCCGCCATTGACGAGTGGTTTTGGAGAAGATGATGAACAGTGGGATAACAGAGGCGTTTCTTGCTCTCTGAATATTTGATGCGGTAAAGAGGTAATGTCCCTTTATCAGATCCAAGCCTTTATTGTACCATTGTAGGGAGTTTAGTTTACCTCCATGCTACTAGACCAGATATTGTTCATGCAGTTCATGTGGTTATCCAGTTTGTCACTACTCCTTCTACTATTTATTGGGTACCTGTTCTTTGTATTTTGAGATATCTTCTTGGTACTTAGTTTCATACCCTTGTGTTTCCATCTACATCCTCTATTAAGATGCGTTCCTATAGTGATGCTAATTGGAATAATGATATTTATGATTGTAAGGCTATTATTGGGTATTGTATTTTTCTTGGAGATTAATTGATATTATAGAAGAGTAAGAAACAAGATGTTGTCTCTCGATCTTCTACAAAATCTGAGTATCGAGCCATGACTATCGTTTGGTTGAGATGGCTTCTTGCCATATATGGGTGTTTATATCTCTCAGCCTACCCCTCTGTATTGTGACAACAAAGTGCGATAATGATTGCCAAGAACTCAGTGTTTCATGAGCTCACAAAACACATTGATTGATTGTCATTTCACACGTCATCATCTTCAGAAGGGCACTACCTGCCTTCCTTATGTTCCTTCCACTTTGCAGATTGTTGATATTCTTACGAAGCCCTTGACAGCTCATCGATTTCATTTTTTGTCTGACAAACACTCAATGCTTATTGTTGTTGCATTGTGATTTTGAGGGAGGATGTTAGCCTAAAATTTTTGAGTTTTTTATTGTATTTGGTATTATGTTGGTCCATTAACTACGAAACCTAATTAGTTAGTCTATATATTACGTCTTTTCCTTTGATTGTAATTATACTTATAATTTGACAATAATACAAGACTCTAGCCGTTCTATCATTCTATTCTATGTATTTTAGTTGTTAGTTCACATATTTATCAAACTTGGTGGAAATGTTAATATGCCTAAAAAGGCGAACATTTGATTTGGAAATTATGAAAAGTCGAATTTTGACCAGTAGTAACTTCATCAATCGTGTCATTGATCTTAACTGGATGTCGTGTCTTTTTTGTGGACACAAAATTAAACTAGTTTCACGTATATTCTTGTTTTGTGATTTGTCGAGGCTTATATGGAGTAAGGGAGTAAGGTGAGTTGATGGTTAGATTTAACGCTCCGAAATTGGGATTCGGTAAAAGATATTAAAAAAAACAACATTGGAATCGTGTCATTGATCTTAACTGGATATCACAACATTTGCGTTTTTTATCCTACTAAATTATACAGAGAAGATATATTTGAAATGATAGTGGCTTTTTCTTTTGGTTGGTTTGCTAGTAGGAACAAAAAGAATTGATGTCAACTGGATTTATTGGTTGCAAAACAGTATTGGCTATCATGATACAATTATTTGATTTGTTTGATAGCAATGGTGCTAGTTGGTTTTGATAAAAATATGATTGTTCAAAAAAAATATGTCACAATCACGTTGTTTTATACATTTTAGTAAATTTAAAATTAATTAAAATGAATAAATACTATATCTAATTTGTTATGTTAGAAAAGGAAAAAAAAGGATATAAAGTTAATTAATACTATACTAAGCAAAATATTTTATTACATACTCGAAATAATAATTTTAATTCGTTACAATATCTCTAGTTTTTTTGTATTTCTATTTTACATATCACTACAATAACGTGAGGTTAATGTGAAAATTGGCATATAATCTTAGAGTTTTTCTTGAAATTTTGGAAAGAGGATACACACGGTTTCAGGACGAATGTTGTCGACTGGGTCCAAAATTTCAAGATCTGCCATATGTGACGGGTTACTTTCACACACTAGATAAGAATCACTGCTCACCCTTGATATATATGACAATACAAATAATGGTACTAAACTTAGAAAATATTTCTAAGAGTTCAAATATTTTAGAATTTTATATTCACACAAATGATCATAATATTTTTAAGGAATTAAGATAATAATCAAGTTTTTCTTCATTTACCAAAATGACCATCAAATTAGAAATATTATGTTACGGAGTCTTTTCATTTATTTTGTACTGGCTTTATATCATATCAGCAAGAAACTAATATATAGTTAAAACTTAAAAGAATACATGAATCATATGAACATGAAACTACTACATAGTTAAAAGAATACATGAATCAAATGAACATTGGATCTTTCATACGCATAACCAATTAATGTTCATTTAACTCATTTAGAAAACCAAAAGTAAGATTTAGACACAATATTATCAAACAATGTGTCCCATTCTTAGCTTCTTAGTAGAAAAAAAAACAAGAATTCTGAAATGCCCATATTGACCACAACACTATAAGAATTAATATATCTAAAGCCTTTGCTGAACTGTAGCCCAGATAAGGGATACTCCATCAATCAAGTGTTGCATGGAAGCCACCAAAAAAGCTTATGAATTATCAAGAAGCCACTAACACGTATCATCTATAGTCAAAGAGTTAAAATTCACCGAACATTCTTGAAGTTTAAAAAATTAAGAGGTGTAGACCCCCATCCTTCGATTCAAACGAGAACTAATCCAACAGTTTTTTATCCAATTCGAGTACATCGAGTCTAGGAAATTGTGTTCGAAATGAAGACTCACCAAGCCAGTTTTCTCCCCACAACGTGGTTGAATTTCATTTACACACTTTTTTGTGTAAAAATCCTCCACAAATGTCTTTGGATGGAAGATGTTGTAAAGGGCATATAATTTGCATCTCCATGTTCCCCCTCTTACCCATGAATAGCTGAAATGACCAAGAACCAAACCATCTCAACTCCATTTCATGTGCATAACACGGTTAGATGCAAAAGGCTACCTATTCCCATTACAGCCTCTTTTTGGGGGGCAAAACCCTTCGTCAATTTTATCCAAGTCATTTTCTTTCTCCTATCTCTCCGCTCCCCAAAAAAGTATACATCACGTTGATTCATACTTTTTAAAACACCTGAATCCAAAGCTCAATAAATTGAAATAAAATAAGTTTTGAAACTCACTAGGACCAACTATAAAAGAGTTAACCAACTCACTAATGATAAAAATTTCACTTTCCAAGTAGTTAGTTTTTTATAAAATCTATCAATGACATTATCAAAATCTTCAACTCATGACATATTACCTCTAACCAGGAGACGAAGATAAGAAAACAAAATTTTCTCACCTTGACATCTCAAAATGGATGCCATAGTCGAAACTTCTTCAAAAGAGACACTAACCCTATTACATTACTTTTTTCAAGTTGATTTTTAATCTTGGAGTAAGATAAAACCAATAAAGGATTCTAATAGTATTTTGGGTATTCTCTTGTGACGAGTCACCAAGAATGACCATAACATGTGCAAATAAAAAATAAGAAGACACTACATATGATTATGTAAATTGAATACAGTGGATTAACCGGTTGTTTCACCGCGACATGTAAATCTGCCATACCAATAATAAACGAAAAGTCGGAAGTGAATTAGGCATAAGCCCATTTTTAATAGAAAATTCCATACTTGGAGGATATCCATTGACAATAACAAATGTCAATGTAACCACCAAATTTTTCTCTACTATTATTCTAGGGATTATAAGAGTTTTCTAAAAATTTACGGAATTCTAAATCACAAAAACACTTTACATCCCAGGCTATTTTGGGTTTACAATAAATTCATGATCATAATTTAAAGCATCAAGGGTATACTAAAAATAAAAACTACTTCTAGTCCAAGTCTTTGTGCTCCTATCTCCCCTCATACAATGACTACTACTTGAACCTACAATACATGAAAAAACTACAACATCATACTAAAGGTCTAGTGAGTTATACATACACTATTTTCATGAAATCAATCTCTACTTCTAATCTTTCTTTCTTTTCATACTCTACCATTTTGGCATCTTCTTCTCATAATCATAGTCTATCTCACCCCATGCCTTCTCATCTCTATTCTCATACTCTATCTTCATGTCTTTTCCTGCTCATCTCATGCTGTATTCATACTCTATCTCAGCCTCTTCCTATCCCACTACTAGAAAAAAGGCCTTTAATGACACAGAATTTATGACACGCACATATTTACGATACGCAAAAGTTTGTGACGTAAAAATAATGTCATCTATTCAAAATTTTGAAGATTTTAGGACGCTCACTTTTGCGTGCCCTAAAATTTGTGTCAGAAATAAAATAAAAATAAAAACACACGGAAGGCACCCATCATAAATGCGTGTCTTGTGCATCACGTCGCTTTATATGTTTTAAACGTGCGTTCCTGTTACAAAATGGGGACCAAAACTAGGGATTTTTTTTCAAGAACGTCACGAGGACTATCATTCTCTCATATCTCACATCCTTCGTCTCTGCCCTAACCTACCACCACCGTCTCCAACACTCACCCTCTTTTGGCGTCACACAGCGGCAGCGCACCCCCCCCCCCCCTAACGCACTTGTATTCTGTTTAGGGTTATGAGATAAGACATGAAGAGCAATGAATCAGTAACCTTAGAGGAGGTAAAAATGTTCGAGAAGTTCAGAAGAATTATTACTTGTGAGATTTGTTCAAATGCTATTATTTGAAAAAGAAGGTGGTGAAGAAGAGTCGTGGTATCAATTGATAGAGGGCCTTGGATGGGCCATCTGATTTCAAATCTTCGATGTAATTCAGTAAACAGATGACTGGTATGATGAGCGGAGAAAACCGATTCAGCGAAGAAGGAAAAGATGCATCATATTTAATGGAGAAAGAAACAGAAGCAGCAAGTGATCTATACACGATACAAGACACTTACTTCCCTTCAAACCCTAATGAAAATTTTTCCAAATTGCAAACGCAATCTCAAATCGATCTCAATCTCCTCGATTCCGTTCCTCGTGGTACGCTTCCCTCAAAACCCAACAATTTTCAGCTTTCACGATTGTAGTTGTCTCTCTCTACATGTGTGTGGTTTTAGTGTATGGTCGCTTATTTTGTTTGAATGGCATGATATGATTTCTCGTAGCAGAAGGTTAATTGAATACAAGCTAGGTTAAGTGTTAAATTATCAATTAGAGTGGCAGAAAAAGCACATTGGAATGTTGGATTTGATTAATCTAGATGAATAGAATAATATGATGTAACTTTAATGGTGCTAATAGGGATTGATGATGAAACTATGTGAGGTTTTATTATTATTGTGATGTGCAGAACAAAGGAAATTGCCTACACAACGTGCAACATATGAATACTTGAGAGGGAAAATATTGGATGTGCTCCCTGAATACTCAAAAAAAGCAGAAGATCATCTCTCTAAAGTTGTAAGTCAACTGATCATATCTTTTAATCATATAAAAAGACATAAGTTCAATAAAATCTCTCATTTTATCAACTATTTGACTTTACAGGCTAAACTGACTCCATCTCTTGGAGATGCTTGGTTGTGTTTAGGAAATTGCATTTGGAAAAAAGGAGATTTACCTGCTACAAGAAACTGTTTTACCCTTGCTCTATGCAAGGTTGATTATCACTTCACATGTATATATTTTTATAAATTCTTACTAGTATTCACTTAATAAACATCCAACATTTTTCATTTTAATGGTAATACAGGGTCCAAACAAAAGGATACTTAGCCAATTATCAATGCTTGAAAGAGGAATGGCTCAAGGCAAGAAACATTTCTTGTTTTTTCAATGTGGTTGTTGTTAATGTTATATATATATATATATATATATATATATATATATATATATATATATATATATAGTTTTTTTTTTAATCTAAACTTTTTTTATAAATCTTTAGGTGCTGATAATCAAGAGGAAATTGTTGCTGAAAGCATAAAACACGCAAAGGAAACTATTGCTTTAGATGTCAAGGATGGGAATTCATGGAGTAAGTTTATTGCATAATTTATCATCAAGACATAAGAATTTATGTGTATTAACGATTTTACCCTTTCTGTTCTTCCAATAGACACCTGGGGAATGCTTGTTTGACATGTTTCTTTGTCATGGGGGCATGGGATCACCGCGAATTACATCAGTCTTTAAAAGCATACCAAAATGTTGTATGTTGGAAATCTACTTATTTGACTAAAAAAAGCCAACTTTTATCTGATCTTCTTTCTTTTATGATGTAACAGGAGAAAGATGAAAGCATGAAGTCAAACCCAGACTTATATTTCAATTCTGCTACTGTGAATACATATCTGGAAAATTACGAAAGGGCCCTCAGTGGATTTGAAGCAGCTACATCAAAAGATCCTTGTCTTAATGTCACTGAGGAAGTTAAAAAAGTGGTCAATCTTTTTGACAAGCTAGACACTTTGTTGAAGGCAAGTTTCTATCTTTGTTATAAACCTTTTCTTTTTAAAATCCAAGAAAATTGTATCTTAAATATTCAGATAAATAAAAGTAGAAATCAAGATTGGTGTTCTTGGATGAGAGCTCGAGTCTTTGATGTGAACTAATTAATTGTTTTCTAGGGATAAATCAAGGCCAAAAGGCTAGCTTCTTAATTAATTCTCACAAAAGGTGGTCATATTTTATGACATTAATGGCTGTACTGCCCTTCACTGGGCTGCTCGATTTGGAAGGTATGTCTTATCGTTATCTTGAGTCATCACTCTCCACATTATCTCCCTGTTTTTCATCTTTCTCAATGCTAATGCAAGTCTACGACAACAACCATGAAAGGGTATATATTTGGATTGATCCCCCTTCACTATACTAGGTAACAATTCCTTACAACTAACTTCAAGTAACTTTTTTGCAGGCTTCAGATATTTGGGTAATAGGACCTTTCATTTTGAAGAAGCGAATGGCTTCAACACATGTGTCACGATACCTGATCATGCCAATACCTATTGGCAGAATTTCAAGGTTTGAAATTAGAAGATTCACCAAATACTCAGACATGTTCTTATTTTCTATGCGTTTGATTTCTAATTGGATCAGAAATATTCTCCACAAACTCAAGAAACTGATTGTAAATCATATCCTTCAGGTTGGAAGAAACTCTGAACAATTTCTAATTTAAAAAACAAGCAAGGTTCTCCTTGAGTGCGACACTTAGAAGGTTTGGCTGTCCAATGGAATTGGACCACCTTTGTTTAGTGTTTACTCGGTTGCTTCAACAATTTCTAATTAAAAAAAAAAACAGAGTTCTCCTAAATTTATCATGGTTATGTATGAGGGAAAAGAGAGATCAATTGAAGCTGTTGAAAGGATTCTTCTTGCATTTCCTGCATTAATTTTTTGAAAATATGAAAAAAGATTTCAATTGTTTTTTAAGTTAAATACGTAAATTAGTTAATATCTAATAAAAAAAATTGGATTTACACTTTACAGATACCTATATATGCTTAAGCTCAGGATATTCCACATCTTTTGGATTTGAAGGCAGCAGGGGCAACAGATACCATTCTTAAAAATGTTGAGGTAAGTAGGTTACCATTTTAGCCCTGGAGTATAGTTGATTTTTGCAATTTTAATTCTAATAAAGTAATGAGTTTTTCTTGTGAATTTGGTCCTTATTTAAGGTTTTTGTAATGTTTTTTTGGTCCCTAAAGGTTTTCTAGGGGTATTTTAGTCATTTATGTATTTTGCCTATTAAGAAAAAAAACCTGCTTATTCCCTCTGACTCCAAGATGTGGTGTTGCTACTTGCTAGGGTTCTAATAAAAATGATTAAAGAAGGCATGCATGCATGTGACTTTACTTGATATACAAATAAGGAATTACAGTTACTGAGCATAAATTTGAAATTTTATTTAAAGGTGGATTTGGACTTTGGGAACGATGAGCGATTTCTAGATGTTAAGCTGACCCGTGATAATAATATCACGATAGGAAAGATTTACTAGGTAACGAATGTATTCTATACTCTATTTCTGGTGAAACAAGAATGATTTTTTTTTTAATTTTACTGATTTGATTTTGTGTGTGTGTGTAGTCTGTGATTGACAAGGAGAGGAAGGGAGATTATCTTAGAAAGATTGTTCAGGTAAATGGAGTGAAATTAAAGAATATGAGAGTTTGAGTTCTAGTTGGTTTAGATTTTGATAAATTATATTTGTTATTGTCAGCCTTGTGCCAGTTCTAAACGTTGTTGGGGAACAAGTGAGTTTACAATAACTGCCCCTAGACAGACTAGACTTTCTTTAATGACCTACCTACATGATAACAAATTTATTCATAATTTTTTCTTTTTCTCATAAAACAAAAGCAATCCAACATAGTGTTATGGGATTAAGAAGCTTGGGGTTGACGCCAAATATATTAGCTTGCCGTAGCACAATGGTTTTAATCCTTTTTTTAGATCCCCAATACGAGATAAGATAAACATTAGTTGTTTTATCAATTGCTTTTTATATCATGCAGTTTATCTTCTAACTGAAAAAGAGAAGCAAAAACTACAAGTTTGGTCTTGAATGATGCCTTACAGAGAGGAATTTGATAGCAACATTGGCTCAACATCTAATGAATCAGGAGTTAATTTGCAAGAGGGTGGTGTCACTGAGCCTATTGCAAAACTCACATAGTTAGGGAAGACCTCTTAATAACAATGTACAATCAAATCCCCTTAATTTCAATGTATTACAATTTTTTGTCATGATGTTGGATGAAATTGATTGTTTTGGTATATATTTGTTTCCGTATTTTTGTATTATGCGTAAATGAGTTTCATAAAGACGCGTCGTAAATGCGTATCGTAAGTGGTTGTTGAAGTTTATGACACGCAAATGTGTGTCATCTTCATTTATGACAAGGGCTTTAATGATACGCAATGTGTGTCTTAAACGTGTGTCATAAGGTTATGACGCGCAAATGCATGTCGTCTTCCTTTATGACAAGGCCTTCCTTGATACGCATTGCATGTCGTAAATGAGCGTCATAAATGCTCGTCGTAAATGCACGTCGTCTCTCGTTATGACAGGGCCTTCCTAGACACGCATTTGCGCGTCGTCTGAGCGTTTTATGACACACATTGCACTTCGTAAAAGGCTGTTTTTCTAGTAGTGTCCCCTCTCATTCCTTCTTCACACCTCATTTCATTCCTCTTGGTCTACTCTATCTACTCCTCTTCTCATACCCTTCTCTCTCACCCTATACTCCATTCTGATTTTATGAAATACTTTATCCTCTCTTATCGTCCAATCTCATCTTTGCTCTCATCTCTTCTTTTCACTTTGCAATTCTACTTTCCTTTAGACCAAATAGTCTAATCATATATGATAGATTCACCTACCATGCAGGGGGACAACATACTTTGACATTACCGATGTACAATCATACAGGCTTAGTCCACATAAAGATCAGTCAGCTTTTCTTTGCTTAAATCCCCCGTGGATAACAATGATCCCTTATGGATCCTTTACGCTTAATCTCTCACGAATTATATCAAAGTTTTCAAAAGAAACCACTTGCCTTGTTCCACTCATGAAACCTTTCTTAATCTTATCTAATCAACACATAACCTTATTCCTGCAGGAATCAGCTATCTACATTCCCGAAGGAATCATCATCGCATTCTTGAAGGAAACATAGTCTTATTCATGTATGAGTCATAATCTCTTTCCCAAATGAATCACAATCTCATTCCTGAAGGAAGCATATTTCTACTCTCATCATAATCTCTCATTTGAATGTTATGGTCTCCCTATAGTCTTACACATCACATGCCATATAACATTCTATCTCATCTCTTCATCAGGAGATCTTCTACTACTAATCTAGTACTTGATTCACTAAGTAATTAATCTAAATCTTCCTCTATTAACTCATAGGTATTTAACACAATATCATTAACCTATAATCATACACCCATACTATCTCTTCATTTAATATATGATGGGTATATAACACAATACTATCAATATCTAACCACACACACATACTCTATGTTCATCTATTAATTTGTAGGTATTTAACATAATACCATTATTATGTAAACATAAATACATAGTCACTTACATGACTATAAAACATATAATCATAATCTATCTTCATCTAAAATCTTGTGGGTATTCAACATGATACCATTCACATCTAATCAAACTTTCATACTCTATCTTCATCTAATATATTACGGGTATTTAACACAATACAACTAACATTTAAACATGCATACATAATATCATTAACATATAAACATGCATACATAATCTAGTGAGAGAGAATTATAACTCACCTTATTAGTTAGTGAAAGCTAACTACCCTTGGCTTTTAATATGCAATTGATGTCTCTTGTTGGGTCTAAAATTATGGTTTATACTTTGCTTTTCTAGACAACTGTAACTCATTTGCAATTGATGTATATTGTGAATGTTAATGGCTCCATCATTTGCCGAATGATCTACTTTAGATGATCCTGTCTCATTAGTAGAATTTGCCACAAACTCATTTGCGATTTGCTTAGGAAAGAGAAGTTCCATAAAAGTTTGAGTAACAGTGGAAGCATCTTTGGACATGAACTCTCTTTCATCAGGAGTTAGAGGTGTCTCATCAGCATCTAGAGCATTTTGTTGACTTGGAGATTCTGGACAAGTAATTGGAACAAATGATTCCCCCGCAGGAATTGTAGAAAACACTATCGGCAATCTGTAAACAACTTCTTCGTCTTCATCTTCAAGTATAGTCTTCGAACTAGAAGTAGAACCAGATAAATCATTTGACCACACATTGAACGATTTGAACAATGATATGTAGTCAAATAGCCAATCAGGACCCACCCTAGGATCCGCTTTATTCTCCACCAGCCAGCGCACATCGAAGGATTCTACAATTTGCTTTGTTCTTTTGTTGTAGACTCGGTACGCAGCGCGAGCAGCATACCCCACAAAATAGCAGTCATCAGCTTTGGCATTAAACTTCAGGTTGGACTCCAGGTGAAGAAGGGTACAAGGGCAGCCAAATACGCATAAATGGTTGACAGATGGCTCGTGACCATATAGAATTTCGTATGGAGTCTTCATTTGGGCTTTGTTGATCAAAACATGATTTTGAACATAACAAGTAGTGTTGATTGCCTCAGCCCAAAAGAAAACAGGTAATTTGGAGTCACACAACATCGTCCTTGCAGCGTCTTGCAGCGTTCGATTCCTTTGTTCAACAACACCGTTTTGTTGAGGCGTGCGAACGGAACTTTATTGACGCACAATTCCCTTTTCTACGCAAAAGTGATCAAGAACCGCGTTCTTGAATTATGTTCCATTATCAGTACGAAGCGCCTTCACCCGATTATTGGTTTGGTTTTCAATCATTACAATGAACTTCTTGATCAGATCAAACACCCCAACTTTGTTGGATAAGAAGAAAACCCACATGAAACATGAGAAGTCATCGATCACAACAAGACAGTATGTGTATGGCCGCACACTACGTGTACGGTTGGGTGTATGGTTGACGTGTACGGTTGATAACGTGTACGGTTGGAGTGTGTGTGGCTAGGTGTACGGCTCGATGTGCGGCTCGGAGTGTGCGGTTCGGTGTAGGCTCGGGTGTGGGCATCTTGGTGGGTTAGGCTTGGCAGCATTAGTCTCACACGCGCATCTTATAAAAATTAAGAAGCGCTTTTAGGTGTGTCGGGGATCGAACCCGGGTCTCCTCCAAACTCAACAAGGCATCCTACCAGTTGAACCGGCTTGCATCACATTCTTTTCCTTCGCAATTTAATTCAAAAGGCTTCTCAATATCGATCCAAGTTTCACAATATTGTCACTTTTAACCCCCAAATCAATTTCATTTCTTTTTAAATTACTTTTTCAATCCAAGAATTTTAGTTTTTAATTTTTCACTTTTTGCTTAAAATTTTGAATTTGACTTTCAAGTTCGACCTTTGACTTTAAACATTGACTTTCTCGTTTAACCTTCAAATTTTCAAATTTAGCTTTTCGATTTGACTTTTAAATTTGAATTTTTAAGTTTGACTTTTTAAATTTGACTTTTAAGGTTGGCCTTTGAGTTTTAAGTCAAAGGGAATTTTTTTTAAACAATGAGTTCTTCAAAAATCAATGTCAATGAAATTTTCTTGGAGAGTTTACATGAACATTATGAATTATTACGAAGAGAGGATGAGGAACTAAAATATGAAGGATACCAACTTAGGAAAGGCCAGAAACCATTGAAAGAACAACTAGAGGCCAAAACTAAGGACTTCAGGAAATTACAGGCAGAGTATAGTGACAAGTGTGTCCATTATAGATATCTTCAGAAAGAACTTGCTGTTGTCATTGAGGAACTTTAAAAATGGAAAATACGTTTTGAAAATGCCGATTTCAACATTAAAAAATTCGATGTGTCAAGTGACAAAGTGGCAACAATGATTGAAAAACTTATGAAATGGAAGGACCAAAAGCAAGTAGGAATAGGTTATGAGGGTGTCCGTCCCCTTTTCAATCACAACTACACTACCAAACCTTTGACTCACGAAGAGATTGACCGAGAACCATTTATGGTATACGGTAAACCTACTGCTGAACAAGCAACTGAGGGTGTTGAGATGAAAGATACTAATGATTCTACTTCCTATGCAGGTAAAGTAGTAGAGGATGAGAACAAGGAGAAAACTATTGAACAATCCAATGACTCCTTGAACTCTGAATATGTTGCTTCTAACTCAGTTACTCCAAACAAACCTGCTGTTGAGAAGTATAGGCCACCAAATCAAGTGAAACAACCGACTTGCTGCAAGTGTGCTTGTGGGAACAATCAGAGACAAGGCAAGGATACGCCACCCGGGGCAGGAAGAAACAACTTCACAGTGAAGAAAAAGACATGTTTTCACTGTGGAACACCTGGACACATTACCAAAAACTGTCCTAACTATGCATACGTTCCTTACTACGCACAAGGCTGGAAGAACATGCAATGTGGGAGATTCTAGAAAAGAAATCATTCGAGGTCACAATCGCGCAATCATGGCTGGAATGCGTAGAAGGCCAAGAATCCATCTCCCACGGTCAAGAAGGGAATGTCGGTCAAGAAGCAAAAATCAAAGTCATCTCAACGATCGGTTTCCAGTTCAAAAGCAAGTACTGAGGCACCCATCCGCTCGAACAAGAAATGGGTTAAACCCGAATATAGATGGGTAATGAAGGTTCACTCTCCCAAATCTTCTAATGATTCAAATATTTCTACATCTTCTGTTTGTGATAAGCAAGATATGTCATGGGAGAGAGTACCTTTCAAAGATGACAATGGTCAACCTAGTTTCAAAAGGGACTAGGTTCCAAAGACCAATTGATCCCACTCTGTGTCGGAACAACTATGGAGGCATATCATTAAACTTCGGTTTGTTAATAGTGGTTGTTCCAGGCACATGATAGGATGCATCTCTCAACTGTACAATATTCTGAACTTTATTTGTGAATATGTGTCCTTTGCGGGAAAGGAAGAAAGGAAGGGATCACACATGGGGTTAGTGCTTAATGACATGAAGAATTTTCGGATCTGTTCTGAGATTATGTGTGCTGTTCTCAGACCTTCTGGATGCAAATTCAGTTGGTGACTTACGGTTTGAGTTTTCTTCTCTATACTCCTAAGCTTATCTTAAACTGATTCATTTTAAAGGTAATTTTCTTTATTTTCTTATAGTTTTTCGCTAGTTTTGTTTATCAGGAAGTGATATCAAGAAAGTGATAAAGGGCAGTCTAAAAAATATGTAAAGGACTAAATCTAAATTGTCTAGACTCTGTGATCAATGTGTTGGTAGGCACGAAGGATTTGACAATGTGGATTTAGATAGGATTGTTTGGACTGGCCATATGACGCTCGGGTGGATTGAGCAGTGAGATAAACACGGGAACCCACGAGATACACTATATTAATACACATCTAGAACAGTGGTTCAACTTTTCCTTGATGTACGGACTTATGTCCTTAATTCTAGTTCTGATAGGGCGACTGGGGAGTTCTGATAAAGTAGGTCTGTAGGAAATTATTTTCTTGTTTTCTATATGTTAGTCATATGTTGCTTCCTCTGCGTGATTGGAAGAGATCCGACCTGGAATGCAACATATGCAACTCTATTTCTACGCACCTCCTTATCAATCCAATTCTTCCTATCTGTTAGCCATATGTTGTCTCCTCTGTGTGATTGAAATCATCCAACCTGGAACATAACATATGCAATATTCTACCTCTCAATCCCTCTATCCTAGTTAGCCATTGATGGGTTTTAGCTATAAGAACATCCAATGTGTTCATGCGAACCCTAATGCTTAGATTTAGGTTTCTCTATTGTACATGCATTCATCCAAGAGTTTAAACCCTAGATTTAGCAAGTGATAATCGATATTAACATAAGAATAGGGTTTAGATCTTACCTTGATTTTTATGTAGCAATAACAATCTCAAATCCTCCTTGTAATGGCTTCAGAATGCTTAGAGTCACAAGTGTCACTCCCCTAATGGCTCACAAACACCAAGAGCAAGAGGATGAAGAAGGAGAAGAGGAGAGGCACCCAGAAACATCTAGAAACCCTAAGGAATCAGTTATCCACGTTTTTGGTGCCCTAGGGATCCTTAAATATGTGAGGCTATTAGGGTTATCTAACAAGGAACCCCTAATTTGACTGCTTAGGCCGTAAGCAGCCCATGGACTCCCTCCTTAGAGGCCTTGGACAATTTTTAATGAGTTTCCCCATAGATTTCGTCCACTCCTCTAATATTGAGTCCATTAGCCCAATATCCAACTATCACACAATTGACAGTACTAGTCCCTTTTATTTAACTAATGTCTTTTAGCCACAAAATTAATTCTTATTAATTCTTGACTAATATTAATTAAACAATATGATTTCTCCTTTAATATATTATTCTCATAATATATTAATAAATCATAATTAATCCTCTCTCTCCATAATTCATCCTATCAAGTTGCTTTGGTGAAGGCAACCTAAAAGGACCATGCTCAGAATCGGGTCAAGTACATACCAAAATAGTTATGGACTTAGACACTAATCCAATAGTCTCCCACTTGGATAAGTCTAATAACTATTATGCGTATAACTTCAAACCTGATTAGCAATCGTAGCTTTCAAAAGCTGTTGTCAACTCTGATCTTATCAGATGTGCGTCCTTTAGATAAAGGATCATATATTCCTCCTTCTAGATATCGTATAGACGTGAGACATGGATTGAAATCATTCTCTCAGTCTATATGTTGTTTCCCGATTTCCGATTTATAACTACTGACAACAGACTACAGTTGAGCACATCAACTTAGTCCCGGCTTGGCCAAGCGCTTAGGTGTCATCACTAAATCATCGAGGGGCCCACATATATCTCTTTTATCCCACTTTGGGTAAAAGGAACGGATAAAGTTCGACTCAATGCTTGCTTGCACTTACTCACTGAATTACACACAACAATATATTTTATAACACCAAGTTACTAGTGAGTTTACAGATTATCAATGTGTAACCGAATCGCAAGATACAACTTACACATCTCATTTTTTCAAGAATATAAGATATTATCGTCTCACCAATAACTCGTGATAAAATCCATGAAGTGATCCAAGTAAACGTGGGTTGAATCCAATACTCTAATCTTATAGCAGCGCTCATGAACCCTGCAGCAAACTTTTTCTATGTCTAAAACACTTTAGACAATCTACAATCAGATTCATGACAGTCTTCTTTCATACCTACTTCCAAAGAATGAGTGACTGTGAAGGGTTTGAATAATCTTATTATTTGGGAAGTCAAAACATGCAAAGTGAAACACAAGAATAATACTAATCCTATATGGCCCCAAACTTTTGAGTATAAATAAAACAACTTTTATTTAATCACCATATTGATTATTCATTATTTGTTATTTCAGGTAATCAACTTCTTACTTGAATTATAACAACAATTGTCCCATGCTCTTACCATGCACACTATGTTTACCTATGGTTCTTAATTTGTGAAATAGTATAATTGAATAACATTTTCAATCACACTCATTTCACAATTCCTAATCCATTAGTGTAAGAATACAAAAATTCTCACCACTACTAGAATATGTTTGATTCTAACATTTTATGCAACCGTCCTTTTCGTAATGTCATGGCACAAAAGTGACCAAGACTCGGCCAATGAAATTACAAAATACTCTATTGGAGATTGTTACAAGACAATTCCATAGTCATGAAGTCTCATATTCAAAGTACATTCCTTTGAACATCCTTCTTGCATAAAAGTTTATAATCTAGACATTTATTCTCGATATCCAACTCCTAATATGGAAACAGTTCCATATTTTCCATATGACAACTCATTCTTAATAGAATCTTATCTATTCATAATAATGTCAATATGGTCCATCCATAACAATACTTTCAACTGTCTACAAGCGATCAATCTTTGGCGAACCTTAGATTGTCCTTGGCAGTTGTTTAATTATTTTAGTTAAAACCGGTTCTATTTCCTTTTTCCTTCTAAATTCAGTAGGCATTTGGAAAATTTTAGAACGGTCGAATATTACAGCATATGCAATCGATCCTATACCCGAAGCGTATGGGATACAATGGCGCAATGAAAAAACGTGATACTTTACCAGTTTATTACTATAATATCGTCATAATATTTCTATTTGTCGTGTTCTCAAAATTAGAACTATGAAGAGGGATGTCGTAATCATAATCATATTTAGAGAATGCAAATAATAAATATACCCTTGACTAAATACAATTAAATTTCTCAATCTAAGCTTTTAGAATGGAAACGAAGTATAACATTCTCTCCCTTAATTATAGCAAAAACAACTTTTCTACCCTTGCAACTTTGCAAAGTGAAACTTTTGTTTTTCTATAATTAATATTGCCAACTTTCAATACTTAAATAATAATCATGCTCCCACTAACATGATGATTATATCCATTCCAGCATTACATTTTATGCTCCCACTAGCTCTGACACGTATTTATAAACCAACTAAACTTCTAGAAAACAATACTTATTGACTTCTAAAGTTCATTGTTTCTAATACGATATGCTTTGATAAGTCTTTATCTAAGCTTCTCAACCTTATACACCTTCCCTTGGATAGCTCACATGTGTGTCTAAACTAATTCAGAACTTGTATTACTAAGTCCCAAATGTCCAAACTAATTGCCAAATCTCACAATTTGAACTATGAAGAGGGATGCCGTAATCATAATCGAATTTGAGAATGCAATTTACATAATCGCTATCTCCTTAAAATCTCTCTTAGTGAAAGTGTTTCCTCACAATCATTTTCATGAAGGAGAGAAAGCTTATGACACTTAGATTTTATGGTGTATGTGTTCCTATCCATGTGAATTTGCCATAATCATAATCGAAATATAATGTTTGTGACAAATTCAAACTCTTATGGACATAACTTGTTCATTCTTAATTTCTTGCCATCAAGGGTCCCACCATTGCTTCCAAGTTATCTAGCAGCTCACCTATTCCAGTCAATGTACTTTCATTGAATAAGGTGCTTGCCTTATGCATTCTATTGAGAACTCGTAGAACTCATATGCATAGTTTACTAAATCGGAATGGAACATAAACAAGATCATGTCAGCATGATGGGTTACAAACCTGAAGTCGTGTGCTAGTGTTTCATAATAGGTTTACTCTTGATTAGTTCTCGAAACTTTTCAAGATCACTTAGACTCCCACTGACCTCTTGAAATATAATATTCTCTTATCAAGAAACATTTCTTGATAAACAAATATTCAAGAGTTAGTGTGGATTCTCATCAAGACAAACACTACACACCAATTTCAAACGTGCAAGAGTAAGAAAAGCAATTTTTCTACTTCACATTTGATGAGTGTGTGTCACTCAATTCACAATCTTGGAATACGATTCCAAGACTTGATTTTGGAACAAAGTATGACTCATCCTTTTGATTTAACCATTTCACCAATTTCCGATTCCTCTTCTTAGCCATACTAGTGCACTAAGATGTCCTTAGAGGATCAATTGTGATATGGCTCTTAATCATTAAGACGATCATAAAAAAACAGATACAAAAGTACTCTCCCTTGTTCTTAGATTGGAGAAACTTTAATCTTTCTGCCTAATTGATTCTTCTTATTCGTTTTTCCATTCATTGAAACTTTTCAATGATTCAGAATTCCACTTGATCTTGTAAGCATAACCACATTTACTAGACTTCTAGTAAATTATGACGAATAGTCTTATTGTTATTTGTGGTGGACTTGACTAATGCACAACATTGTGTTCTACTACTTTAGTCCTTCACTTGACTCACATACTTGTGTGATCAAGGAATTAGTCTTAATTTCCTAATTACCAAGATTTTCATACATCACGTGATTCAAATCATATGATTCCAAGTTTCTGTCCAATTGAAACTTAGGTGATGGGAATCTTTCTTTACTTAGAAAAGTTTGACGCTACCATAAATAACATAACTAAGAATCACATCCATTTATAGAAATATACAAACATCAATTTTTCACAATGATTTCATTGCAAGGATATATATAAACAAGACAAATCAAAAAATTTATTTTATTCATAAAAGCAGCAAAAAACATATCCTTACAATGCAAAATCAACTGAAAAACTATGTAATCAAATATTCCTAACAACTGTATCATAACTTTCTAAGCTCAAAATCTGATCTTCGAATCCATGTGATCGTGATCCATTTCTTTGTGATCAAACTCATCTTGCTCTTCTATCAAGCTTCCTTTCTTTTCTCTGATCCTGTAAAACATTCAAATGCAATCTTATCACATTATGTATTAAGAATCAATGAATAGAAACTTAATGGAATTAGATAGTGGATTTTACCTGAAGTAGAGCCATACTTCTTGACTCTCCCATCTCTTAGATTCTTTAGGTCCTTTGGGCATCTTCATATCCAACGCCCCTTTTCTTGGCAGCAGAAATAGGTGGCTTCTCCTGGAGCGACCACAAAAGCATGGTTGGTTGAATTACCAGACAAATACGCTCCATTACTTTGCCAAATCATTTCTGATTCAGCATCAATAAGCATGTAAGTTAGGTCAGTGAGGGTCGCGTCAAGATCCATCATATAATACTCTCTTATAAGCTTATCATATGATTTAGGGAGTGACTGAAAAACCCAGTCTACAACCAACTTCTTTTGAAAAGATGCACCAAACATTGTCAACCTATCGATGTGTGATTTCATCCTTAGGACGTGAGCACACACGAATTTTCCATCTTCCTGTTTCATTGCTAACAGGGCTTTAATGATTTTGAACTTTTCAATTCTTCGATCTTGTAGGTTTGGGAGAACAACAGGAGGAGGAGGAGGAAGTGAAACAAAGTTAGTCCACAATGCAGGGATCGGTCTTTCACCTTCACTGTGTAACAAACTTTCACTTTGAGTTGGAAAACCTTTTCCTTGGGATTTGGGAAGACCACGGTTAGATTCAGAAATCTACAAAACGGGAGAAAAATCTAGTTAGTTGATTGATTGAGTCCTTAGTAAATCACCCAAATGAGATATTAAGGCTAGGACCCAACACAATATTCCATAACTTGGGAGAGGGATGTCATAACCCAAATTGCAGAACATTTGAAGGTAAGTAATGACGATTCACTAATTTTCCACCATGAAAAACAAAAAAAGTGATTAGGTTTTAAATGTATTGAAAAACTCCTAGATCCTTTGAAATTCATTGAACTTTTCAATGGCATGTTTAAATCTCGATATGCCCCTCTATTTGTGACTGGGATGCCGAGGATCACAAAACAAGGTGTGAATAACCATGCAAACTTACATGATGCCCCCAATTTTACAGTCACCTATTCGATGTGCCGGTTAACCATGTACGCTCCACCGAACTATGACAAACATTGAGTCACCCTTTGCTACCTTTTCTTAGAACCATTTAGTGTGCCGGTTAACCACACACGCTCCACTAACGTCTTCTCAAGGGTACAAACTGTAATATCATGGAATTGCATCAAATTCACTTTTGCCTAAAGTAACTAAGATTGGGGATTTTGTAAAAAAACATTTAGTTACTTTATACTTCATTACACTTTTAATGGAAAGGGTTTGGCCTATCCTACCCGTTCGGCTAACGACCCTCCACCAATCAAGGAAGCGGTGGGTGAAAGTGGAAACCCATTAAACGGCTATTTTATAGGCAATAACCTTATACCCCCCTTATAGATCGATTTCGTGAATGAGGCCTACTAACGGTAAGAGTAGCCGTTTAAGTTATACATATATAATATTAGACTTTTAATGTTATATATAGTATAAGGGTGTATTTTTACACTTTTAAAATACTAGGTGGTCTAATTTAATAAATTACACTTTTAATTTAATTAAATGTTAACCATATCACTATGGATTTATTAACTCTCTTTTAATTATACACTTAATTAATTTAATAAAACCATAAGGGTGCAATTTGAACTTTTTCAAAACTAAGGTTTTAGAATTTAACATTTTAAACTTTTAAACTTGAGGACAAGTTTTGAAACTTTTCAAAACATTAGGGTTTAGAATTTTAATATTTCAAAATTAAACTTTTTAATCAAAAATTTAAATTCCAAAACTTGAGGGAAAGTTTTGAAACTTTTCAAAACTATTAGATCAAAATACAAACAAGGCAATTAAACAATTAATTGGTGATTATCTAATTATGACCTAATTCAATTTCATGCAAGATAATTGACCAAATAATTCAAATCATTTAACATTTATCAAATAAGGTAACAATTATCTAATTAGATGATAAAAATCTTTTATTTTCACAAAGATAATCATAAGAAATCAATAAAATTCATATTTTATTAATTTGAAGCAATTATTGCAATTATCCTAAGTCAAAATAGGCAAAAAAAAAATCCGAAAATCCATCTGTCTGACAGCTAGACTCGCCGAGTCACCATATGGACTTGCCGAGTTCATCCTACTCGACGAGTCCACATTGGGACTCGACGAGTTTGTCAGGCAGATGGCCAAAAAACTCGACGTTGCAATCACTGATGAAACACTAAGCATCAATACAATAGAAACCAATCATGGCTCTGATACCACTGATGGGTTTTAGCTATAAGAACATCCTACGTGCTCATGTGAACACTAATTCTTGGATCTAGGTTTCTATATTTTACATGCATTCATCCAAGACTTTAAACCCTAGATTTAGCAAGTGATAATCGATATTAACATAAGAATAGGGTTTAGATCTTACCTTGATTGTTATGTAGCAATAACAATCTCAAATCCTCCTTGTAATGGCTTCAGAAAGCTTAGAGTCACAAGTGTCACTCCTCTAATGGCTCACAAACACCAAGAGTAAGAGGATGAAGAATTAGAAGAGGAGAGGCACCTAAAAACGTCTAGAAACCCTAAGGAATAAGTTATCCTCATTTTTGGTGCCCTAGGGGTCCTTAAATATGTGAGGCTATTAGGGTTATCTAACAAGGAAACCCTAATTTGACTGCTTAGGCCCTAAGCAGCCCATGGACTCCCTCCTTAGAGGCCTTGTACGATTTCTAATGGGTTTCCCCATAGATTTCGTCCACTCCTCTAATGTGGAGTCCATTAGCCCAACATCCAACTATCACACAATTGACAATACTAGTCCCCTTTATTTTATTAATGTCTTTCCGCCACAAAATTAATTCTTATTAATTCTTGACTAATATCAATTAAACAATATGATTTCTCCTTTAATATATTATTCTCATAATATATTAATAAATCATAATTAATCCTCTCTCTCCACAATTCATCCTATCAAGTTGCTTTAGTGAAGGCAACCTAAAAGGACCCTGCTCAGAATCGGGTCAAGTACATACCAAAATAGTTATGGACTTAGACACTAATCCAACAGCCATATGTTGTACCCTCTGCGTGATTGAAAAAAATCCGACCTGGTACACAACATATGCACCTATTTCTAAATCTGACTTCCTCCTTAATAATTGTCTATTCACCTAAAGTGAGGAGTTCTTTGGAAGTTTTTGATAATAAGGGTATATCGAGAAGTGGGGAACACGTTCTAGTGCAACTAAAATTGAACCATTTAGAGGTTGTCTGTATATCTCGCTTCTTAATTTAAGTGGATAACAATACCCATGGTCGTCGTCAGCTAAATGGTATATTTGGAAAAGTTTGTCAATATCCTTTGTGTTTTAGTGGACCATAATACCAACAATTGGCCAGATCTATTCATGAAGGTGAAGGTACTGATAAACAAGTTAAGAGTGTCTCATAACTTTGATCCCAAATATTTTTGTTTTTGTTAAATTTTTCATAGTTTTCCTCTATGCACAAATTTTAGGGGGAGGCTTAAAATTTTCAAAAATCAAACAAAAATCAGAAAAATAAAAAAAATCCAAAAATAGTGTTATATCTGTTTTATTTCTTTTTCAGAAAAATCCAAAAATCCAAAAAAAAAAAATTGTGTTTCTGTTTTATTTTTTTAAGAAAATATGAAAAATCCAAAAATATTTTGTGCTAAGTTTTCTTTTAGTTTTATTTTGTCTTGAAAAGTGAATTCAAATGTAGATGAGACTCATGTAGACTGTATCGAGATTTTCTTATCATAGGATTCATCCATGAGCATCGAAGAATTCTCATTCAAAGGAGCAAGAAATGAAGATTATTCTTCCAACATTCAATCCTTCAACCCCAGAAGCAAGGTCAAGCTGTACTTGAAGATTATGTGACAGATTGCATTGAAGCCTCCTCAATCAATTTGCTGCTATCTATGAACCTGCTGAAGTGATCCAGAAGATTTGGTCTCTCTGATATTCTCTCTGAAGATTCTCAAGCTGAAAGTGCTATCTTTCATAATCTTTTCAAGAAGCCTCCTCACCCAATGTGCGTTCAATGTCAAATTCTGCAGAAAATCCTAACTGCTCAAGATGAAGTCATTCATTGAAGATTCATCAAGTTCATCTTGAAGTTGTAAAGAATTTGAAGACTAATGTTGATTCCAAGCTCCCAATAAAGATTAACAAGAAAAGCCATCTACTTTTTTGGGGGAGTTTGTTGGGTCAATTAGAAAAGAAACCTATAAAGCAAGGGGGAGATTGTTGGGTCTAAAATTATGGATTATACTTTGCTTTTCTAGACAGCTGTATTTTTCTTTAGTGTAATTGTGTTTGTAGCTTGTTGTGCGGTTTTACACTCGTGTACTGTTGGGAGTGCTATAAATAGAGGAGTGCAAGTAAGGCTAGAAGGCAAGGAGAAAGAGAGCATATTATAGAGAGAGAAACTAGAGAGAAGATTAGTGTTTGTGATAGAATCTAATGTGTGTGGAGCATCACTCATATCTTTGAATACATCATAGATTCAAGTTATTCTTCTTCTCCTTCTCTTCTATTTTGATCTGGCATCATCCGTTTGATTGGGATTCCGCACTATCAAACGGACCTGATTGATACACAAGCCGATTTGGGACTTACATATCTTGATCTATCTTCTTTGATCAAGGACAATTCATACAACATATCAAGCTCCTTGGAAAATGTCTTAGCCTATTAAGAGATTAATCCATATCTATATCAAAATTATCACTTAATTGATCATGATTCTAACATCTCATCTTCTACCTCTAAATCTAGTTTACCCAATAATTAAGCATCAAATACTAGCAAATTCATTATACTCTAACCTCGATTACATCAATTCAATATCCTCACTAGTTAGGGTTTGAAACCCTAACTTTCCATATATGGATTTCACCATGAAATCACATATAGAGCTTGTTCAAAGCTACTAAAGACTCTTAATAACATACTAATTACGTTATACTGAGCCGCGGTTCCTTTCTCATATAGAATCCTACGTTCGACACCACGTCGCAATATCTATATACTACGCCGCGGTGCAAAGTACATTGCCCTCGACTTACGACGGGACTTTCTTTCATATTACTATTCTAGAAATCATGCCACATCAAGATAGTTACCGCACCATGGTGGCTGCACATCAGTAGCTCCTTAGATGATTCCTTTCCAACTTTGGGACAGTTTTCTTCCAATCTTCGAACACTCATAACTTCTTCATTTCAAACGCGTTCGCTATAATCTTTATATCGATGTGAACGTGGGGATTAGTCTATAACTCCATCATGTCATTTCTAAAATACTACCTATGGGTCTTAATCTATTAAGTCATAAACTTGACCTAAAAAGTATAAAATTCATATATTTCCCTATATGGCCTAAATTCACCATCTCTTGCATTTTTCTCTCGAACTCACTTATCTCATCTTATAAAAGTGATTTAAACTTATCTTGATCAATTTCACAAAGTTACATCTTCTTATCTCATGAAATTTCTCTAAATGACCAAATTTCCCTTTTGGTCAATTATGTTGGAATATGTGTGCAATGTCATAACTAAATTGGTTAAGGTTATAATTAAATTGATATAACTTTATGGAATAAAAGTAAATTCCTTTTTGGGTTTCCCTCAATAACAAGAAATAGCTATAAATTACTTTAGGAAAGAGATAAAATTGTTTTTTTTTAATTTATGATATGATTAATAAATTAATTAATTAGAAATAGTTGGAATTAATTTAATTATTCATCATAATTAATCTAGAATTCATTTGGGGTTAATTGGAATTAATTAAAGGTGAAGTGCTTACTTGTAATTTTTTATAATTGAGCAACGAAGGCAATTTTAGATGGCTCCTAGGGTGGAGGATTTCATAAGTAGAATGGTTCTGGAAGGCTCCTAATAGTTTATAAGGATAATTGTCTTGAATAGATAAAATCTAATATTTAATAATTCAAATCAACGTTTATTCTGGAGATCCCCTAGATATAAATAAGGCTCATTGGCATCAAATTTTCATAGCTCTTACCTCTCATAAGGTGGAATACGATTTTCTCAAGTCTCCTTCTCTCTCCTTTTGATTTCTAGAGGTTATAGGGTATTGGGTGTGAGCTATTAGTGGCGTTCATACTTTTGGCGCTTGCTTTCCATGAGCTATTGAAGATCAAAGAAATTAGTATATTCAAGTATACTTAAAGGTATGTATCCAATCTGATTTGTTCTTTCAAATAAGTAGATTAGATCGTTATTCATAGTATGTTGCTATAACGAGAAAATGTCATAGATCTTTAGGTTGCATGTTCTCATAAATAGTTTTATGCTTTCCGCCGTATTATTTTATGTTTTATTGTAACCTAGAAAATCCATCAAATCATTCACCCAAAGTCAAATCTCTCTAAATTTTGGGTTCTTACAATCTCCCCTCCTTAAAGAGATCCTATCCTTTGACTCTTTCATTAACTTTCATACACATTCTTGATGGGTTATGAGAATAAAAACAGAAATCCTATACGATCTTGCAACCCCAATGCTTTGGATATAGGTTTTCACTAGTTAAACAAGAAAACTTGAATACCAAAGCAAAACCATAGAAACTAGTATATAAATTGAAATTTACAAAATAATAGTGTTTAGATATTCACCTTGCTTATTATGTAGTAATAACAAGAACACCTTGAAGATCTTTAACTCTTGAAAGCAATTGCCTCAAATGTGACACCTCTAATGGTTTACAAACACTCTTTGCATGAGGATGAGAGGAGAGAGAGGAGGGAATACACCATAATTTCGGCTAGGGTTCTTATGTATGTGTGTGTAGGCCGAAAATCCTAAGGGTGGGGTTGCTTATATAACAGTTGGTTGCTTAGTCCCAAAGCTAGGGTTTGCTGGAGGAAACCCTAATTCCCAGCTTCAGGCCTAAGCAGCCCATAGACCCTCATTAAAGAGCCTTGGACAAAAACATATAGGGTCACCCTATAATTTTTGTCCACTCCTTTCCATGGAGTCTCTTAGCCCAGTTTCACAACTATCAATGATTTGCAAAACAGTCCCTGCTTTATTAATCAGTTCCTTTAATCCCAAATTAATTTCTGATTAAATAATAATTAATAACATGATTTCTAATTAACATATTATTCATATAATATATTAATAAATAATTTTAAGCATCAATTTATTATTCCAAATAAATTTCAACTCTCTCTCCAATAGTCATCCTGTCAAATTGTAGGAGTGAATGCACTAGAATTTCGGGTAGGGTTCTTTTGTACATCTGTGTAGGCCGAAAATCCTAAGGGTGGGGTTGCTGAGTCCCAAAGCTAGGATTTGCTGGAGGAAACCCTAATTCCTAGCTTAAGGCCTAAGCAGCCCATAGACCCTCATTAAGGAACTTTGTATGAAAATTTATAGGGCCAACCTATAATTTTCGTCCATTCCTTTCCATGGAGTCCCTTAGCCCAGTTTCACAACTATGAATGATTTACAAAACAGCCCCTGCATTATTAATCATTTCCTTCAATCCCCAAATTAATACCAAATAAATTTTTGATTAAATACTAATTAATTACATGATTTCTAATTAACATATTATTCTTATAATGTATTAATTAATCATTTTAAGCATCAATTTATTATTCCAAATAAATTCAACTCTCTCTCCAATAGTCATCCTGTCAGGTTGCAAGAGTAAAGGCAACCCAAAAGGACTTGTGCTACTATCAATTCAAGTATATACCAATTATAGTTATGGGCTTAGATACCTAATCCAACAGTCTCCCACTTGGATAAGTTTAATAACTATGATTGCAAGTATAACTTCAAAAATTAATCAGCACATTGTAGCTCTCTAAGGCCGTTGACGAACTTTAACCTAGTCAGTTGTATTCCTGAGATAAGGGATCATATAATCCTCTGTTCTGCAAGATATCACATGGACAAATGACATGGAACATAATCATTCTCATTGTCCAGCAAATTTTTTTTCCAAATTTTGATTTGTAATGACAGAGAACTTAATTGAACACATAAATTTAGTCCTGACCAGGCCCGGTACATAAGTCAACACCAAATCATCGAGGTTACCAATATATCGCTTTTCCCCTTAAGGAAAAAGGAACATATAAACTTTAAATTATATGCTTGTACTATTTACTCATCAAACCGTACACAACAATACGTTTTATAACATCAAGTTACTGATGCGTTTATGTTTATCAATGCACAACCAAATTGTAAACAATAACTCATATATCTCGGTTTAAATACTATATGATATTATCGTCTCATAATTACCCATGATAAATTCCATGAAGCAATTCTATGAGCGTGGGTTAATCCAATACTCCAAACCTCATTTCAAGAGTACTCATGAACGTTGCAACAAACCATTTCTATGTCTAAGCACTTAGAGAATCTAAAAGCCAATTCATGACAGTCTTAATTCACTACTTACTTCCAAAGTATGATCAACTCTGGATGTTTTGAATAGTCCAATTTTTCATGAAGTAAAACATGCAATGTTGAAACACAAAATAAACAATTGACAAAAGATAGTAAACAATACTCATAAATAAATCTCCATTACTTAATCATCAAATGTCAATTACATTTATCTATTATAAGTTTCAAAATATCTATCTAATCACTAAAACTAATATCGTCCTTCAGACCAATGCTCGTCGCATGCTGAATGTGCTTAATACTACTCAGACCCCTTATGAGGGGATCTACATGATTCTCTTATGACGATACCCTCTTAACAACGAGGTGTCCTTCTTCTACTCGATGTCAGATAAAATAATACTTTTTATCGATATGCCTAGATATTCCATGATCTCTTGGTTCTTTGGCCAAGGTAACCGCTCCTTCATCATCGCAGAAAATCTCCATCGGCTCCTTAATGGTTGGCATCACTGCAAGGTCTCCAATGAAGTTCTTCAACCATATAGCTTCCTTTGATGCTTCGTTCGCAGCTATATACTTTGATTCACATGTTGAATCAGCTACGGTCTCTTGCTTGGAACTTTTCCAAGTTACTGCTCATCCATTAAGGGTAAACACCCTGCCTAAATGAGATCAGAAGTTGTCTCTATCTGTTTGAAAATTGGGATCACTATACCATGTAACTCTTAAGTCATCACTGCCACCAAGCACAAGGACCCACTCTTTCGTCCTCCGCAGATACTTAAGAACGTTCTTAACTGCTATCCAGTGTGCTTTACCCATATTTCCCTGATATCGGATAACCATGCTTAAAGCAAAAGCCACGTCAAGGCGAGTACATATCATAGCATACATGATCGAGCCAACAGCGGAAACATATGTAACTGGACTCATCTCTGCTATCTTTGCATCCGTAGTCGGACTCTGAGTCTTACTCAGCTTTGTATTACTCTCGATAGGTATCTCTCATTTCTTTGAATTTCCCATGCTAAAACTCTTTAGCACCTTATCCAAATAAGTAGTTTGACTAAGTTCAATTAGTCTTCTACTCCTATTTCTCAAAATCCTTATTCCCAGAATATAGGCAACCTCTCCCAGATCCTTCAGAGCGAAACATTTTTTAAGCCAAGACTTAACCTCCTGCAAGGCTGGAACATCGTTTCCCATAAATAATATGTCATCAAAATACAATACTAGGAAGGTGACTATACTCCCACTAGCTTTGACATATACACAAGACTCATCCTCACTCCTAGAGAATCCACACTCTTTGACTTTCTCATCAAATCAAGGATTATATTTGCGAGAAGCTTGTTTTAATCCATATATTGATTTCTCAAGCTTACACACTCTATTGGGGTACTTCGCATCCATAAAACCCTCTGGTTGACTCGTGTAAACATCCTCAACCAACTTTCCATGAAGGAAAGTGGTTTTGACACCCATCTGCTAGATTTCATAATCATGAAACATAGCTATGGCTAATATAACCCTAACAGATTTGATCTTAGCCACTAGTGAGAAGGTCTCATCATAATCAACCTTTGGGGTTTGAGTAAAGCCCTTCGCAACCAGTCGTACCCTGTATGTGAGTACCTTTCCATCCATGCCGGTCTTTTTCTTTAAGATCCACTTGCACTTAACTGGCTTACGACCAGGTACATTGTCAAGCAAGTTCCAAACTTGATTGTCATACAAGGATTAGATCTCGCTGTCTGTTGCCTCTTTCCATTTAGCAGAATTCGGGCCCGCCATAGCTTCTTTGTATTTAGCAGGTTCATCCAAATTTACCAGTGTGCTATCACTGATAAACATATCACCTTTTTTAGTTATTTGGAAACCATATAACATACGCAGAACGCTAACTCTACTAGAACGTCGAAGAGGTAATGACTTGTTAATTGGTTCAACATGAATATCTTCCTTGGGTTGAACGCTAGTGTTAGAGGTTCCTTCATTGCTTAGCTCTTGAATTTCCTCAAGATCAATTGTGCTCCCACTGTCCTCTTTGCATATGAGCTCTCTCTTGTGAAAGACTCCCCTTCATGCTACGAAGACCACATTCGCACTGGGTCATTACACAAAATAACAATCTACTTGTTATTTCCATGTATTTTCAATGAAATTGCTAAACTCTCTTCATTAATTCATTTACAATGGTTGATATATATGGGATACCTACTACCACATCTACTCTTATGCAGACACATTGCATACATAACTGTCACACCTCTACCTGGTCGATGGGGGAAATGTCGAGTGGTGCCGGTACATAGATTTCCCAAATCACAAAGCGCAAATCAAAACTACCTAATTAAACGAAAACCTATATGTCTTCAAGCTGATAATCCCTTCTTGTTTTGATCTTTACTCCATCCTAGGAACACATGCGGTTTTTGAAAATGTCAAATTGATGTTGGTGAGTTCATAGGTTTTGAGGTAAAACCATAATAAACTCTTTTGAAAACTTTCTAGAAATTTTATGATGTTTAAATTCCTAGTTTCTGGTGTTTTATTATATCACCTCTTGAATTATTATCTTTTTAGGACATTCTGCTAATCCTATCTTATTACCTTTTATGATATATTATTAATCCTAATTTACTATCCTTGTAGGATATCTAGCAATCCTATCTTATTATCTTTTAGGATGTATTATTAATCATAACTTACTATCTTTGCAACATATCTAATAATCCTATCTTATTATTGTTGGGTTTTGAGCATTCTAACACTTCCTAAGTGTACATGCAACCCTAAATACCTTGGACCTATGTTTTCTCTATTATACATGCAAATAAGAACATCCAAGGTATTATCCTAATATAGCATACAAAAACTATGAATGTAACAAGATAGAATACATACCTCTTGATGTAGCTTGATGTCTTCAAGCTTTAAGAGCTTAGCCCCAATAGTGTGGAAGCCTCAAGTGGAATCACAAATCACCAAGACACCTTGGAATACTTTAGAGAATATGATTACTTGGTTCTCTCTAGTGAAATTGGCTAGCCCTTCTTTAGTGTATCCACACTAGTGCCAATTTCACCAACCAAAGACATCTTTATATAGTATGGAGGATTAGGTTTAAATCCTAATACCCATGACCTTTCATTTCCTAGGATCCATGGGTTAAACACTCCATGGACTATCCATGAAAGCTTAGCCCAACCTAAATGAACTTGGCCCATTCCATATATATAAGAGTCCATATTTAATTAGTTCATTTTGATCACTTAATTAATTATAAATTAATTCTTAATCAATACTAATTAAATAATACGATTCCATATTAATATATTAGAACTTATAATATATTAATATTGATCGTAAACATACTATTCTCAAAAGATTATCCATATAAATTGTGTCGGTGAAGTGCAACCCAAATGGACCATGTCGGGTCGGGTCAAGTACATACCAAATATAGTTATAGACTTAGACATTAATCCAACAGTCTCCCACTTGGATAAGTCTAAAACTATTATTGCGTATGACTTCAAACCTAACTGGCAATCGTAGCTCTTAAAGCTGCTGTCGAACTCTGATCTTGTCAACGAACTTGTCCATTAGATAAGGGATCATATATTCCTCCATTCTAGATATCATATGGACTGAGACATGGATTATAATCATTCTCTCTGTCCATTTGTTGTTTCCCGGTTTCCGATTTATGATGACTGACTAATTGAACAAATCAAATCAGTCCTGGCCCAGCCGAGCACTTCCATTTGTCATCATCAAATCATCGAGGGGCCCACAGATATCGCTTTTATCCCGAAGGTAAAAGGAATGGATAAACTTCGACTCATATGGCTTGTTCTACTACTTGTTGAATCATACACAAAGGCACGTTTTATAGCACCGAGTTACCAAATGCGTTTTCGTGCAATCAATGTACAACCAACTCATAGTAACAACTCATATCTCTAGGTTTGAAGAATATAAGATATTATCGTCTCATGATCACTCGTGATAAAATCCATGAAGTGATTCCAATGAGCGCGGGTTGAATCCAATACTCAGAACTTATGAGCACTCATGAGTGTTGTAGCCCTTTGTCCAACACCTTAGACCTCTACAAGCCAACCCATGACAGTCTTAATTCATATCTACTTCCAACATATGACCGACTGTGGATGTTTGAATAACTTAGTCATTCAGGAAGAATAACCCAGTTTATTCGGGAAGTCAAAACATGCAAAATAAAACACAATAATAATTGAATCCAATATGGTATCAACCCTTTGAACATAAATAAAACACCTTTTATTTATCACCATATGATTACACATTATTCATTGTATACTGTTTCAG
Organism: Lactuca serriola; assembly: GCF_051521515.1. Lineage (NCBI taxonomy): Eukaryota > Viridiplantae > Streptophyta > Magnoliopsida > Asterales > Asteraceae > Lactuca > Lactuca serriola. The sequence continues at coordinate 31,458,509 of NC_136413.1, forward strand.
CTATCAACTTTATTCTTGAATTTAAAACAATAGTTGTCCCATGCTCCAAGCATGTACACTATGTTTTCTTAAACACTAGTCATGCCACACACCAAGTATGCATACTATGTTTGTCTATGATCTTTATTTTGTGAACTAGATCAATTGAACATAACTTCAATGATTCTCTTTTCACACTCCCAAATCCTTACTGCAAATGCAAGAATTCCAAATTCATGCCATTTACAGAAATCTGTTAGATTCTAAACTTATATGCATTGATCCTCTTGTAACGATTATGCACAAAGTCACAAAGACTTGGCAACAATCATTACAGAGTATTCCAAAGGAGATCAACTCCTTGAAATATCCTTCTTGCATTAAGTTTCCTTAATCTTACACAGATTGAAAATTCTAACTTTGAAACATTTCCAGATTCCATTTTGACTATCACTTCTGAACAAGAGTTGCCTCCTTACAGATTATGTCAATATGGTCCTTCCAGAATTATCACTATACTTCCAATTGTCCTTGAGTAACCAATCTTTGGTAAACCTTAGATTGTCCTCGATAATTGTTTAATCCTTTTAGTCATATCCAGTTCTAAACCTTTTCCCTTCTTAATGCCCCAGGCATTTTGGAAAATTTTAGAACGGATGAATATAGCACATGTAATCGATCCTATATCCGAAGTATATGGGACACGATTCATGATGTCTTACATAAAGACTAAACCAGTCTTTTGCTATAATATTTCCATTTCAATTTGCCAAGTTCTCATAATTCAGATTATGAAAAGGGATGCCGTAATCATAATCGAATTTTAGAACGCAAATAATGGACCCATATACAGAATTTCCTTATGTTGAGCCATTCCAACATGAAATTCATATATATCCTTGACTAAATGATTAAAACCTCACGATCTAAGCTTATAGATTTGAGATGAAGCATAATTTCCTCTCCCTTAATTATAGCAAAACAACTTTTTCCCAATTGAAACTTTTGTTTTCTATAATTAACATTGCTGACTTGCAATACTTATCATAATTATCATGCTCCCACTAACATGATGATTATTAGCATAACACTTATGCTCCCACTAGCTTTGACATGTACTCAGAAATCAGCTGGACAGTCTGAAATTTAGATTCATACACCCTTTCCGTAGATAGCTCACCTGTGTGTCTAAGCAATTTCAAGAACCATGAAAAGGGATACCGTAATCATGGTCTCAATTGCTTAGGCATTTGCCATTTCTCACAAGTCCATGTTAGTGTGCCGGTTAACCACACGCGCTCCACTAACGACTTTTGAAAATGCAAATAACACAATTGATATCTTCGTAAAATCTACTTAGTGAAAGCGTTTCCTCACCATCATTTTCATGAATCGGAGAGAAACCTTATGACACTTAGATTTATATGGTGTATGAGTTCCTACCCATATGAATTTGTCAAACCATAATCACAAGACAAAGATAATGACAAATCCAAAACCATATGGATTGAACTCAATCTTAACTTCTTGCCACCTGGCAGCTCAAGGGCCTGCCATTGCTTCCAAGTTGTTATGCAACAAACTGAGAACTCTAAGAACTCATATGCAAAGCCAACTTTAACTGGAATGGGCACAGATATGTCAACACGATAGGTTATAAACCTCAAGTCGTGTGCTAGTGAAGAACTTCAGGTTTTATTCTTGATTATTTCTTGAGACTTTCAAGACCTTTAAGACTCCCACTGTCCTCTTGACATATAAGACTCCCTTGTCAAACATCCAAGAGATAGTGCGGATTCTAATCAAGAAAAACACTTTACCCAATTGGCCTAAGTTGGTCTTTGTTTTATCCAAAACATCACAACTTACCAATTTCAAATGTACAAGAGTAGAAAACTTTTACTCTTACATTTGACAAGTGTTTTAAACCTTCTTTAAGACATGTCACTCAAATGACAATCTTGGAGTATGACTCTAAGACTTGTATTGGAACGAAGTATGACTCATCTTCTTGATTTAACCATTTCAACAATTCAAGTTCCTCTTCTTAGTCATAAGAATGCACTAAGATTTCCTTAGAGAACTAATTTTGATATGGTTTCTTAATCATTAAGATGATCACAAAACTGATACTGAAGTACTCTCCCATCTTTTCAGATATGAGAAACTTTTATCCTTCTGCCTAATTTGATTCTTCTTATTCGCCCTGCCATACATTGGAACCTTTTCCAATGTCTCAGAGTTACACTTAAGCTTGTAAGTATAATCATATTTACTGAGCTTTAGTAAACTATGACGAATAGTCTTATCAATCTTTTGTGGTGGACTTAATCAGTGCACAAGAATGTGTACTCGATCCCTTAGTCCTTTACTTGACTCACACATCCATGTGGCCGAGTAATTAGTCTTAATTTTCCAAAACTTGAAAGTTCTCATTCATCATGCTATATAACTTGCATGATTCCAAGTCCCGGTCCAAATGAAACTTGGGTGATGAGAATCTTTCCTTATTTGGTAAATATAGACATTACCACAAATGAAAGAATCAACTTCATATTTCCACTCTTGCTCTTAATGGAATCATATAAGCAACAATTTTTCCTCAAAAGCCATTGTAAGGATATTTTAAAATAAATAAAATCAAAAAAATTTTCTTTTATTTTAAAACTTTGCGGAAAAACTTATCCTTACAATCCATATGAAAACTTGTTGTTATCTATTCCTAAGCAATATCTCATAACTCCTAAGAAGTTGCTCAAGAATCCGATCTTCAAACTATGCGATAGAAATCCATCTACGCCATCAGATTCAGCATATTCTTTCTTTAAGTTTCTTCACTTTTCTTTGATTCTTAAAACATCACCATGTGACCCAGTCACATCATGTATCAGGAATCTCAGAATAGAAACTTAACAGAGTTAGATAGTGGTCTTTACCTGAAGTAGAGTCAAACTTATTGACTTTAACATCCTTAGGTAAATTTGGCAGCTTCGCAACCAATGCCCCTTCCCTTGGCAATATAAACATATGGACCCTTTGATAATGGTACACGAGACTATCACAGACTTAGCTTTTCTCTTTACCATTTGGTCAACCGAGTTGACTATGGCCGATCCCTTTCCATTGGGAAGAGAATGCTTTACTGGATATCCAATGTCATCATTGTCAATGTCCATAAAGTTTTAGGAAGTTGATCTTAGCAAATAGATAAGATCGTTAAGGGTCTTGTCATAGTCTGTTTCATAGGTGTCCCAAAGGAACTCACTATGTGACTTAGAAAGTGATTGAACCACCAACTTTCTCAAGACTTTGACACCCAACTCTCCCGGCTTGTCAATATGTGACTACATCTCCAAGATGTGCTCACACCTAGACCTTGCCTTGCCAATAGGGCTTGAGTGACCTTAAACTTTTCAAGAACTTGTGGGTTGGGGAGAATAATTGGAGGAGGTGAAAGAAGTATGATTTCCAAAGGACATCATCTTCATTTAGGAAACCTTGTTTCACTAGATTTGGGAAGATCATAGGTGTCTATTACAGACATCTTTTGGGAGATATTCAAGATAGTTGATTTAAAGTCCTTAATATGACACCCAATATGAAATATTAAGGCTAGGACCCAACAAACTATTTTATAACTTAGAAGAGGTATGACGTAATCCAAGCTATAAAATATTTGAAGGTAGGTGAATGACGATTCACCAATTTCCACCAAGATAAACGAAATGAATTATTAGGTTTTAATTGGTTTTGAAACTCCTAGATCTTTGAGATTCATTGAACTTTTCAAAGGCATGTTTCAATCTCGAGTGTGCCCTTCAGGTTTTGTGACTGGGATGCCGAGGATCACAAAACAAGGTGTGAAGTAACCATGCAAATCACTTGGTACCCTTAATAAATTACCCCTCAATCGATGTGCCGGTTAACCACACACGCTCCATCGATACTATGATAAATATTAAGTCACCCTTTACCTACCTTGTTAAGTCCAAGTTAGTGTGCCGGTTAACCACACACGCTCCACTAACGACTTAGACAAAGTGTAAAGTGTAATTTCATGGGTTAGCACCTTATTCACATTTTTCCTAAGTAACTAAGATTGGGTATTATTAAGAGTTTAGTTACTTAGTATTATCATTAATACTTTTAATGAAGGGAGAATTCTAGTCCTGTCAAACCCGTTCGGCTAACGACCCTCCACCAGTCAAGCAAGCGGTGGGTGAGAGTGGACACCCATTAAGTTGCCATTTTATAGGCAACAACCTTATACCCACCTTATAGACCGGCTTCGTGAATGAGGCGTACTAGCGGTAAGACTGACTTTACTCTTATACATATATATATATATATATATATATATATATATATATATATATTATTAACTTATAATATTATAAAGTATAAGGGTTGAATTTTAACTTTTAAAATTCTAAGGGCTAACTTGGAATTAAAGTATTCATAAGTGAAAACTTTACAAATTCCAAAACTTGAGGGCAAGTTTTGAAACTATTCAAAACTAATTAATTCCATAACTTATGTGTTTAAAGTAGTTTTAATCCAAAAACTCTTCAAGTTCCATAACTTGAGGACAAGTTATGGAAGACTTTAAACTAATAAAAGAATTAACTTTTCTTTATTTTATAACTTATGGAATTAATTAAGGTTACACCTTTTTTTTATTTTATTTTATTTTATTAAATGAAGAGACTCTTGGTCCTCCATAACTTGAGGACAAGTTATGGAGTCATAAAACCATTTAATTAGAACTAGACTCTTCATTTTTGTAACCTTTGCCAATTTTTATGAGTTTTATGATTCTTAAATGTGACTTTTCATATAACTTGAGGACAAGTTACAAAAACACATTTTAGAATCAATTCTTAGATTAATTGGGATTAAAACCGACTATCACATAATTTTATTCATTAATCTAAATTCACTCATAAAACAAGGTAACACAAAAAACTTTTGGTGATCCATAACTTATTCTTAAGTTATGGAATCCTTTAAAACATTAACACCAAATTTTGTAACTCCAAAAAAAAACTTTGAATCAATTTTTTTTTTAAAACCTTTTCATATCCATAACTTATGGAGGTTTCAAAAAATAAAACTCTTTAGATCAAACTTTTAAAACTAATAAAATAATCATATTATTTTATCTTTTTATTAAATTTGACCTAATTCAACTCATAAAGCAAATTATTCAAATTTTACAAATAATTAGTTTTTCACAAGAACAAGTAATTATCTTAAAATTTGACAAACTTCATGTTTTTTTTTTCAACTTTGAAAATAAAATATTTGCATCAATATAACAGAAAACAACCCGTGGCTCTGATACCACTGTTGGGTTTTGAGCATTCTAACACTTCCTAAGTGTACATGCAACCCTAAATACCTTGGATCTATGTTTTCTCTATTATACATGCAAATAAGAACATCCAAGGTATTATCCTAATCTAGCATACAAAAACTATGAATGTAACAAGATAGAATACATACCTCTTGATGTAGCTTGATGTCTTCAAGCTTTAAGAGCTTAGCCCCAATAGTGTGGAAGCCTCAAGTGGAATCACAAATCACCAAGACACCTTGGAATACTTTAGAGAATATGATTACTTGGTTCTCTCTAGTGAAATTGGCTAGCCCTTCTTTAGTGTATCCACACTAGTGCCAATTTCACCAACCAAAGACATCTTTATATAGTATGGAGGATTAGGGTTAAACCCTAATACCCATGACCTTTCATTTCCTAGGATCCATGGGTTAAACACTCCATGGACTATCCATGAAAGCTTAGCCCAACCTAAATGAACTTGGCCCATTCCATATATATAAGAGTCCATATTTAATTAGTTCCTTTTGATCACTTAATTAATTATAAATTAATTCTTGATCAATACTAATTAAATAATACGATTCCATATTAATATATTAGAACTTATAATATATTAATATTAATCGTAAACATACTATTCTCAAAAGATTATCCATATAAATTGTGTCGGTGAAGTGCAACCCAAATGGACCATGCCGGGTCGGGTCAAGTACATACCAAATATAGTTATGGACTTAGACATTAATCCAACAATTATCTTTTAGGATATATTATTACTTCAAACTTACTATCTTTGCAAGATATCTAATGATTCCTAGCGTATTTTATCTACCATTTTAAGGCATCCCTAATGGTAGTCAGATGTCTAAGGTGTTTGTAATGTATTACCAGGAGCCCCCATAATTGACGTTGTTTGACTAATGATTACCCCTCAACGATGCTTTATCGGACGTCGAATAGTGATTAATAATAAAGTTATCCTATCCGGATTGTAACTAGAAATTGCAGGTGGGGTATCAATCCTCGTATAGATCTACACATATCTTCCTAGCGCTCGCAAGATTAATGATTATAGGTATCGGGGAAGTTGAATTTAGTTAAGGCTATAGGATGAATACTAACAACTCACTAACACATTAACCTTAGGTATTTTATTTTTTTATCTTTTATTT